>NW_002476155.1:0-530000 GCF_000189635.1 Tetrahymena thermophila SB210
CAACCCCAACCCCAACCCCAACCCCAACCCCAACCCCAACCCCAACCCCAACCCCAACCCCAACCCCAACCCCAACCCCAAGAAACAAACTGAAAGATTAAAAAATTAATTTTTTTTAAATAAATCTTATCTTCATATACTTTATATTTAATGTCATAGAGTAATTCAAATAATATTTATTATAGATACTAAAAACTTAAATTCTTGAATATTTTCACATAAAATTTGAAATAAAAAAATAGTTAAATATTAAAATTTACTATTTTTCATTTTTTTATTTATTGAAAAGAATTTAAACTAATTTTTATTTATTTTGGAAAATAGTTATATATTTTTTATCAAAAAGACAACAAAATTTTTAATTTATAACAAATAAATCAGATTTATTTAAATTAAGAATTTATACTCTTTGCTTGTAAGTTCAAAAGTGAAATGAATTAGAAAAAAACTAATAAATAAATAAAATAAATTTAACTAAAAAATGTATGTTATTATTTGTTTATATCTTTTTTATATTAAATAGATTTAAATTTAATCAATTTTTATTTTCTTAGTTTTAACTTAAATCGGTCAGTTAAGCGCTTTATTGCTAATTGACCTTAGTTTTGTATTTAGATATAAATTATTCAAACTATTCTTTGGAGATTTGTTTATCTGGAGTAGTGCAACTTTAAATTTCTTTAATGCTGCTCATATCTTATTTAATATTTTAAACCTATTTGATCATGTATTCTTTGAATTCGTTTTTGGACATTGAGTTTTAATTATCATCATTTTCCAAATTTTCGTTATCTTTAATGTCTTTTTATTTTGGAGTATTTTCATTTTTATCTTACTGTTATTCTTATTCTTACTCCAACTATTCAGACTTTTATTAATTATTCTAAGTATTATGATTATTTAAATGTTCATTCTAATTTTCTTACTTTTTAGCTAATAACTTGTTTGGGGTTTGTGATGGCTCTCTTTTTGAAGGAGAAAAGGGAGTAACCCTACCTTTTGTATCTGAATAGTTAATTTAAATACTTTTCTTATTACTAATTTCAAATTAATTGGATTTGTTACTGCTTGCAGATGCAGAGGAGAATGTATTCCCTTTAACTTGATTAATTTCTTAATTTTTAGAATCATTTAGTTTATTATTTTTCTTCGTATTTTATAGAGAAGTTATTTTATTTTGATTAAACTTATTAAATGGTTGCTTAGCTTGAGAGAGAGAGTGGTTTTCTTTTGAATTTGATGATAAAGGAGTAGTTGATTTAAGGCTATTTTTGGTTTATAAATTTTAAATTTATATCATATTTTGATTTAACTTTTAAAGAATCGATTGATTATCAATATAACTATCATTTTAGTTGCTAATTTGATTTTAATGTGAAGCATTAGTGCTTGAATAATTGTTATGATTTGATTCTACACTCTGACATCTTTTTTATTAAAACAGTTGCTTATCATATTAAGTGTAAGTATCATTCACAGCATATACAGCTAGCTTAGGTCTTTTACCATTCTATAGTTTAGTTGGTATGATTGGTGATTTCAGAAGATAGTTGCTTATGCTCTAAGTGTGATTTGTAACACTCGAGTTTTAATAAGAAATATGAGAATTATTTAACATACTTTTAGGAGATTTTTCATTCTAATCATTTATTTTAGTCTAAGAAGCAGACATGAGTAATTTATATTGCTAAATTTATTATTCTTGCTTCTAGATTAGTAAAAGCTTTTACTATTAAAGTTCTTTTTATTTTGCCAGTTTCATTTACACTTCCTAAGCTTACTTTTTAGCTAATTCAAGTTATTATTTCTTAATTAATTACTTTCTTTATACCAGTTACTTTTTTCTCTCATCTAAACTTTTATTATTTTCTATTTATTGGGTTGAACTATTTTGTTTTAAATTTTTATCTTCTTAAAGCATATTTTATCTATCTATTTAATGACTGTTAGCTTAAATACCATCTTAATTTTTATTTATTTAGCTGCTAGTTTAATAAGCAGTTTTATTTTAAATAGGTCTATTTGAAGGTTTAAACTAATCGTTTTCAAAATTTTACTTTTAGTAGTAAGGATCTGGAGTTTTACATTTATTGTATTCATTTTTAACATAATATTATGGAAGTCCATTCTAGCCATTTTATGCACTTTTAACATATGTTCTATTGCTATTAGGTTGAAATCTATCAGATATTACTCCAGAAAGATAAGTTTGCTAGTAAATGCTTTGTTATACTAATTATTTTTAACTTGAATTAAACCTTTTAACCCTTCTTCTATCCCTAGGCGAGTCATAAGATTTTAGTAGATCCTAATAAAAAAATAATTTAAATTGAGTAAATTTGATTTTTTTATATAAACATTGTTAAGATCAACGATCTTTCAATTCCATTGTTATTAGCTTCATTATTGTGAATGAAATAGTAGAAATAAATAAAGAACAGATGATAAAATGCTAAAATAAAATTAACAAAAAAATCTCACAATAATTTTATTAATCAATGAAATTTATTTTATATTTTTACCCAAAATTTCAAAAGTTAAATTCTATCTATCAAGCATTTTGATACTTAAGTAAAAATAGAATAACAATGTAAAGATATAAATAAAAATTTAGTATTCAAAGAGTGGCATGAAAACTGAAAACAGATGGTAGAAGGTCTAAATAAATGTTCAACAGTTTAAATAATATCTGAATGAAAAATATTTGTGTTTAAATTTTATTTATATATTTTTACTTTCTTGATTTCTATGTCATCTTAGAGAGTTTCTATTTTTATATCTTAGTCATTATGATTTGTAAATTAGTAGTTCGAATGTTCATCTTTGTTAGAGTCAAAGAATCTATTTAGTTCATCTTTATACAGCTAATTCTGTAATAGTTAAATTTATAACAATAATTAATTAGAGTAATTTAAGTCAAATATTAAAGATTAGTATGTATTACATCTGATAAATTTAATTTAAAAGGTAGAGCAACGTTGTGAGTTGGATTATGCTGAGATTCTTTGCAGCTATTGAGCTTAACAAAATATTTATCAAGTATTCTGCCTTCCTTATCAACCTTATTAAAACAATATAAGTTTAATTTGTGTTGTTTACATTTTTAAAATGATTTATTTATTTACTAATTGATTTTATTTTATTTGTTTTCTCACATTCTTATTCAAGAAAAAGCCCTTTAAATGATCGTCTGTAAGAGGATTATATGATAATTTATTAGTTTTACCTACATTTGTATCAATAACGAAAGGTCTTTCTGTACCTATATTAATAGGAACCTTATTTCTATTAAATAAAATGATAAATAATTAGGTAAATCTACAAGTTTAATTGAAAAATGTGTTCAATAATTCAAACTAAAAATGTTGAATTACATTTTAAAGTTCTTTTGTTTTTTATTTTCTTTTTTGTTTTGAGGACCTTCTAACTAGCTTATTGAATACTTATTGTTTCCTTGATGATTTCTACCCATTTAGGATGCATATTTTCTTTAGCCATCTTCCTTGCTATTTTCGAGTAATTCAATGTATTACTCCTCATCTTAGTAATAATCTGATTATCCATACTTATCCCCAGCATGCTAATTATAGTTTGTCTCTTAAGTTGTAACAAATTCAGCCTAATTTGTAGGCGAAGTATCCATATTAAACATTTCTATTGCTTAAAAAACTATAATTCTAAGTTAGTTTTATGAATTTTTAAGTATAAGTTATTATTTACATATAAAAAATTAATGTAAAGCAAATTAAATGAAATTTCACTTATTAATTAAATAAATAATATAGTAATTAAATAAATTTATTCAACACTACAAACTATTGGTTTTTATTTGTTTTCATTAGTTTCTAATTTATTTATAATTCGATGGACTATAAATAAAGAATAAACAAGCAAACTATTCATTTAATAGTATTTGCAATCCTAATTTTATCAAAACAATCTTGCTTAATCATAGTAAAAAATTTATACTTTCAATCTGAAAATTAATTTTACAATCAATCAATCAACCATTTATTTATTTATTATTTTTTCATTTAATAATATAACAATTCTTGAAAATAAATAGTAGAATTGATTGATTGATTTTTTTGTTAATAATTAGTTGAGAAATAGATATTTTAAACCCCCTTTGAAATAAATAAAGTAATAAAATAAACAAATATTATTGATTGATTACAAAATAAATAAATGTTTTTTTTGAATTTAGTTTATTTGAAATGAAAGTGTGTTTTTATAGGTAGAATAATTGAGTAAAAAGTCGACAAACATCAAAGAGACATAATTATGCATAAATAACTGATAACCAAAGATTAACTTAATATATTTGTTTATATGAGATTGAAACCTATTAATTATATCAGTTAACTTTGATAAAATACAATAATCTCTTAAGAAAGTGTCAGAATTAAAACTCGTTTTTAGTTAAAATGAGCTACTTACTTATAATTTGCTAAGCTTAAGTAATCACAAATATTTATCACTATGACCTCTGTTTTTAACGAAATCGAACTTCTTAGATTTGAGTTATTCGGCAGTAGATGCTTCGAGGAACTCAGCGAAAGCAGCAGGGTTCTTTTAGCAGGTAACGTATTAATTAATCCATGTTTTACAGTTATACAAATTGCCATCAGACTTGAACATGCATTCACGAGAATCGTTGAAAGAACTCAAACAAATAGGATCCATCTTTTCACTTAATTTAAAATAATTTTATGGAGAGTGCAAACAAAATATTTTATTTAAATGATTTTAAATAATTGAAGTAAATGATCGAGCGAGTGATAAACCCACCCAATTCAAACAAACAAACCAACTATTCAAAGATCAAAAATTTATTAGATTTATTTCAAAGTGTATATATTTATTTATTTATTATGTTTTTGTATGTGTGTGAGATATACACACATTAAAACAGACAATTATATAAAGAGATAGCCTAGATGTATCTTTTGCATTTAAACGCAGTAAATAAAATCAATTAAATCCCCATTCTAAATATTGAAATTAGCACTTTATATTTACTTAAGTATCCTTATACAATATTTGATTTTTATTTTCTAATACATTGTTTTTAAGTTTATCATTCATTCAATCATTCATTCATTTATTATTGAAAATAAAGGCTATTCTTAAAATGTCGCTAACAAAACTAAGCTTAAAATCTAAATTTATTTGAAATTTAAGTTAATTCAGTGATATTTTAATTACGCTTCTTTGTAACATGAAAGGACTTCTTTGGCTTAAGCTTTACAATGAATGGGATCCTTGGGAAGAGGAGTATCAGTTTATCTACAATCCTCGAAATTGTAAACTTGCTCTCTGCAAACATCAAATGCATATTAAGAATGGATCAAAACCTTTTTATTTTTTGTAAAAATTTAACTTAATGCTCACGCAGTCTACTTTTATTGCTAAATAATGCCCATAAGCTTTTTATTTATATTTTAATAATTTAAAACTATTATTAGTATTTATTACTTCGAATGATTTTGTATTCATCTTACTTATCCTCTTTAAAATCTAATTAGCTTTTTTTAATAATCTTTATTTTTTTCTTTATTTATCTATCTATCTATCAAACTAATCTTTTTCCTTTTCTTTCTCCTTTCTAATTGCATTAAAAAATACTGAGACATATTCTTAACACTAAATAAAAATATTGCTTTCATTCATATATACATACAAACATTCATAAATATCATTCTAATAAATAAGCCCCACTTTATTATTGTATTTTAGCTACTTAAAATACTATACAAAGATATATATGTTTATTAGCATATTCAACACATTCTTTATCAAATTAAGTATGCTCATTAAATAATATTCATTTCATAATTGCTATCATTAAACTATTAAATATATATTCATTATTTCTTTAATAAATATTCAATAAAATATAATAAATCTTTGCATGAAATCTTTTCATTTTATTCATTTAAATATTTTTTATTGATTTAAGATAAGATATTCTTAAATAATCAGCAGCCAGTTTTAATTAAATTATTTTTTAATTAAAAAAAATATTATTAAAATTTAGAATCTTTTTTTATAATTTTATATTTTAGATTTATTTTTTATTTTTAAATTTTTAAATTAAATATTTTTTTTTTTTAAGCTTTTTGTTTTTGATTAAAATATTTAAAAAAATGATTTTATTTTTATAAAAACTCTTTATTTTTTTTAATGAGTTAATACTTTTGTTAATTTAGAAGCAAAAATACTTTAAAATTCAACTTGCAAATAAATTAACTTAAACAAAGTTGATGTAAAAAAATAAAAGTTGATTTTGATAATTATCATATTAACTTTTATATTAATTTTAAAACTTCAGATTGGGATCTGATTATTATTAATTAATTAGTTGTTAATAAGTATCTTCCGCTCAAAATATTTTCTGATATTAATTAAATTAAAAAATAAAATCAGATATTTTTTATCAGGTCTAGCAATAAAAAAAATGAGTACTGAAGAATAAGAAAGTAAATTTAATATTTCATTTTCTTTAGGTTAATTTTAAGATTTAGAAGTAATCTAGGAATAGCCTATACTTGCAGAGTAAGCTCCTAAAGAAAAAGTTGACAATTACAAAGTTTTGGTAAAATTTATTTAAATTTGGTAGAATTGAAACATATAAAATGAATGTTAAAGGACTGGGCTGTTGAACCACTCAAAGATCTACGCTAAGGAAAAGAACAAAGAAAATAAAGTGTTAAATAAGTAGAATTTGATAAAGGAAGACAACAAGTCTTAATCACCCTAGAGCAAGATGAAAACCATCCTAATGAGCTTTAGATATAACTTACTATTTTTGAAAATGGAATTCTTTACTTTAAAGCTAAAAATTAAAGTAATACTTGGGATTTCTAATTAGATGATGTTGTAGGTCCCTTACCATTACTAAATGAAAATATTGATAATATCGAATTAGTAGATAATGGATGCCATTATCATCTCCAAGTTTTAAATGCAAACTTAAATCTAAAAATAAATAAATCTCCATTCCAATTGTCATTTTCTTAGAATAACCATAACTTCCTTGAAATGAACTCACTTTTCTGTGATGGAGTAGTATCTTCTCACACTCATTTATTCTCTTCTAATCTCTATGGCATACCTGAGCATCCCGATCACTTTAATTTAGTTGATACTTCCAACGATAAGCCATACCGTCTTTATAATCTTGACAGGTTTTTCACTAAAAATTTATTAAAAGAATTATTCTTTATTATAAAAAATAATTAAAAAGATACTTATGGCCTATCCATTCTAAAGGAAGTTTATATGGAACTGCTCCTATCCTTATTAGTCATAACGAAAATATAACAACAGGATATTTCTGGAGGAACTGTACAGAAACATATGTTGATATTTAAAAGTTGGAGCAAACAAGCAACGTGAATTGGCTTAGTGAAAATGGTGAATTCGAGTTAGTTGTATTTGCAGATTAGTGTATTGAAAAATTCTACAAGAAGCTTGCTGACACTATAGGATATTCTGTTTTTCCTTAGTTATTTGCACTTGGATATTAACACTGCAGATATTCATTTAAGGATTAAAAAGATGTAGATTATGTTGATACAAACTTTGATGAGTTAGGTAATTAATTATGAGCAAAATATTAATAAAATCCAATTTTACTTAATAAGTAATATAAATAAATATATATATATATTTATATAAAAGGTATACCTTACGATGTAATTTATTTAGATATTGATCATTGTTACAAAAAGAGATACTTCTCTTTTGATAAAGAGCTATATCCTGATGTAGATTTGATGGTGAGAAAGTTAGAAGGTAAAGGAAGAAAAATAGTTACAATTGTTGATCCTCATGTCTTAATTGATGAGGAATACTATGTTTATACAGAAAGCAAAGGCTAATAAGACTTTTTTATAAAGAATCCAGATCAAACTGACTTTGTTGGTAAATGCTGGCCAGGTGACTGTAATTGGTTAGACTTTTTGAATGAAGATGTCAGAAAATATTGGGCAAGTTTATACTCATATTCCAAATATAAACACTCAACATCTAACTTTTATACATGGAACGATATGAATGAACCAGCTGTTTTCAAGGGTATTGAAGAAACTATGATTAAAGATAATATTCACACTGTTAAGAACAAAGTTAAAAACTACTAAGTCCCTCACACATTTGGCCATAACCTATATGGACTCACCTAAGCTATGGTAAAAAAGATTTTTTATAAGGAAATAACTTAATTTTAAATTCTTTGAATACAATAGGCTAGTTTCTAGGGTTTGGCGTAGAGAGAAAAAGAAAATGATTAAAAGAGACCATTGGTGCTCACTCGTTCATGGTGGGTTGGCTCTCAAAAATATGCTGCAATTTGGACAGCAGACAGTGAAGCAAAGTGGGAATACTTAACGATCCACACTCCTATGTTATTGACATTCAGCACAGTTGGTTTTCCTTATTGCGGAGCTGATGTAGGAGGGTAAAATATTGTTTTAATTTTTAACAATAAATAATTTTCAATAATAATTTTATTTTAAAAGTTTTGAAGGTAACCCTCCTGAAGATTTGCACATAAGATGGTATTAAGTTGGTGCCTTTTAGCCTTTCTTTAGAGGTCATAGCTCTACTTTTTGTGATAGAAGAGAACCTTGGTTGTATAGTAAGGAAACTTGTTAAAATATAAGAAAAGCCATCAGAACTAGATATGAATTCCTACCTGTTTGGTACAGTGAATTTTTCCGTCATTAAAGAACTGGTCTACCAGTGATGAGAGCTCTTTGGTAAAACTATCCTAGTCGTACAGATTTGTTTAATGAAGAGTAGGTTTATATGATTGGAAAAGATGTTTTAGTTGCTCCTATTGTAAGAAAGGAATAAACTTCAGTTAATTTAAAGGGACTTGAAGGTAGATGGTATGATTACAATAACAACTATGCTATTACTGATACTTCTAAAGATATCGAAAACATCCCTCTTGATATAATCCCTGTTTTCTTCAGAGGAGGTGCCATAGTATTGCTCTATTAGATCCTTCAAAATGAGTAACATTATAGCTTTTAAATATTTGTTCATTTAATTACTTTATAAGTTTTATTAAATTTATTTTCTATTAATAATTAATCAATTAATATTTATTTTTTATATATTAATTATATAGAACAACTTATAGATCTAGCGAAGACATTAGATAAAAATGCCCTCTTTAATTAATCATTTGCTTAAATGAGTAATAAGAGGCTCATGGTAACTTCTATATGGATGATGGTTAAACATTTAAATACTCAAAAGTAACAAAATATTTTTAACTAATTCAAGTTTTTATTTATTTATTTTATTATTTTTTAAAGAGCGGATAATTTTGCGTTAGCAATTTAAGCTACAAGGATAAGTAATTGCATTTAGATGTAGAATCTAAATTATAAGACTAATACTGGATGACTGAAGTCAACTAGGTAGTTTTATGCGGTTTAAATAATCTCAATGAGTTATAACTAAGCGAAAATATGACTATTGAAGGAGACACTTTAAAGATTACAGGATTATCAATTAACCTTAATAAATCCAACAGTTTCCATCTTTTCTGATGATTTATTCTGGTGAATTTTAAAATATATTTCTAGACATGAAAATTAACAGTTATTATTCGATACTTTTATGAAATAAGTTTATTTTTATGTTTTTAAAGTAATCAATTAAATAATAAAGAAATAAATAGATATAAAAATGATTAATCTTTTGGAAAATAATATAATTTTAAGCATACATTTATAAACGAATTTGTATTTTATTTAAATAATAATTCTAGTTGAGAGAATGAAGAGCATTTATTTAGTAAGCTCATAAACTTACTTTTAAATTTGCATTAAAATAATTAATATTTATTTCTATCAAGTATTAATTTAAGATTTATATATTATTATTTTTGTAAACAAAATCAATACATAAGTTAAGCTGCTAATAAATAAATGAGTGGGATATAGGATGATAAGAAAATAGAAGAAGAGGATGATTATGAAGATTAGGAATCAATAAAATTATTATCAAAAGCAAACAAAATACTTAGCGAAAAACAAGTTTCGGATGAGAGCTTCAAGTTTTTCACTTAGATAAGCACTGAAGTTTTGATGAAAATTGCAAATCAGCTATCTAAGGAGAAGGCAGAAAAATTAATGAATTACTTATCAAAGTAAAAAATTTCTAAAAAAGAGGAAAAATTATTAAAAGAATAAAGTAAAAATAATGGGAAATAATCTTTGAATTCTCAGCAAAATGAAAAAACATAATTTTTCAATCCTTCTGCACCTGTTTGGACTGAAGACAAATCATAAAATCAAGATTAAAATGATAACAATCCTATTATACTGAATTAGCTTTTAAGAGAACATGAAGATTAGCAGAATATAAAAAGTGGAAGAAAAGATAAAAAATTTAGGATGGATCCTTCTTAGTATAAATTTGAAGAATTGGCAAAGTATCATGAAAAATCTAACCCCTTTTTCCCTTTTTATAGCATTGTATCAAAGATTATGTATAGTTATGGTGATTTACTTTAGAATGATGAATCAGCTGTGCAAATGATGCACTCCTAAATTGAAGAAATTCTCAAAGCAATATTTGATAAGAAATTAATGCAGAAACTAGTTAAGTATAGCAAATAGAATTCATAAAATTTATATGATTTGGAAGATGAAAGTATTACTTCTAAAGATAAATTTGTATTTCCTAAGGCAACCAAAACTATAAAGCGATGTTTTAATTAGTATTTCTAGACTATTTTTGCTGAATAATTTAAAATTTATCAACGATTTAGAGAGACATATTAAGGAATTAAAGAAGAAGGAGGATTTTACAAAAATAATAAAAAGGGCAGTGGCTAGAATGATTCTGAAAGTAGTGGGGATAGCAGTGGAGACGAAAATGACTAAATGGAATATGAAGAAGATTAAGCTGAGGATCATTAATTAAGAGAAATGAAAGAACATTTCGATAGAGATGACGAAGAAGAAAATAACAATTAATCAAATTAAAATTCTCGTAAATTAGAAGAAAGTTCTTTATCAAGTAGTAAAATCAATAAGAAAACTGAAGTTACTTAGAAAAAAGATATTCTATTATTTGATGACAACTAAGAAGAAGATGATGAAGAGGAAGAAGCATAAGATGGACTTGAAGATAATTAAGAAGATATTTAAGACACTTTAGATACATTAAATTAGATTGAAAAAATTGCTAGCTTAGATGAGGAACATAAAAAAGACGAAGTTATTTTACCATAAAATAAGCCTTAAAATGTAGGTTAAACAGCTACAACAAGCAATTCTTTAAATAATAATGGCATTTTGAAAGAGTAAAATGGCGAAAATTCATTTTCTCACTTCGGAGATAAGTTATAAATAAATGAAGAAGATAGGATTAGATTTAATAAAGAAAGAACTGATGAGATGAGTAATGAGGAATGGAATTATTTTATGAATGTTAGATGTACAACATTTACTTCTAATGGAAACAGAAAGCTCTTTGTGGATTTTCTGAATATAAATAAATATAACAATTAGTTTTCTGAGTGCTTAAATGTTTTTGTCCCATTTTTGAGTTATTGTTTATGCAAAATTATTGGCTTAGTGGTTGAGTAAATTTTGAGATCAAGAGAGAATGGTTATTTAAAATAAGCAACTCATTTTGTCACTGAAAGAGAAGTTTAAGTCTTTGGTAATTCAATCATAGAAAGATACATAAATAGAGCTAAGAGATATATTTTGAGCAAAGAAAAATTGATCAAAGCAGCCTTTTAACAATTTACTGAGGAGTTTTTGAAATTTGGATATGACAAAATTCTCTGTTAAGAAAAACCAGTTGCTCCAAAAAATCAAAAGAAAGGTTCAGTTTAGAAAATTGAAGGCTCAAAAACAAATGAAAAGGAGGAGAAATAAATTTAGTAAGATGAACAAAATATCAGAGAGTAATGGAAAGGAATGAAAAATGCATACAAAAAGATGTGGGTTGAGAGAGTAATATCTGAAAAGCAAATAAAAAAAGTTATTGAAGAAAAGACATAAAACAAAGAGCAAAGATAAGCCTTACAAGATTTGCTAAGAATGGACTCATAATAAATTTAATTCATAAATAAATATGCTAGCTACTTATATGAAAGAGTGCTAGAGGATATGCAGAAGAATTGGCTGCAAATAAATTATGCATAACATTTTAAAAATTGGTTTTTAAACAATGATTGTCAACGCACAGGCCAAATTAAAAAGGCTGTAATTAACAACCTTCAGAATCAAACTAAAGACCAAAAAAGAAAAATGATGAAATTCGAAAGTATTTTGGATTGAAAAGCTTAAACTATGTTTTACCTAAATAAATGCGGTTCTTTTTTTTAAATTATTTCATATAAAATCTTAACATATTTATTAATTTATCTACTATTTTAACACAATTAAAATATCAAAAATAAATAAATTCTTAAAAATTTGAAATTTAATTAATTTTTATATTTATTTTAAAGAATTTAAATTTATATAATTAATATGTTTAATTGTTGTACTAATTAATTGTATTAACAATCAAATTTTGTGACTTAGAAAGAGAAATAAATGCATAAATTTAGATTTAGAATATAATAATTGAGTGAAATTTGAACTCTAAAATGATTAAATTACAATATTTTAAAAATAAAAGTAAACAATCTATCAATTTAATTTAATTTTTAGATGATATTTACTAAAAATCTTTTAGATGATGTATGGCTTTCATAGAGAAAATAATTAAATAGATATTTGAGAGGTAGAAATTCTATGAATTAGTTTGTTATTAATTAATTTGGTTATTTATATAAAGCTAAACTATAAAAATTAAATAAATCATTAAAAATTGAATAATTTACTTTAGTTGTTATTTTAAATATAGAATTAAAACCTAAAAAATTTATAAAACTCTTTAGAATTTAATTGTTTAATTGTTTTAATTATAAATAAAATTGATGAATTAAAAAGTGAGCCTAATATAGGCTTAAAAATAAAATAATTGAAATATGAACTCTAAAATTATTAAACTACAATATTTTAAAAATAAATATAAACACTCTATCTATCTATCTTTTTAATTATTTTTTTAGATAATATTTATTTATTTAAAGTGCATTTATATGCTTGCTGTTAATAGTTAAAATAATTAATTAATTAATTATGGATTATAAGTTTGAGGGTAAGAATTTAATTAATTTAGAATAACTCACTCAATTAATTGGTTTTTTGATTGGTTACTCTGGAAATATTAATTAATTATCTTATACTTTTATTATTAATTAGTTCTTATATTTTATAAATTTACTTGTTAGCTATTTATTTAACAAAGCTCTTTTTAGATGTAATTAATTGTTCTTCACAAAATATGTTTATTTTCATTTTCAAATTTTTTATTTCTTTTTAGGTGTTTATTCGAACTTAGAAATATTTTATTTAGTATTATTGCTATTATTTTTATTTTTATTATTAACTCCGTTAGTGATGTTATTATGATTATGTTAATTTGTTTCTATAGGATTTGTAGCTGACCTTAAGGCCTTCTCCCTCTTTGAAGATAATTATAAAATAGAAGGATCTTAGTTTCTCATTAAATTTTTTATTTCTTTACTAAATAATGAACTTAAGCCTCTTTTAGATTTCTTTGATTTAGGATCCTATTCATTTTTTAATATTGTTTATTCAATAAATTATTTAATAAATATAAAATATTCTTTTACCTTTTTATTGCTTTTCTTATCTTTTTCTGCTTTTATGTGCTCTTTTTTCTTTGTTGAGACCTACTTAATTTTCTTTTAATCTTTTTCTTTACTTTTAGATTTTTATTAAGCTTTAGTTTATGCTACTTTTCCATTCTTCGTAGGCTTTTATTTACTAGTTTTTTATTTATTTCTTTGGTTTTCTTCTATTGTACTTTCATCTGATTAAATAATTGATTCTACTTCTTCATTTTCACTTTCTTCATCATCAGCATCTTCAGTCTAATCTTCGTCATTTTCTTCTTCTTCTACATCTTTATCTCCTGATTCTTAATCTTAGCTATCTTGTTCCTCTTCTTAGCTTTCCTATTCATTCTCTTCTTAATTCTCCTCTTCTTCATCTTCACTTTCTTCTTCTTAGCTTTATTGTTACTCTTCTTCATTAGAATCGTCTGTAACTGCATTTTCAGATTCTTCTTACTCTATAACTGAGGAATCTGTTTGATCTACTTCATCTTCATCTTCGATTATTTATGATTTACTTGACTATTCTTGATCATTTTCATTTTCATCTTCTTCCTCTTCTTCTTGCCCACTAGATTCCTATTGTGAGCTGTTTTCTACATCACTTGTGACTTCTTCACTGTCCTGTTCAACGTCTGATTAGTTGCTTTATTCAATTTCAGAGGAATCACCTTACAAAGAAGAATTTTCTGATTCTTCTTAAATGTCTTCCGTTTCTTAATCTGAGTTTTTAGAGTTTCTATTTTTGCCCTTTGCGGATTTTTTGGGTGTTTCTTCTTTCTTTTTTTCATTCTTTTTTGTTGCTCCATTTTTAGCTATTTTGATTATGAAATATTTTAAAATAAAAATAATTTTAAATAAAAAATACCTTTTTCAGCTTTTTTCTTTTTTTCTTAATTTTAGGCTATTTCTTTATCTTGCTGCTTCTTCAATTTAGTTGAGGCTTTTTCAAGCTATATTTATATTTTTTGCTCCTTTTTTTTAAATGTTTCTTATTCTTCTAGTATTTAAAAGTGCTTAAGTTTTTCTCTTCTGCAAACTTAAGATATAACTAATCTTACTCGTTCCATATCTAATCTAACGTAGGTAAGATCGTCTAACTTAGTTTGTAGAGTTTTTTCTTCTTCCACTTCCTTTTCATAAGTCTGCTTTTAAACTTAAAATACTATCATGCTGCTATTCGTTGCCCTATTGTAAATATCGTCTCTTTCCTAATAAAATATTTTATTTTAATTTTTATTCCTAAATTTTAATGCTGATAAATAATATAAATACTTTTCTCTTTCTGTCTTCTTCTGAAAGAGGACGCAAGTACTTATTAAGCATAGATTCCTACTCCAAATATTATATATCGCCACCATATAGTAAATATATACCTTTAAGCTTGTTTATTTACTCATTTCTAAGACATCTTATGCAGTGGCAATAATTCTATTTTAAAAAGAAAAATTTTATTTTTGATTCAACATTAAATTTATTTACTTGGCAAAATGGACAGACCCAATCTGTCTTGCTTTGATCATGCTTGAAATCATAATTTTACTTTAAGCAGTGAATGCAAAATTTTCTCTTACAAACTAACTCACCATCTTTATTTAAAATAAATGAAAAAATAAAGCTTAGATTTTAAATAAAATTGAAATATTTTACTGCTTTTCTTAATATAAGAATTGTAATTGTTTCTCTTTCTATTTAAGAATGGTCTTCTTTGATTGCTATCATAATCAACAACTATTTTTTTAATTGAAATTATTTACTATTTGAGTCAAATTTTATTATAAAAGCTACTTTATGAAATAAATATTTGATCGTTAGTTGATTGGCTAGACTATGGCATTCCCATGACTGAGCTTCTATAATTGCACTTAACTAGATACCCTAATTCAAAAATTTATCTACAATGATGGCATATGTCAAAGTTTCTAGTCATATTAATGATTTTATGGTGGGTTTGGTCATGATGCTAGTTAGAATTTCTTTTAATAGTATCTAAGATATCTTGATCTTTATAAGGATTTGGTTTATTTCTGTTTGTGACATATTGTGTGAGTTGAACATACTATTTAAATTTAATTTTTTTAAAACATTTCTACTTTTTTAATTATTTTACATTGTGAGAAGTAGAGGAAAAGAGAGTTTTAATAGGTAAATTGTATTTCCTCAACATTGAATGTTCTCTGTATTCGTTGAATCTAAGTAAAGTTTTCTCATCTATGTAGATAGGTTGAGAGTTTAGAGCATCTTCAAACATTACTTCATAGTGAAACTCTTTTTTAGATTCTTTTTTACAGTTTGTTATCTTAGAAATGGAGTCAGCAACTTATTTTTCTTCTAAAGTAAATATCAACTGCTATAAATAGTTTAAGTGCAAATCGCTAATTTCTTTTTCAGACATCTTAGGACGAGGGTCCTTTCCTAGTTCTTTTTAAAATCCTCCAAATTTAGGTAGAGTATCTACAACTCCTGCATCTGTGTGGTCTGAGGAATACTCATTGTTCTTCTTGCTTTTTTTCTTTTGCTTGGTTTGCTGCTGTTTGCCTTGCGAGTGCTTATCGTGAACTACTAAACTGCTATTGTCATTTTGATTTTCAAAAAAGATCTATTTTCCTTCTTTAAGTTCAGCTTGTACTTTTTAATTTAGCCTATTTAAAAAAAAAAAATTAAATAAAAATTTTTAGAAAATTAGAAAAATTTGATTTCTTTAATGATTAATAAGTCATCAGAAATAATCAAATCTTATCAGGAATGCCTTAATTATATTGATACTGAATAATTTTTAAGAGTTATGCAATTTCTCCTAAAAATTTCATATTAATTTTACAAAAATAATGATTTTTGATAAGATCTAGTTGAAACTTTCTTGGTTAATTTTGAAATTTAATCAAATTTTGATAAGAACAAGATAGATTTAATTTCTCAATTTTTTTTATCGTTCAGAATTTAAAATTTTGTTTTAAAAATTAAGTTGAAATATTTACTTTTTTAGGTTTAATTTATTGATAGCATTGATTTCCTCTAATTGCCTGACTAGTCTTTCCTATTCAAAATCTAATTTTCTTGAACTATGCTTTGCATAATAACTTATTTCATCATTTGAAGCAGTAGATATGTTATCGTGATTGTTGCTATTATCATTATCTTCCTAATCTATTTCACTATTGTTGCTATCTTCATCAGAATAATTCTAAGCTTTTTTTTAATGTCCATTTTTCTTTTTGCTATGCTTTGAATCTTAATCTGAATTTTATTCTATTTGCTTTAAGAGCTTTTCTTCTATGGCTTTCAATTTTTATAATTCATTTTGCAAGTCGTTAATGCTTTTCTTTTTTGTACTCTTTTTAGGAGTAATTTAGTCTCTTTCTTTAATAATTTAATCTAAGAATTTCAAATTTGCTTTATCCTTAAAGTGACATTCATAAATCAAAGCCTAAATGTTGCAATTAACCTTAACTATTTTGAAAAGAATTTTTTGCACTTCTGGAGATTACTATTGATCACCCAAAAATTTTTCTTTATCTATAACATTTTAAATAGCAGTGTAAACCATGTGATTTGCATACTTCTGCCTTTGAAGAGAAGCTATTTGATTAAATAAATGTTTGTAAATACATTTGCAATTTGCATGAATTTTTTTGTGTTGGGAACAAAATCAAATTTAATTAAGCCCTGATGACTAAATGAAATTTTTTGATTATTTTTCTAAAAATTTGAAAAATAAAATTTTTAGAGTAATTAATTAGATAGAGAGACAGAAGGATTAATATTTTTTATATTTCTTATTGCCAATATTAATCAAAAAGGAAATATTATATTCATAAATGAATAGAAAAAAAATTTATGTAGAAAGAATCAGTTGGGCAATCAATATTCTATTGAAATGAATGCAGAATTGACAAACTGATATCAAAAATGAAGATTTAATCAATATAATAATATTAATTAAAAGAACACTAATTAAAACTTCTTTCTTTATTAGGCAATAAAAGAGCCTCTCTTGCTTTTTGTTAGTAAGGATATAAGAAAATAGAAAAAAGTGAAAGGCTTGCAGTGGGATGTGATATGAAGAAATCAATAAATGGAATGGAGGAAATCAAAGGAATAGTTTAATGCTAACATACTATCTTATTTTAAGGAGAATAATTGATCAAGATAGGACAATCTTTCCATTTCATTTGTATCTAATTTCCTAAAGTAGTATCTATTAATGTGACGCCAGAAACACCTCAAGGTATTTTCAGGTTGATTCTAGCCCAAAATGGAGCTTGATGTGCTGGAATTGATGTTGCGGACTTTTACTTTGGTACTTTATCATAAAAGAAATATCATAAATTATGTGCGATACCCCCAATTACATTTGTAAATTTGTAAGAAAAGTCTTTAAAAAAAAGTAGAGTTTTGAAGTACTTAAATAAAGTGTCATTGATTTCAAAATTTGCGTGCTTTTTGTCAATTTTGATGAGTTTCTCAACTCCATTCTTAATTTCACTTTATTATTGTTTTTTATCATCATCTTTATCACCTTTATCGCCCATGATTTTTGATTATGAAATATCCCCTAGCTTAAATAACGTGAACGAGTATTAAATATGAATATTCCCCCTTCTTACGTTGTCTATGATTATCTTTATATTTGTAATTAAATATATGCAAATAAATATACAAATTTTGTATACAAACTACTTTTTTTTGATTTACAAGTCCTTATTTATTTATCAATTAATTTATTTATTTATTTTTCTTTTCTTCTTTTCTTTTAATCAATTTTTTGTTTGATTGTTTCTTTGTTTTTTTACTTGATATTTAAATGCAATTCACATAATTATTACTTAATTAATTAATTAACTAACTAACTAAATGAAATATTACTTGATATTTATACAGTTTTGAGATTAATAAATTGAATTAGTTTAATTATGGATGAATGAATGTGCCAAGTATATCTATCTCTATTTATCAATTTATCTATTTATTTATTGATTTATTAAATGAGTAAAATATAATCAATGTATTCATTTAATCATATATCAATATAGCTAATATACTAATATATAGGCTCAAATTCACTTAACTTAATATCAATTTTAAAATTTTTCACTCATGAACCTTTTGTTAAATGCTAAGACATCATCCTAACTTATTATAAGAAGGTAGGTCTCTTCTTAGAGATGCACAAAATAAATCTAACATACCAATAATCTTTATTTTCTCTAAATATTTTCTTGTATGCATTTTTCAATCTATTTTTCCTCTTTTTCAAAATTTTATTTCTCCTCATCACAATTAATTTTTTTTTTCCTCTAAATTTTAAGGATTGCAAAATTTATTAGTTTTGATTTATTTCACATTTTTATTTTGAATAATAAATAAATAAATTAGTTGATGAGAAGATAGATTTTCATTTCTATATGTTAAAAGATTAATTTTTTAAATATCTTTAATCCTTTATCCAAATCATTTTTAATTTTTATTCATTTACAAAAATTAAAATTATATTATATAATTTTTCCAAAAATCAGTCCAAATTCTTTGAGCTTTATCATTCAACCTATCAACTAAAATATAATAAATAAGTATATATTTTTAAACACAATAAAATAATAACATTTTTTTAAATTTAATATTTTTGAAATTATTTTGCATTGAAATAAAAAAATCGGACTTCCAAAATAATTAAATAATTTTTCAGATTTTTTTATGAGAGTTACACAATACTTAAAATAAAAAAAATTTATAAAATATTTTAATTTATTTTAAAATTGTTAATTAAATTATTCATCAATAAACCTTAATTATCTAAACAATATAGAACACTCTAAATAAAATAATTAAAACTTGTTTAGGAAATAGAATGCCTTAAATTTATCTTATAATAGTCAATATTTAAACTAAATAACTTAAGAAATGAGGTTATCTGAATGAATTAGATGTTTTCTTTGTTGATCCGAATTAAATAAATCTTATAAAATAAATCAACTAGTAAAATGAAGGAGATAGTAATCTATTAAGATAAGAGATATCTTAATGCAGATATTAATTACCTTGGAATTCAATCTTAATTATATAAAATTTAATTTATTGTATGCATGTAGATTGATAAACAAATGATTGATTGATTGATAAGATAAGGCAAAGAATTGCATAGTAAATGCAAAAAGATATTATTTGACATAATAATAAACTTAATAATCAATAAAAATTTCATAAACATTCAGTATCTTAAAAAAATATAATTCCAATTAAGCCTTTGAAATAATGAGTTTTCCTCCAGTATAGGTTTTGATGGTTGCTGAAAAGCCATCTATAGCTAGAACAATAGCATAAGCTCTATCTCAATAAGTTCATACTTAAAGAAGAAATAACCATGAAGTTCATTTTTTCCCTTCTTACTTCTTTTAAATGGTAGCATTAAATTACGATTTTATCTATTTGAAAATTTGCAACATTATTATTGACACAATAATATCCATTTTATAGACATATTCATATTAATATTATAAACTATCTATAGCCTTGCCTGATTAAAGTTACTTCTGTAGTTGGTCATATATTTAGCACAGATTTTTCTCCAGAATACAATGGAAATGATGTAGATCCTATAAAATTGTTTGATGCTCCAACTATCAAAAAATTCTCAAGCCCATCATCGTAATCTAATTATTAACTTAGACTTAAAAAAACCATAATAATGTTTTGTTAAAATCAGCACTATCATTTAGCACTTAAAAAATGAAGCTTAAGGATGCAATTTCCTCGTTTTATGGCTCGATAACGATAGAGAAGGAGAAAATATTTGTTTTGAAGTAATATAAGTATGCGATAGTTTTTTGAACGTGTTTGATAGGAATTCAAAATACATTTTCAGAGCTAAATTCTCTTCAATTACTCAAGTAGATATAATAAAAGCATATGAGTAGCTCATCGCTGAGCCTGATTTAAATTAATCTCTTGCAGTAGATGCCAGATAAATTCTTGATCTTAAGGTATTTTCCTATAGAAAAACTCTTCTTATTTTTAAATATTTAAAGAAAAATTTATTTAATTGTAAAATTTTAATGTTAGAATTTTATTGCAATTTATTGCATTGTTTTCTTTAAAATTATTTATTTTCATCTTTTTCAAAAAATATCTTAAACAAATAAAAATAATTTTTTTTTTACAATTTAAAGCTAGGTCTTTCTTTTAGTAAATTTTAAACAAGATATCTTCAAAATAAGTACAATATTTAGGGCAAGAAAAAGATTTCTTACGGTCCTTGCCAAACACCAACATTAGCTTTCTGTGTTGAAAGACATGACGAAATTGAAAATTTTAAGCCATAAACATACTACACAGTTGAGGTTAATCTAAGTGAATATGTAAATCATCTGAATGTTGTCATTCATTTAAAAAATTTAATAATTTTAGGCAACAGCAAAATGGTCAAAAGAACAAACTTTTGATCAAGAAGAAGCCAAAAAAGTTCTTAGCGAAGTCCAATAGAGCAATTAATTAATGGTCAAAAGCATTTCAACTGTATAAGCAATAAAATCAAGACCTGTTGGTTTGAATACTGTAAATATGCTTAGAATAGCATCAAAAAAATATGGTAATTTTTATTTTTAAATTTAAATCTAAATTTTAAGCACTTTTATTTTTCGTTTAAAGAAATTGGACCTCACGATGCAATTCATATCGCTGAAAGTTTGTACTTACTTGGTTTTATAACTTACCCAAGAACTGAAACCACTAAATACCCAGGCGAATTTGATTTTAAATCAGTTCTCCATGCTATCTCTAATTCTAAATTTAATAATATGGCTAATTATGCAAAAGGTTTGCTTAGTGAACCACTCAATAAACCTTACAAGGGTGTAGATTCAGGTGATCACCCACCTATTACTCCTACTTAAAATGTAAAATCTAAATAAAAAATGAATAATATTAAAATTTTATTTTTTCTATTAAATAGGCTCCACAATCCTTAAATCCATAATAAATGAAGATTTATGAATTAGTTTGTAAAAATTTCTTGGGATCACTCTCGTAAGATGCTCAAATCGAAAATACAACTTATATATTGTCTTCAGGATAAAATGAATTTGAAATGAAAAAATCTATATTACTTCATTCTGGTTACTTAGATATAGTACCATGGGAGTCAGTGTGCTTAAGTAATCCTAAAATTGAAAAAATTGAGGAAGGAGTTGCTATCAAGTATGAATAAGCTGAAGTCTTAACGTTACTAACTTAACCTCCCAGCTATTTGTCAGAATCTGATTTAATAGGACTTATGGAATAAAATGGCATAGGAACAGATGCTTCAATGCCTTAGCATATAAACAATATTATTCTCAGAAATTACGTTTATGTAAATATTAAAGAAAGATAGCTTATTCCCACTTAACTCGGTATTGCTCTCATTCATGCATATAAGGATATTGATAATTAATTAGTTGCTCCTGAGCTAAGAAGAAATATGGAAGAGTAAATTTCTCAAATAGCTAAAGGTTAGATGACAAAAGATGAGCTTGTCGAAACTTAAATAAAAATTTTTAAATAAAAGTATGAAAATTTTGTTTCTCAATCAAATAGATTGGACTTCCATTTTGATTTGATTAAATCATTCCTCCAAGGTAAGCAATTTAATCTTTTAAAGAATATTTATTTAAATACTTAAAAATTTTATTTCAAAAAATTAGACTCATCAAACGAAGAAGAAAATGAGGAAGAAAGTCAAAATCATAGAAATTGGAGTGATAAAAGAGGAAATCAACATTAGCACCAAAATTATAAGCATAACCATTACCAATAAAATTAGCATAGAAACCAATATAAATAGAATAATATTTAGAAGTAAAAATATCAAAACTACTAAAATAATAACGATCATGATAATAATAATAGCAACTCTTATTAGGGATAACAAAAATATTAAAGAAAAGATGCTGCTTACAATAGATAAAATAACCAATATAAAAATTAAAATAAATACAACAATAATTAAAATTACAGCAATAATTAATAGTTATAAGAATAACAATTCCCTAGTATTCTTGATTAATTAAATCCTGCTAAGTTAGTTGAATAAAACGTAAGTGATATCTAATAAGTAGATGAGCAAACCAATTAAAATTAAAACAGCTCTTAATAAAAATAGGGTAATTCAAATACTTAACAGCAATAATAATAATAATTAGGAAATACATAAAAAAAGAAAACACAACATAAAAAAGATTAATATGTTTAAAAAGATAAAAGATAGCAAAATAGAGAATAAACTTAAAATCCTGATTAGTAATCGTACTTGCTTGCCAGTGATTGCATAGAATAGTAGCTAACAGACATGCTAAATCTTAAATAAACAAAAAAGAAATCAAAAAAGACTCTAAAAAACGAAGAGAATGAATAAAATCATAATAAGGAATCCTTATGATATGATTTTTTCATTTTGATTTAATCTAATAGAATAAAAATATTTACGTTTTTTATATACACATAGTTTAAGCTTTGAAAAAATTATTGCAACCAAGTTTTAAAAAAATTATTTTAAAATATTTTTATTAAATCCACATAATTTATTTTCTTTCTTCTTTCTTTTAAAATAGTTTCAATTTTAATTTTATTTAATTAAAAAAGTTTTTGAGAGCAAAAATAGAATCAAAATTTACTATTAATTTTGTTTTTTATATTTTTCAAAAAATAATAAATCACATTATTTTAGAGATAAAAAATGTAAAATTAATTAATTAACTATCTATTGTTTAGAAGGAATTAAATTTTCTTAATAGTTATTAAATAATATTTGAGATAAAGTTGAATCTATTTTATATTTTTAGAATTCATTTTTTTAATTATTTTTAAATAATATTTAAGATTTTATAATACTAATTTTATATTTTAAAAAGCCATTATATATCAATTTTATTGATAATTAATGAGATTTAACAATAATAAAATTATAGGCATTAAGATAGTTCAAATTTTTTTAAGATTTTATATTAGCAGCAATTAGTTTTATTTATTTTTTCTAGTATTTATCTTATTATCTAGCTATAATTTAAAGAATAAATTAGTTTTTTATTTTTAAATTATTAACTAAAAATGAACCTATTTAAAAAAGTAAAAAATTATAATATAAAATTATTTATGATAAAATATTCAATAGTTTAATAAAGACTTTAAGTTTTTTTTTGCCATTTATTTATTAATTAAAAAACTCGTAACTAAACTCTGTATTTATAAAAAAATTATGAGATATTTTAAGATAATAACCCTAATTAAAAAATATTTACTTGTTAAAAAATCTATATTGTTAATGTTTTTTTAATTAATTTAGTTAATATTTGATTTTGCTATATTAAAAATTTGTTTCATATTTTTTTATTTTTATTAATTATCATGCTAAAAACTTCGTTTTATCCTATTAAAAAATATTATTTTTAAACAAATTAATTAGTATTATTTAAATTATTAACTAATTATACTAATTTAGAAGACTATGAACTTTTTGTGCTAAAGAACTCATTTTTCTTTTATATTTAATCTATAATTAAATTATCTATGAAATATAATATGTGATAATTAATTAGGTTTATCAAAAATATTTGATTCCATACTTTTTAGGGTAGTGATTTTCAATTATAATTTATTAACTATTTTTGTTATTCTTATATACATTGTAAATTTCTATTCACTATAAATAATAATTTATTTATATCATTTCAAAAATTCTTTGTAAGATATTTAAAATTAGATATTTTAAAGTACTTTTTTAAAAGAAAAATATACAAAAATATTTTTGAAAAAATTCAAGATGGATAAAAAAGAAATTGTTTTCTGTCAATTATTGATTTAAAGTATGAATTAATTTATATTATTTTTATCGTATTTGGCATTCATCCATTTTACAAATAATTAAAAAAATTATTTCAATCATTTAAATTAAGCAGCTTAAAGATTTATTCTTATTTTATTAAAAAAGATAAAACTATCTCTAAATTTTATATTAAATAAAATTTGAATTTTTTATTTAGAAAATAATCAAAAATAATTTGTTAGAAATAATAATTTTTATTTTTAAGCTATAAAAAATAATTATTTATACTATAATTAATAAATGCATTCTATTTTATATAAATTTTTCATTAGACAATGTAAGAGCCTCTAAAGCTTGATGATTTTTGTTTTTGAGCTTTTTCTACTATTTGAACTGATTCATTCTAAAAATCAAAACCAATGTAATAAGTGTCAAAAACAGTACTACCGAATTAGATATAGTTAAGATGGCCTAATTGTTATTAAATTAATAACTAGTATTCACCACTGGGTAATTATCTATAAAGCTAGTAGGGTTATAGTGTAACAGTGTAAATTTTTCCATATCTGTTTTTGAGGTAAATGTATAAAGGCTCTATTTAATCAACAGATGGTAAAAAGATGTCAGCAGGCTTTGAAATGATAATTTATTCAGTTCTGTATTTAATATTCTTTTAGTCAAATACTTTAAGGATTTGATTTACAGAATCACTAGGTAGTTAAGTGAAGGGAGAGTCTAAATTAAAATGAGCATAAACATATACTCCTAGTGGTTAGTCAGAGTATAAAGCACCTTAGCAGTAAGCGCTGTAATATAGACTATCAGGAATGGAGTAGACTGCTAATTCAATGAAAGAGGCACCTTATTTAATCAAAGATGCATCTGGTTCTCCAATATCAATAGTTCCAACAACTGCATCTCCAACGTTCTACAAAGTAGTACTGTTCAAGTTAACGTAAGTTATTTGATTCTAAATAACTTTATTTTCAAATAATTCAACAATTAAATTGTCTTATTTAAACCTCTAGAAAGAAAAGCAGAGTTATCTTTTTCCGACTTAGTCATAATAGTTTGAGGTAACGAATTTAAGATTTGTCTTAATATTTCCTAAATCGAATTCAGTAGAGTAATTAGGATTTTTAGAGAAACTATCATCTCCGATATATTTAGCTCCACAAACGTCAGTCTAGTGTGAGGGATTAGAAATAATGTTATAGCAATCTTCGCTGAATACAGGGAAGATATCCATTTCGCATTTTTAAGGCCCATACTTTACTTAAAAGTAAATAGCACCATCTTCATACTACTTCAAAGGTAGAGTAACTTTAGAAGCAAAGGCTTAACTGCATCCAAGCAATATTATCATGGATGCAATTACAAGATTCAAAGCGTTTTTTTTTTAATTGATCATTTTTCTTCTTTTTTTATTTTAAATTATTATTTCAGGATTAATTAATTAATTTTTTTCTTCTTAAATTTAATAACAAGAAACAACCCAATCAATAATCAATCATATAAATAAAAAAATATTTCTCCTTGAATAAATATTCAATATTAATAAAAGTATAATTGATATATTTGTGAAGAACACAATTAATTTTGTTCTCTGATGAAATCTAATTAACTCCACCCAATAGAGTCAGTCTTACTTATTACACTAAAATTCTTTCACAAAAAAATAAAGCAAAAAAATTTAAAACATACACAACATATTTTTCTTAACTCAGAAGTATTTTTTGAATCTAGCTTATATTTAAAATAATTTTATAATATATAAAATAAATTTTACAAAGTTATTTATTTATTTATTTGTTTGTTAAGTTTTTCATAATATATAATATTATTTTTTCAAACTTAATTATTGTTTATTTAAGCAATAGAAATTGATTAGCTTTATAAATCAAAACCAATGTAGTAAGATTGTAAAGCAGTGTAGCCTAAGTAGAAAGATTGCTACTATGAGAACACAGGGTAAATTAACACTTAGAATTTACCATCAGCTGTTTTTCTAGTATACTCAGTTGGTTTAAGAGTGAGTAAAAATGTCTTGCTGTCTGATTAAACCAATTAAATTGTTATGTCCTAAAGTTACTCAATCGATTTAACATATAAAGTGTTTAGTTGACTATCAAGCTCATAACTGATACCTTGTTACATCAAAATATTTAAAAGTAACTAGAAAGAGTTGTTTGGAATTCCTGAAAAAGGCGAATCTAAATTGAAATAAACAGAAGTTTGAGTATAAATTTTAGCACTACCATAGGTAAAGTAATCTCTAGATAGAGCATCAAAGGATATGATATTGAACACATTTTTTATATTAACAAACTAGCTAGTAGTGATTGAAGTATCAGGAGCACCAAAATCAATTTATCCAATAACTTGTCCTGTTTAAGAGTTAGCGAGGTTATTCAAAGTTATGAAGAATTTTTAGTCAGAAATTTATTTTGTTTAATAAAGCTACAAAAGAGTATTCAGTTCAAAATCGAAACGTTGGAATCCTAAACACAAAACACTCTCACCATAGAACTAGGATTTACTGCCATTAGGAGCAGTAAAATTCAAGACCTTTTATTAACTGCCTAATTGGATTTTAGATTGATAATTTAAACCCTTAAAATATGGATTTAAACCAACAAATTCTACTCCACATTATTCAAGTTCTTTAGCAGATTTTTGTATAGAGCTGTTGCAAGTGTTAATTGATAATAAGAAATCAACTTAGCACTAGGCAGAGCTACCTACATTAGCAGTAAGATAGAGTTAATTATTATTGTTGAGCTTTAAAGGTACAGATATTCTTTCAGACAAAGCACAACTTAAAAGAGCAATAGTTATGAGCAAAATTTTTCCAGTATTCATTTTTATTAATTTCAGATATTATTGTAATTTCTAATTAATTTTTATTTACTTTGAAAAAGTTATGAGGATATAAACCTTTTTTTCATTTTATTTTTATTTAAAATACGAAAAAAAGTATTAAATCCATGAATGAACAATAAAATAGTTACATGAAATAATTTTATTAAAAAATATTTTAGTAATATATGCAATTTATTTACAATAAAATATTTCATATTTTGTAAAATATCATAAATAAATAAATCCATCTTCATCTTGAAATGATAATATTTTGATTTTTTACATATTTTATATCAAAAATGCATAAAAATAAAATCGTGAATTTTTCTATTTATGAAAGAAAGTAAAGGGAATCTAAACATTAAATCAAAAGAAAAAATTACAATATTTGTAAGTGATTAAATTTGATCAAGCATTATAAAAGATTTAAGTTGTAAAAAATAAAATTGAAAGAAATAAAATCAAAAAAATATCTCTATTACTTAGAAAAATCTTTTATAAAACAAAATTAAGAAAAAAATTTCAGAATTTATTAGTCAAAAATTTTTGTTATTTATTTCTGATAATTCACTAACTGGATTAAGGGCATATTCAACTTTTTAAAAATAATTATTGATATTATTTAATTATTTGAAAATTATTTTCTAATTTTTATTATGAAAAATAAATTGATAAATAAATATTTATAAAAATCTTTTATTTAATCACTTGATTTACATTTTCCTTCTTTTATAATTCCAAAATTTACTTTAAATTTTTTAATTCATTTTTATAATAAAATTTTTTTAATTATTTTTGATAATTTAATTGATCAGAATATTTAACTGTAAGATTCTTGGATATGATTAAATTTCATTATTAATGGATTTGCTAAATATAATTCATCAGAATTTATTCCAAAATTCACTCTAAAGTAAATTAAACAATAAACTATTAAGAAATCTTTTATAAAATATTTTCATCAAAGCTAAAATTAAATAATTTGATACTTAAAAACTAACTAAAAGGTCAATCTAAAAATAAAATTAATTGTTAAGATTTTTATACTTTATTGAATATTTTTTATGAAGAGATTAGTTAAATGATTTTATTTTTTTGCCTTAATTAATTTTAAAAATAAAAATAGAAGAAAAAAAAAACTATTACTTCTTTTTTTATATTTAATTTAAAAAGCTATTTTTATTTTTTAGTTTATTTTACAAAATATTAGTTTTAAATTTATAAAAAATTAAAAAAAGTAAGCTAAGCGAAACTGCTCTTCTTAAATTAATTAAAAAAAATTTTTGAATTAAATAAATTAAAATTTTCTCATTTTAATAATAACAAAACAATGCTAAAATCTAATTTTAAATAGTCCATCATTAATATTCTAAGTTTTATTAAAACTTACAAGCATAAATAAATATATAAAATATATATAGTATTATATCAATATTTAGAATAAATTATATGGAATTTTTATGTATTATTATCAGTGATGGAATTAGTAATTATAAAAAAGATTTTATATTAAATTAAAAAGGTTATGCATTGTTTCGTCTTATATATATAAAAATTATTTATATTAAAATCTATTGAATTGAAAGTCAAAACAAAAATATTCATTGTATAAATCATAAATTAATTTCACTTGAATACTAAAACAAAATATAATAAATTATAATGTTGTAAAATATAAATATTATTTACAATAATTAAAGAATCTTAAAAACTTAAATATTATTTTTGATTTGATAATTTGGAATTAAAAAAAGTATTATTTTTTATTATTAATTAAATGTGTTTTTACTAAATATTCCAATAATAACTTTGAAAAAAATTATAAAAACTAAAATAAAACAATTGTTATTAAACATAGTTGGCTAAATGTATATTTATTTTATTACAAATTATAAAAGTTATTTTTCATTTTATATTTTTAACAAATATTTAAATTAAAAGTTAATTGAAATGAAAGTCAAAAAAGTAAATTATTTAGGTGTAATGAAATAAGTATAAGTTATTTTAAAAATTAATTCTAAGAAATTTAATATTAATTTAATTTTAAATAATTCATACTATTGATAAATAATTAAAGAAACTCAAAAAATTAAGATATTCTTTTTCATATTTTATTTTGGAGTTAAAAAAATTATTTTTTTTTTATCAAATAAATGCTTTTTATTTTGCTAAATACATCAATAATAACTTAATTAATAATAAGCCACAAAATTATTTAATTATTTAATTTAATTAAATATCCAAGTAAGAAAGGATTTCTTTGAAAAAAGTTAACATTTTAATTGATTGTATAAGTATAATATCTATTTATCATTTATCATAATTTTTTTTTAATTATAAATAATTAAAAAAATGTTAATTTAAATTTAGAAAGATAAAGTCAGTCAGACAACTTGAAAAAATTTAATAAAAATGAAATGGAATATTATCAAATATAGTTTGCTCAATATTTATTTAATTTTACCAATTTGGAAATTAAAAATCAATATAAAATTATAAAAATGGTAAAATTGTTAAAATATAATGAGTATATTTTATTTAAAAATTTCTTAACAGATAATTAAAGTTCTTTTTAAAAATCTTAATAGATATTTAAATTAAAAAACACTCCATTTAATCAAATAATTATTTGCCGACTTATTAATTAGAACAATTTAAATATTTTTATTTTTTTCATATTTTTTTAAATTAATAAATAAATCATTTTATGCTTGTTAAGATATTGTAGTATTTGATTTAAATGGAATTTATTATATTTAATTTATTTTTTAAAGTGTTTTTTTTATTTTTTTATTATAACTCAGGGTTTGAAGAGTATTTTTAGTCAAGAATGAAGACTTAAAGCTATTTATTATATCACATTATATTCCTTATATTGTTAATATTAAATTCAAATTTGAAATTAAATTTTAGAAAATTTGCGGGGATCCTTAAATACAAAATTTAAAAATCGTCAGAAATAATTAACTAAAAAGGTTAATTAATCTTGGTTTATTATGAGTTAATTAATATTTTTCACATATTTGTAATTCCTAGCAATTTATTTATTTGTATTGCAATATTCGTATCTAAAATTTAACATTGATTATTTATTACAAAAGAGCTTGTTTTTAGTTTAGTATAATTAATTAATAGTAACTTAAGCTGAAAGAAAACAATAGAAGAAGAGAGATAGATAGATAATAAATAAATAATATTATTTCTGATTTAAACTAGGTTCTAAAAAAAGCACAGACAAAGAATAAATTCTGAAAATGTATTATTTTAAATTATTTATATTGGCGCGTTTAAGATTTAAATGATTTATTATTAAAAATCTACCTAGATTTTAAAATAGCCAACTTTGAATATATAAGTAAATAACTGAAGCTCTGATTCAATTAAAATAGAAAAAGCAAAAATGGAATAAGACTTCTAAGGAAAATTTAATAGGTCTTTCAATATGTAGTAGGATTAGTTTAAAGCTTAGCATAGCTTCATCTAGGATAAGCAAAATTGTAATATTTATTAACAAAAAGATTTAGAAATATTTATTTTTTATTATTTTGTATTATTAAATTCTTTTTTTTAATAGAAGGTTAAAAAAGCACATTTTAATACACTTAAAATGCTCAGCAAAAATTCTAACATAATCCCAGATTTAATAAATTTGATCATGAAGCTGATTAAAGCTCATACTCACTTAAATAGTTTGATAGAGCTTAATCTTATGGCAAGAATTATGGAAAAGATAGGAATATGCACATTGAAAAGGATGGATCTGATTTATAAGAATAATCAACTGGAGCAGCACCCTTGAGAAAAGGCAGCTTAAATTAATATCAAAAAGATCAGAGTTCATTCTAAGGCAAATTTAATTAAAGAAAAGACTCAAATAATGAGCAATTCTAGTCATTAAGAGGCCTCTCTCAAGACGATAGCAAAGTGCCTGCTAAAACAGGTTATTTGGGTAAAAATTTTGATCCTAACTACAAGAATAGATTAGCAAAACAAAGAGAAGGATCATTAGAGAATTAAGAAGATGGTGAAATAAAGGCAAATAGTAATCCTCTTCGTTAACCCAGAAATAATTCATCTAGCTTTTAAGGATCATCAGGTTCAGTTCATTAGCCACCTAGATAACAAAATCAACCATACTTCAGCAATGTCCATGCTAAAGGACTTCTTCCTTACTCTGTTGATGAAGGTTTTGATAGCTTCGTTACAGTATTGATGGTTGCTGAAAAACCTTCTATAGCACGTAGTATTGCTGAAGCTCTTGGTGGAGCAGGATTTACTACTCGTAAAGGAATATGCAAATTTTCTAATGTCTTTACCTTCTATGGCCATATTTTTGGAAAGGTAGTTTTTTAAAACCATTCAAAATATAAATAAAATAATATGTATTTTTTGTATTTAATAGAAAGCATTGATTAAAGTTACATCTGTTATTGGACACATTTATACTTCAGATTTTACTTAAGAATATCAAGATTGGAGAAGAGTTGATCCTTATAAGCTATTTAATGCCACAACTTTAAAAAAAGAAACAAATCCAAATAGGTAATTTAAAAATGAAAAGAAGTTATATTTTTATTTTTATTTAACAAAAAAGTTAAATCATACAGCATCTATAAAAAGAAGCTATGGGAGCTAGTTATCTTATTCTTTGGTTAGATAATGATAGAGAAGGTGAAAATATATGCTTTGAAGTACTAACTATTTGCAAACCTGAATTGATTAAAGAAGATTTCCAATAAATTTTCAGAGCTAAGTTTTCATCAATTACTCCAATTGATATTCGCAAGGCTTTTGATGAGCTTTCAATAGGTCCTAATTTCAATGAATCTCAAGCTGTAGATGCCCGTTAAATTATTGATTTAAAAGTTGGTGTTGCTTTCTCACGTTTCTAAACTAGATATTTAGTTAGAAAATACGAAGATTTAAATAATAAAAAAATTACATTTGGCCCTTGTTAAACTCCTACTTTATCTTTCTGTGTTCAAAGAGATGACGAAATAAAAGATTTTATTTCTAAACCTTTTTACAGAATTATTCCTAAAATCAGCTTAGTCCCAAATGAAGTAATATATATTTTTATTATTATTATTGATTATTATATTTCTTTTTTTTCAAATAAATTTAGTTGATAAACTTAGAATGGACTAAAGAAAGAACTTACGACCAATAAGAAGCTTTAGATGTAAAATAAGAGTTAGAAAGCATTGGATAAACTTCTGTTGTAAAAGTTGATAATAAAGAAACCTAAAAAATAAAACCAGTTGCATTGAACACTGTAAATTTCTTGAAAATGGCTTCAAAGCAATATGGTATTCATATTAATTATGAGTTTAAACTTTAATTAATTATTATGTATAAATAGGTCTCGGTCCTCAAAATGCTATGCAAGTAGCTGAAAAATTATATTTAGGAGGTTTTATCACATATCCCAGAACTGAAAGTACTAAATATCCTGATAAATTTGATTTTAATTCAGTATTACATGCTGTATGTTAATACCATTAAAATTAGAATATTAGCATTTATGCTTAAAAACTCTAGTAAAATGGTATTCACAAATCTAGATTAGGAAAAGATGTTGGTGATCATCCTCCTATTACTCCTACCAATAAAATTATGAGATAATAACTATCTAGAGACGAACAAAACATTTACGAACTTGTATGCAGACATTTCTTAGCCACTGTCTCTTCTGATTGCCGTCTCTATAAGAAAAAAGTAAATTTCTATTGTAAAATATATTTTTATTAAACTAAAAAAAATAACAAGGTTCTTTTCTAAACTGGTAACCAAACTTTTTCATTGATTGGCACTGCTGTCATAGATAAGGGATACCTTGAAGCTTTACCTTGGTAAAAGATTTATGAAAATGAAATACCTAACTTTTCAGAAGGAGATCAAATTTATCTTCACAGTGTAGATATTCATTCTGGAAAGACTCAACCACCTGACCATTTAACAGAGTCTGACTTAATTAGTTTGATGGAGCAAAATGGAATAGGTACTGATGCTTCTATGGCTCAACATATTTAAAATATATGCGACAGAGAGTATGTTCAAGTTGTTGGATAAGCTAGAAGATTAGTACCAACAGAACTCGGTTCATCATTGATTCATGCTTATGCTGAAATTGATCCTGAATTGGTAGCTCCAAATTTGAGAAGCTCTATAGAAAGATCAGTTGATCTTATTTCCTAAGGTGAATTAGACAAAGACTAAGTACTCTAAAGTGTGATAGAATTATTCAAGAATAAGTATTTGTATTTCGTAAGTAAAGTCGGTGTCCTCGATAAATATTTTGATCCAATTTACTAATCTATTGAAACAACCATAAGTAATTTAGCATTATTAATTTTTCAACAATATTTTTAAATATAATTTTTTTAATCTAATAGGCCAAGCTTAGTATTTTACTAAATGTGGAAGATGTAAATGCAATATGAAAATATTAGATAAAATTGGAAAAATCTTTTGTGAAAGATGCAAATTTATGTACGGATTACCTAGAGACTCAAAGTATTCCATAGCAGGAGAATGCTTTTGCCCTATTGATGGATTCTAACTGGTGCTAATTGAATCAACAGTTAAAGGTAATACCAAACGTTTTACCATCTGTCCTCTGTGCTTCTAAAAAACGCCTGAGTTAGAAAACTACAGTAGCGAAGAAAAGTATTAAAGGACATCTTGCAATTTATGCTCAAATCGAAGCTGTTAATTCTCTATGGTTAATAATGAAATAGGTCCTTGTCCCCACTGTAAATATGAGAAAGTAATATTTTAGCTAATTTATGTTATTTTTAAATAAATTCTCAAAATAATAAAATAATAATAATTAAATGTATTTTTTTTATTAATTAGGGTGGCAGACTTGTCCTTGACTGGCCTGACAATAATAATTATACGATGACTTGCAATGCATGCATGTATCAATATTTGATAGTAAAGAATGGTAAATTAATTAGATCATAAATGAAGTGTGCTAACTGTAACTGCTTCTAAGTTAAAGTAATCATTCTATTTAATTTTTTATTTTAAATCATTAAGTTGTTAGAATTTTGGTAATTTATAAATTTACATAAAAATTAGATTGAAACTAGTGACGGTTTTTCTGCATTAGGCTGTTTGTTCTGTGATATTTAAACAAAGAATAGGATGGAAGAAAGACCTCCAACTGAACCTTAAGGTGAGAGTAGCTTGAGAAACTAGCGTTATTTTAATGAAGATCTTGACAAATCAATTGAGGATTAACCTTTGAAACTTAAGCAACCATAAGCATTATAGATAAATAATAACCAAAAAGTGATAGGATTAAAGAACAATATTATGGAAATAGAAAACTAAATTACTGAAGCAGATCAGCCAATTAAAAAGAGAAGAGGAAGACCACCCAAAGCTGCTACAGTAAGTTTTATTTATTAAATTATTTTAACTTTAGTGACTTACTTTTAATAGTCTTCTAAAGAGTTTTTTTATTTAGGAATTTAACTTTTAGGAAAAGGAAAATATTTAGGATGAAGCAAACACTAAACCATAAACAAGAAAACCTAGAGCAACCAAGGCAATTAAGAAACTTTCTCAAGAAGAAGGAGAAGCTGATGAGGATGAGGAATAATTTAGTAAACCAACTCACCCAACTGTAGATTTTGTTAAAAAGGGTATTCAAAAGGCTCCTAAGAGTTATGGAAATACATTCAATTAATTCAAAGCTCAATAATAACAAAAAATTGATAATTAATTCCAAAACTCTAATTTTGAAGATATTTTAGAAGATTCACACAAATAAGATTTAGAGTTTTTCTCAAAGTTCCCTAGAAATAACATAATAAAAGAAAATCAAGAAACATACGAAATCTTGAAAGAATCTACTATGTTATTATCTGAAATCGATGGACATTCCACCTTTAAAAATTATAGTAGCCTTGAAAATTCATTCTAACAAAACAATAGAAAGCCAAGATAAATGAATAATTTCAAATAGAACCAGTTTAATAATTAATAATTCTAAGGCAACTCTTTTAAACAAAACATATCTACAAATTCATCAATATAATAAAACAATTTTTAATAACAACGCAAACCAAACTATGAAAAAGAAATGAATAACTCATTCCAAAATAAGAATAATAGCGCACTAGACTCATCATCAATATTGCTTAAACAACTTGACTTCTGATTAAATATTAAAACTTTTTAATTAAGTAAATTTAAAATTAATAAATTAATAATTTAATTAAAAATAATACAATCAATAAATATTTTTATGAAACAAACATAATTAATTTACTACTAACTTTCAAAATATATATTTAACTAATTAAAATAATATCTTTCTTTTAATTTGTATTTTCATTTTATATATTAATTTATTGTATCCTATTTCAATATTACTATAATGAAATACTTTATTTTAAAAATCTTCTAAAAAACTTACTCAATTCGTTTATTTCAATATTTAACTCAATCTATTTTCAAATAAAATAAGTAATTTTTCTTTAAAAAATACTTTTTATATAAAGTTTTTCTATACTTTATAATTCAATTTTACAAGTATGAAACTTTAAATTTTTTAAATACTTAACTCATATCTCATGTATTTTTATTGAATTAATTTCAAATTCTATCTTATCAATCAATAAAACATATATTTAAAAATATAAATATTATTACTTTTCACTTATCAATAAAAAAAATTTTTTTAATCTTTCTAATTAAATTATGCTTAAACTAAACATTTACTTTTATTTGATTATATTTTAAAATTAATGCTATTCAATAAGTTAACTTATATACTATATATTTCTTAATATTAATATAATTTTAATATTTATACTTCAAACTTTTTTTAAAAAACAACATAAATAAATAATAAATCTTCATTATTATTAAATGGAATATTAAAATATTATGAAAAAAGTAGAATGATTTATAAAAATAGAATTAGAAAATTAATTAGTAAAAATGAATAAATAAAAAAATATCCTATTTATCTTAATTGGATGGATGTTTTGATTTATTCTAAATTTTATATTAACTGATTAATTAATGTGAGTATTCAAAAATTAGGGTATTTTGTTTTTGTTATTTTTTTTTTAAGTTTAAAATCAATCAAGAATCATTTTTACCGACTAATTTATCTCTTAATTTTGAAATAATTAAATAACTAAAAATTCAAGAAGGCTTAATAAACATTATTTGCAAAGCACACAAATTTAGATAAGATAATAAGGATTTATTGTAGGTTTTCAAATTGCCAAATTTTAAGTGAATGATTAAATAAGAAGGCTACAGGAGTAATAGTTATAATGCGTTAGAAGAGCGCTAACGATCAAATTCGCAATAGGCTATATCAAAATCTAACAATACATATACCGGTAAGTTTATATTAACATTTAAATTCATATTTATAATACTTAGATTGCATTTTTTAAAAATAGAAATTTATGTTTGGGGAAGTAAATAAATTGAAAGACTATTATCATATTTAAAGTTTATAAAATTGCTAATTATTTAGATGATAAATATGGATAGTTAGGATTAGGTCATAAATATACTGGAAAGAATTATTTAGTTCCAAAAATATGTTCATATAATTTAGTTATTAAGCAAATATCATGTGGAGAAGAGCATACTGCATTTGTTACAAGTAAATACAAATATTAAACATAATGTTTGATTTTTATGTAGGCGAATGAGCTTCAATTCGATTTATATAAAAGTTAGGGGTCATATTTATACTATAGGCAGTAATTTAAAAGGTAGATTAGGTATTGATAATAAGCAAATAACTTAAAGCTCTTCTCCTTGTCTAGTAGAAGATTTATAAAAACTAGTTTGTTGTAAAATTGCATGTGGCTCTAACCACACTGTAGCTGTTATGGAAAATGGTGAAGCTTATTCATGGGGTAATGGTGATTTGGGTGTTTTAGGAATCGGTTCTTAAGAACATACGTAAGATATTATAAAAAGATATATATAGATTTATCTTAGTTAATAAAATATTAAATTTTTAATAGCTGGGCACCAGTTAAGGTTTTAGGATAAAAACAAAAATATATTGATGTAAGTTGTGGTGCTAGACATACGATGTTATTGAATTAATATGGAGAAGTATTTGCATGTGGTTCAAACGAAGAAGGCTAATTATGTTTGCCTAACTCATCAGGTGAGCTCTATCCTTCTAAGGTTAGAATTGAAAAAGCAATTGAAGCTGTTTGTGGACATTATTTTACTTTGATTTTAACCTAACTAGGAGAAATTTATTCTTGTGGAGCAAACAATTTTGGGTAGTTAGGAATAGGGCATAAAACTTCTACAAAGGAGCTCTAAAAAGTAATTAATTTATTGTTTTGTAAAAATATTTTTTGTTTAAATAATCTTTTTTTATAGGTGTAAAATTTAGAAGATTAAACTATAATTAAAGTTGCTGCAGGTCATCATTCTGCAGCTTTAAACAGAAGAGGAGAGCTATTTATTTGGGGTACAGGTGTATTTGGAGATTATCCTTTTCCAACTAAGTTTTGTAAGATAGATTCACCTTTTAATGACATATCCGTGGGTGGTTTCTCAGGTAAGGAAAAAAAAATAATAATTTTTTTTATGATTGAATTGATTTATGTCTAAATATAAATAGGAAGTTCTGTAGATGCAAACGGAGTAGTTTGGACATGGGGATCTAATTAGAATGGAGAATTGGGAGTTGGCGACCAAGAACCAAGATTAAACCCATTTCCTGTTGCTGCTTTAAAAGGAAGAAAAGTAATTAAAGTAGCTTGTGGAATAAATTACATGGTAGCACTGAGTGCTCCAAAATCAAAAGATTTACAAAAACAAAAGCACCAAAGTAGCGCACATCATTCCTCATAGGGCTTAGGTAAAAAATTATTTGTTTGAAAGCAATTAAATTCTAAATTATTTTTGTAGGGGAAGATGGAAAGAGAAAGGAGACTTTAGGTTTACATGTTGAAAGCACATTCATTGAAAATCCAGTTTCTAATCAATTGCAACAATAATAACCTATGAAGCAAAGTAGAGTAGAAGAAAGAATTTAAAGATAAAATCTCTCTCTAGATTATGAAAATAATTCCAGGTCTCCACTAAATCTGAGTAGATATGAGAAAAATATAGATAAAAATGAAGATAAACAATATTTCACAAATTCAAGGAACTAAATTATAAGCCCAGTGCCTGCATAACAGCACTAATAATCACATAATTCAAGTTAATACAATACAATTAACTAAAGTTAGATGAATAATAATCATCAAAGATCACATTCTGATTACGCTCCAATAGATAATGAAAAGAGATCACTCTCTCCTATTTCTACTACATCAAAACATATCAAAAGTGTCAATAATAATGATTAGCTTCGAGATATTATAAAAGGTGAACACTCATCTATCACAGAAAGCTACAAAGTAAATGATAATTTTAAATCTATTAATGAAAACTATAAATCTATAAATAATGATAACTACAATGATAATAACAGATCAATAAGTGATAAATATAAATCAATTAATGATAACTATAAACAATCAAATAATGATAATTATAAATAACCTTTAAATGATAATTATAAATCTTAGTAACCAAACAATTAATCTTATTATGCATCCAGTTAATATTCTACAATAAATCCTTCCTACTCAAGAATGTCAAAAGAAAATGAAAATAAAAATAACAGCTATATCAACTACAATAAACATGCTTCCAGTTAAGCTAATTTAAGCAGCCTAGATAATAATGTATAGTCAGGCCCATTAAAACTTTCAATGCCTCCTATTTCTAAATCACCTTCTCTTTCAGCTGATACTTTTAATTATGAATCTTAAAAGAGAGTATCAACAGAAGTAATTAATTAATTATAAACATATTTTTTATTTTGATTAACATTTATTTTATAAATAAGAATTATGGTTCCAGAAAAACGCCAACATATAATCACCCAAATAATTTTTCAAACAGGTAAAGCAAAATACCTCCTTTACCAGGATCATAGAATAATTATAATCCTGAAAAGTAATTGCATGATATTGAAAATAATATTTTGCAAAGTAAATATAATTATTTGGAAGAAACTCTAAGAAATGAAAGAAAAGAAAAGCTTAATTTAGAGTAAAATTTGATAGAGCTAAGAAGACAATTAAAAGAAATTTAGTATGGAAAAGGGGGATTAAATGATTTGTCAATTCTCTTAAATGAGGAAATGCTTAAATTTGACTAATTAAAAAAAAATCATGATGAGCTTTATAAAAGAAATATTGAAAATGAGTAGAAAATAATCGAGTTAAATAGCTAATTGGAATACTTTAACCAAATTAAAGAGAGCCAAGATAAAAATGTATAAATGGCTAAAGAAGATGTTAAGGAAAAAGTTAACTAACTGCAAATGTTTACTTCCTAAATTCAAAGTAAATAAATTTATGAATTTTATTTTTTTTATTATTTTCTTTAAAAAAATAATTTAATTTTTTTATAGAACTTGAAAAAATGATTACAGAAAAGCAAGATATTATTGATAAATTGCAAATTAATTTAGAGACTTAAAATGAGAAATTTAAGTTAGAATAAAAAAGAACAAATGAAGTTGTAAATTAGTTGAACTAGTAGTGCTAGGAGTTCAGAGACAATTACCAATTCTTAGAAGATCGCCTAACAAGTTATTAAGAGAACTTAAAAATATTAGAAGATGTGAAGTTTGATTTGGAAAAGAAGAATTAAATAAATCAGTAAGAAATAAAAGAAAAAGATAATTAATTGATATAAGAGATCTAACAAAAATAGAAATTTGAATAGTTTTACTATGCTGAGCTAAAATAAAATGAAGAAATAAATTTGGAAAACAAATCACTGAGAGAATAGTTGCAAAGTTACAAGATTAAACTTCAGTAATCTTAAGATAATGAACAAAGATTTATGAACTAGATCTAAGATTTATAAGAAGATAACAAATAATTGAAGGAAGAAATACCTAAAATAGATGAGCTCCATAGAGAAGTCAGAAATAAGGTAAAGAATTGTAAATAGAAAATGAAAAATAATTATTAACTAATTCATTTTAGGATGAGTATATAGAAGAATTGGAAAGTAAAAGCAATGCCTTGAAAGCTTAAGTGAAAGAATTAGAAGAAAAGAATATTAAGCTAGGAGAGTTACTGAATGCAGAGGTTGATAGATAGGCTGAATAGTATAAATAGAGGACCTTAAAAAATTTATATCACAATGCAGAATAACTTTATGAGTTATTCAATTAGAATAATTACAATGATGAAAATTACAATAATAACGTTTCAAATATAAATATCAAACATAATTAAGAAGAAGAAGATTTTGATAATAATCACATTATTCACAATCAAACTTTTGATTCTGTTGAAAATCCTACTGATAAAAAACCTTTAAATAAACCTTCCTTGAATACATCAGGATACCATCAAAAGCCAGCCAGAGTTTTATAAAATAATGCATAAGATAGTCTAGCTTAGAGCACAAATAGAAACATAGCCTTAACCCCAAATGAGTCTCCTAAAAGATTTAAATAAAATATTTCAGATAATTAATCCTTTACTTTAAATAATAAATCTGACATAGTAAGAAGTAAATTGAAATCGAAAATGTAATATTTTATAAATTTTTAATAAATATAATTTAATAAATAAAATTTATTTATTAATAATAGAGAAGAGTAAAAAAGAAAAATAAGCTCTTCTGCTAAGAAGTTGCTCGATATATTGGATAATTCTCATGACAACAATAGCAATATCTATAACAGCAATTTAGCAAATTCTTAAATTAATTAAAATAATGAAATAAAATAATAAGACGAATTATTAAAATAATATTACAACCAAAGGAGAGCACATGAAGAAGAAATTGATCAGCCATTAAAAAGAAGTGCTTATGGTTTCAATTCTAATATATAATAATAATAATAAAAATTAGATTAAGATAAATTAAATTTTAGTTAAAATAACAATAAATAATAACAAAAATAGTAAGAAAATAAAAATACACCAAACTAATCAAATAATGTTTCTTTAACATATTCTCCAGTGAGATCAAAAGTAAAACCAAATTTAGATAATAGTAGTATGTATTTATCTAACTTATAAAACCAACAAATCCAAGAAAAGTAAAATTTATATTATAAAAAGTAGTTATTTTAATTTTTTTTAGAAATAAATTAGAAAAAAGTAGAGTAGAATAAGATTAAAAAATGAAAGATTTAGCTGATGTTAAAGAAAGATTGGCTTACATGAAAAGAGCAAAGGATTAATTAGAATCTAAGCTAAACGAAGTGGATAATAAACTTAATAAATATTAAGATTATAATAAAAAGTGATCAAAATAAATAAATTAATTTTCATTTTTATTCAAATGTTTCTATTTATTTTAAAATAGATTATTAAAACATTTAAAAAACTTAAATTTTATTAATCAACAACAATAAATTATTTAAAATCGTTAATAAATCAAATAAAAATATTTATATTTGCTATTTAAATTATCTCTAAAAAAGTAATTTCTTAATATCAATTTAAAATTTAAAAATATAAAATTTTTTGATGAAAAGAATTTTAAGTTTAAAAATTAATTCATATTTGATTTAAATAAAATAAAATTATTTTATTATACTCATTAACTTAATATTAAATAAAAGACTTTTTATTAGAATTTTAATAGCTTAATAATGTCAATTTTTCAAATATTTTTTCAAGTTTTTAAATTAATTAATAGAAATTTAATGATGATAAGAATTTTTAGAATTGAAAAGGGATGCTTTTAGAATTATTTGAACTATTTTCTAATTGTTAAAAATTAAATTTAGAAAAGTAAGTTAAAATAATTGTTTATAATAATTTAAATTAAAATTTGTTTAACATTTTTAACAATCAAGAAATAGAATGTACTAAATTATCAAATTACTTAAATATCTTCTATATTTCTTATAATAAAAGTGACAAGGTTGGAATTTTTAGATTTTTTTTATAATTAATTAGTGTAAATATTTTCATACGATATAATTTAAGAATTTTTGTTACTTATTTTATAGTGATAAACCGACGGTAAGAAAATTTAGATTAATATAGATTATTTAAAAAATGATTATGTTATTTGTGGATGATTTTGATTATCTTGCTTGCATGTAGTTAGTTATCCTATACTTTAAAATTAACTATATTGGTAAAAAATTAACTTAATACTAATAACAATATCTATATAGAAAGAATAGATTGTATTAATTTATTATTTTAAAATGATCATAAATTCTTAGGATTTAGATATTGTTACGTCTGGGAATTCCCTCAGATAAAATCAAAATCGTATGAATAAACTGTTTGATGATGAAGACCATAAAAACTTGAAGAAATTTCATTTGAAAAATTAGATGGATAATGATATTCTAGTTAAAGATGAGCAAGATGATATGTTTGATATAACAAATATTATGAGTGATTAATAAAGATTATAAAGGTTAGGATATAACTAGAACGCATTACAGGTTCTTAAAAATTAAAATAATACAAATACAGGAATTGATGAATTTACTGCTAATTGGAAAAATCCTTCTGAAGTTAAGCAAGACGCTCAAAAGAGCATAACAATTTTAAATTTATAAAGCATGGACGAAACATCTAAAAACATGCTTCAGCAAAAAGATAATAATAATTTCTAAAAACTATTAATGTAAATGCAATCACCAATATCCTTCGATAATAAGTAAAGTTTAATGAATGCTATGAATGGAATAAATTCAAATAATGGTCGTATTCATACTGAATAATCATAGAAATAAGCACAAAAAACAACTTTTCAGTATAATGTCTACTAAACTGCCAATAGACTACGTCAAAAATTAATTAGTAAACTTGAAAGAGTGAAGCTTTTGAATTTAACTAATTTTCATTTAAGATTGATAGATGATTGGTCTAGTTTAATGAACAATAGGCAATTTTCGTGTTAAAATTTAGAATGCTAAATAAACTAAGATTTAGGGAATATCAAAAAAAGTAGTTGCTGCTTTCAAAGTACTTCTAAAAATATTTCAAATGTAAATAATAAAGATTAAAATAGTCTATTTATCAAGGAGACTTCTAAGTAGCTAGAATAAATATCAATAGGAAGCAATAGCAATTTTACATCAAAAAAGAAAATGATTAATTTATTTTAATCTGCTAGGAGCTTTAAAGATTAGCCTTTGCAAAGTACTGAAACAAGTTAGAAGCCAAAAACAGAGAGAAAGTCAATTATTCAGATTTATTCTAGCATTCTACTTTGGGTTACTTGCATAAAAACAGCGATTAATCCTACTGACCTAAAAAGATTAATTATTGATTTACTTCAAGTTTTGTTTTTGATAATTTTCTATTTTTTTATTACTCTCAGAGCAGTATTCGAAAATGAAATAGATAGGCTTTTGATAAGCAACGATACAGACATTAATTAAAATACAATAATTTTCTATTTTGCATGTGTTGGATTCCCTTTATAATTAATAGATTTATTTATGAGCTATATTACTGGATTTTATAACAAAGGAATTTTAATTACTGATGCAAATATAGCATCACTGAGGTACTTTAAAAGGTTTTTTATATTTGATCTTGTCAGCATTTTGTGTCTTCTATTTTTTATTATTGGTAGCTAAGATCCACCGATTGTTATAAAAGTGCTATATTTTTTAAAGATTCAATCTAGTTTTTAAAGCCTAAAAAGATTAAAATTAAAAGCTTCTATTAATTAGTTCCGAAAATTAGTGTTTAAAATTTTATATAATGGAGCTATTTTTGGTCTTGTTTTGCATTCCTTTACAGTTATTTGGATAGCCATAGGGAAAAATGAAAGCCGCTCTAATACGTAAAAAGCTATGATAAATACTTCTTGGATAGATTATAATTAACTGACTAATTAAAACTGGCACTATCTGTAAATATTTTAATTAATAAATATATATTTTTTTAATATTTAACATCTATATTGCTTGTTAAATAAAAGGTACACAGCATCTCTTTAATTTATGTGCAGTAGTTTGATATTCTAAGGAATGTAGACTAAGACTCAGTCGGAGCAATTATTCTTAGTTTTTACTTAAATCTTCTCAGTATTTTTTATATACAGATTTGTCTGTTCTTTTATCAAGATGGCTAAATTATACTCTTTCTCCGCTAGCTATTCTGATGTATAATTTCAAAATTTTTACTAAAAAAAGAATTTAAATAATTTAATAAATATAATTAGAAAGCTGTTTTTATCAGTAATTTCCTCCCCAAAAGAAATGTAAGAATATTAAACAAAGTATTTATTGCTAAATTGATTTTTTTTTTAATAAAGGTTCCTGAATAGATAATAGTTGATGCTAAATAAAATTTAAAGTACACACTTACAAAAAAATATAAATAAAATAGAGAGCACCAGTCAAAAAATTAACTTAAATTGTTAAATTCTTCTTTAAAAGATAAAATAATAGAGTCAATAAATAAAAAAATAATTGACAAAATGGAAATTATGAAAATTTTCACTGAAAAATTTAAAACTTAGATTTCAAAGCATCTTGATGAGATATAATTTGAAAAAGGTTAGATAGTCTATTACTAAGGAGAAGAGACTGATTGTAATTTGTATTTCGTTGCTCAGGGATAAGGTATTTTAAAGTTTAATTATTAATTCTTATGAAATTTTATAGCTTTTATGTTTTTTAAATTTAAAAAAATAATAAAAAAGTTGAATTATTCTATGTTACAGAAAAGAGATGCAAAGATGAAGAAAACTATCTTGTTTTTCAAACAATTTAAACTGGCCAGCATTTTGGCTAACTCAGTTTCTTTACTGGAATGCCAAGAGAATCATATGCTCGCTGCTCTGAGGAGTCAATTGTTTTTAAGGTATGTATTTTTTAAAGACTTAATTTTATTTTAAAAAATGTATTTATTTAATAAATTCAGGTTAATAGAGATTAATTTAGAAATATTATTTAAGAGAACTAAAAAGACTTAGAGATTTTTTGTGAAATAAAAGATGATTTGCTATTTTAAAATGAGCATAATTTGGTTTTCCAAGTATGCTCTGCTTGTAAAAAAGAAAAGCATTAAGTGATTGATTGCCCAGAGGTCCATTTTGTTGCAGATAAAGAGAAAATAATTCTTAGTTAAAATTGTCCTAAAGTATAATTAAGAAGTCCTGGATTTGCTAAAAGAAAAAAAAAAGATTTTAATGCACTCTCTGATTAAAACGGGATTAATCAAGCAGCTTAGAAAGTAGAATAAAATTCTTCTTTATATAATAAATGCATGTTTGATGCGATGAATACAAGTTGTGGATTTTATGATCAAAGATTAAATTAATCAAATTTGGAACTTGACTAATTCAATGACAATTTAAGTAAAGAGTCTGATGATGGTTTTAACAATGAAAATAATTAAAATACTAAGCATCAGCAAAGCTTAGAAGGCCTTCCTTCTAAAAATAATTTGGTTTATACTGACATAGACTAAGAGTAGTCAAATAGGAGAAAATCAGAACATCATCTCTAGAATTTAAACACTTTAAACACTACAAATAAGTAGAGATCTTTTACCAAGGAGGATGAATTTTTTTTTGAGCAAAAGTCAGGGTAATCTTTCTTGTATCCTATCAGAAAGGATACTTCTCATGCAATTACCAATGTGATTAATAATGGTGCAAGCAGCTAGGGTAATATTTTGATTCCTACCTAATAAGAACTAGCAGTTAGTCCAATTCCTTCACTCAACCAAGAATAGAGCTTTTTTTCAAACCAAATCAAATCGAAACCTTATTTATCAAAGAATAACAGCAACAACATTTAGTAAGATGAATCTATAAATAACTCATCACAATTTCTTAACTTTTAACACAACTAAAACAGTGAGTTTCCTTAAAGAAATCTCACTCCAGAAGATGTGTTTGATTAAAAAGTAAATCATGCTAAAGAAATGATTCACTCAGCTTCTCCAAATGTGCACAGGAACAAAAAGAAAAATCTTACTTGGAATATAGTTGATGAAGTCTAACAAATGCAAACAATTTGCAATACCCCGCAAAACTAAACTGCAAAAACAAGTAACCAAAGTAACATAAATGTTAATAATTAGAATGTTCATAGTAGCTTTGCAAATAGTAACTAAAATGCTTTAAACCATATTTCTAACAACTGCAATATAAATAATACAGTAACTACTCCACTTTCATATTCCTCCTCAAATATCATAAACACTGTGAACTAAATTCCTAACTAAAATATAAACAACAGTATCAATAACATAAATAACAACAATGAACAAAACTATCAGGGCTCACCTTCAATGACTCATCAGACAAGAAGAATATCTCAAACACCTAAAACTTTGTATTAAATACACAAAGAAGAGTTAGGTATACTATAAGGATACGATGAAGTAATTGGAAAACATGTTTAAAGATAGAAATCAATAATTTAGCATTAACTAGACAATAATATAAATCAAACACCAAAGTAAACAGATTCTAACTACTCCGAACAAGTTCAATACAACTAATCTCCACATATTGATATATAAAATGGGTATAGCTCTACAAAAGTTTTGGGTTCTTAGCCTTATATAAATAACAATCATGGAATTGCTATAAATTATAACAGCGGAACGAATATCAATAACATTATTCTTAACTCTAATTCTTTAGGAAATAATTATAATGATGCAATAACTGAATAATCAAAAGTTTAAAAGTAGACTTCAACTCGTAAGAGAACTTCTAGTAAATTTAATGATTCTTAATACAAAGCAGACTCAGACTCTTAAAACTCTGCTTCATAATTTAAAAAAGTAGCTAACAATAAAAAGAAGAAAATATTAACTATCATTTAAGAGTAGTCTCCACTAGTTAGAAGTGGTAACTAAATGAAAAAGCCTTCTTTAATAAATCCTCTCTAAGCATCATAAGTAATGATGCCATTTTCTATTTAATTCGATGAAAGTAATTCTAGCTAGCTAATACCAATGGCTACATCGATGTAATTCACAAATAACTACTTGGACTCCAAAAAGCAGTCGATTGTCAAAGGGAAATCTCAATTTAATAACTCCTAATTGCTTAGTAGCATAGATTTTTTATCTACACAACAGCAGTAACATCTTCAATAATTAAGCTAAATAAACTAATAACTAGGTATTTTGGGTGAATTCTTCCCTGATAAAGTGGAATAATCAATGTTATATTCAGTTTATAACGATAAATCTAAGCATTCAATTAAATCTAAGATTAATCTGCCAAAACTTAGCTAAGTAATACCTTAGCTGTAAACCAATTTACAAAGCTATAATAATCCAAATTAATAATTTTAGAATCAATAATCTATAAGTAAATTTTTTTAGAATATGAATGGAAGATTGCGCAAAAGCATAGCTTTAAAAAAAATATAAAATTACTAAGAATAATTATAAGATTAATTAAACTATTCTTAATACGGCGATAGCTTCTATTAAAACTTTGGAATGGATAGAAACTTGAGAAATAATGAAATAGATATAGGTTACTTTAACAAAAATTATAATGCTTAGTATGTACCATACATTCCTAAGCTTGATGAAAATTTAGAATCCATTAAAGAATTTTAGTTTTATAAGCCACACTATAATATCAAGGTAATTCTGAAGTAGCTTGAAAGTTCATTAAAAAATAAAAAACTAAAAACCAAATCTTTCCGATAACAAGGAAACTCTTTTTATGTATATAGCTTAAAAATTAAAAATAAAAACCAAAAATGACCAATTTTATTATTATTTTTTATTAAATTAATTGAGTATTTTATAAAATTTAGTTATTTATACTATAATTGTATGTTAATTTCTCTAATTAAAATAGATGTTTCCTCAGCTTTCCTTTAAATTTAACATAAATATAATTAATTAGCAATAATTTGACTATTTATAAGATTGAAAATTTAAATTTAGTTATAATAATAAGTGAAAAATAATTATTTTATCATTATATTTCATAAGAAAAACAAGATTCAAAAAAAATAAATTTAATAAAACTAAAAAATAAAACCTAATTTTTTAATTGAATAAAATTAATTAATTGTTAAGACATTTCATTTAAATAATAAGTTTTTTAGAGAAAATTCTTAAGAATTTATTTTTAATTTGTCATTTAATTGTGAAGTTGTTAAGATTTAAAGATTTATAAATTAATTTTTTTTAACAGAAAAGAAGTAATTTTTTATTAAATAAAAATGAATTTATTAATTTATCATTTGAATAAATAATTCCAGTTTATTAAAATTAAGAATTACTTTCCTATTTTTATAAATATTTTTGCTTTTTACTTTAATTAAATAAATATTTTTGTTAAAATTGTAAAATTGAAATTAGAATTTAACAATCTTTTACGGAATATTGAGTAAATATAATTGAAAGCAAATATTTGTAAAGGTATTGATTGAGTGATCGAAAAAATAGAGCTTACTAGGTGATTCAATTATTAAAGAATTATATTCGTTGAAAAATTATCAAAAAAGAAATATTTTGATATTTAAATGTTATTATTAAAATTATTGATCTAAGAGCTGATTAACAAATTAATTATTTAATAACAAAAAACATAGAAAAGATTTTACTATTTTTCTTGCAAACATTTTAATTAATGGGTCAAGTAAATTGCTTATAAAATAATGATAAGAATAAGAATTAAAAACAAAATCAATAACTGTCGCCTTAGGATTTTCAAGAAGAAAGTGATTTAAAAAATGCAAAATTAGTTTTTGAAATATATAAAAAATTATGCCTGGATCTATTGAAGCCATTAGAAAAGTTATTATATAAGTTATAGTACTACTTGTTTAATAATGAAATGTTTTAGAACAATCAATCAAATATTTAGATATAGAATAATAATCCAATAGATTAGTCTCTAATCTTTAACCTCAAAAAGTAAGAAGAAGAATGGTATTCAGAGGTATTGGCTCATAAAGTAATTAAGGAAAGCTAATCGAAGCAAAATATGTTAGATAACTAGAATATATCAAATGAATAATTTTTTAAGTTGGCAATTGCAGATATGATCAGTTAGATTATTTAGATAATAAATATAGAAGGTCAATCAGATTACTAACGCAGATAAAAGCTAAATCAAATAACAAAAGTAGAAGATTAGTCAGATATCATATCTAGATAAAAGATTAATCAGATTAAAAATGTAGAAGATTAGTTAGATAATGAATGCAAATAAAAATAATTAAATATTTGGTAGATTCGTAGTTTAGTAAAAGATATGGAAGATGTTTTGCAGTAATTTTTGTAGATTCAACATAAACCAAAAAGTGATCATGTCTACAGAAACTGTAATGAAGATGAGGATGAAACAAGTTAAAATTATAGTTAAAATATGCTAAATCACTAAGAAAGTTTAGATGAAACGTGTGATGAAAGTTAAGAAACAAAATATAAATAAAGATAAATTGATAAAAAATTTTTGTCAAAATATTTAAGTCATGAAGATTAATAAGAATGGTTTATTATTACCCAAAAAATAGAAAATATTCTGCCAAACAAGAAGAATGTAGACCTAAAATTAAAATAAGTAAATTCTTAGGTAAAAAAGGAATCATTTATTTTGAAATCAGAGGCTTAGCAAAGTATGTTTTCTAATGCAAGTAGGAAGCTTATGATTATAAATGCTATTACAAAATAAGAAAAAAAAGTAGAAATAGAGATATAAAATTTCCCCTATTCTCATAATGAAATTATTAATGTGCATCAAAATAGGAAACAAATTTTATTTTATAACAAAGATAAAAAGACAGAAAAAGATAATTTGCTTTTTTATATAAATTACAAAAAAATCAAAGGTGATACTAATCTTCGAGAAAAAATCAGACAGTTTAAGTTACATTTAAAGTTGCTGCATCCACATGAGTTAAACAGCTAGAATAATTTAAATCATTAAAATTCAGCTGATCAAAGCTTATAACCAACTTTTGTTTTTAATCTTTATGAACCATTGTACGTTATTAAGATAAAAAACCATTAACATGTAAGTATAAATTATTTTTAATTTAAAAAAAATTATTTCATTTGGAAGTTTGTTTTTAAATATTTCTGAAATTTATATTTTTTTAATTTAAAAAAAATTATTTATTTATGACAGGAAAAAAATGATAAGCAAGAGTATTTTTTGGCTTATAAATCAGATGTTTCCTACTTTACAATGTAGTAATTTATTGGAGAAAGCTCAAAGTTGAAATTGTCTGAATTAGAATTTTTAATTGTAATAAAAGATATGATAAAAATTTTAAAGCAGTTAGAAAAGAATAAAATAGGACATAGGAATATTTCCACAGAGACCCTGTTATATTATTTTAAAAATGAATAAAAATAATGGGTGCTTAAGGATTTGTTTAAATCACAAATTATTGAAGACATTTATAAAAAATAAGAAATAACAACAATTTATGGAAAGATTGAATACGTTAGTCCAGAAATATCTAAAGAAATTTAGGCAAATACTAGTTATTTTTCAAAATTTTCTCTCAAAGCATAAGATGTTTATGCTATGGGTATTGTTCTTGCAAAATTAAAACTCTGCCTTAATTAGCCTATTTCTGGTGAACAAATAGATTAGTTTTTGATAAACGACAAAGTTCTAAGAAATGTAATTCTAAATATATTCTTATTACTTTAATCAATTAAATAAATTAATATATTTCTTATAAAAATATTATTAAATTACTATTAATTAGTCATACAAAATTGTTTGGAGAAATATCAATTTATAGTTTTTAAATTTCAATAATAAATGATACTATTCAATTAATTATTCAAAAAATTATATTATATTATATTATAGAAGGATCTCAAGGTTTCGGATTACATAATAGGCCTTATGCTCTCCCCAAAAGAGAAAGATAGAATGGATTTTAATTATGATGATATTATTACTTTGATAGAAGAAGAATTTTTTTCTCTTTATAAAGTTTATAAAATAGAAACTGAGCAAAATCCTTAAAAAGCAGAAAACAAAAACATTCTTTAAAATCATGATAAAATCATAAACTTTTTATAGAATGAAGTGACTGATAATTAATTAAAGTAATACAATGACTTTTGGGAGGTTTAGAACCTACCAAACTATGAAGAAATAGAAAGCTAGTAAAAATAAGCCAACGATATGGAAAGCTCTCAAATTACAGATATTTATTAAAAGTATTAATATGATAAAAGTTTCCAATCAAATAAAGAAAACGAAGCGTAAGAAAAAGAGAGAATTGAAAGAGAGAGAAAAGAAAAAATCGAAAATGAAAAGAAAGAGTAAAAAATTGAATAAAAAAGGGAAAATAGATTAAAGAAATTATTAGAATTTTTAAAATTTATCAAGAATTTTAAAAATAGAGACTAGTATTAAAAGCTAGCTGAAGAAATTCTGTTATTTATTTAAAATAAAATGAAACCCAGCTAATAAAACTTACATGAAGAATTTGATATAATTTAGTAACTTATTCAGTTACATGATGAAAGTTTGGAATAAATTGAGAATAATTCTATAATTGAAGATTAGCAAAAAATAGGAGAGGCTATGTTAAAGAAATAAAAACCAAAGCTCAAGATAACTTAGTTCAGATACTAAACTGTAGATGAAGATGAATACAATTTAGAATAATAGTAAAATGAAGAGATAAAAGCTAAAAATTTAGTGAATTTGAGAGAAAAAGAGTGCAAATTAATAGCAAAACTAAGATTTAACATTATTGAACGTACGTTTAAGTACTAAAATTTTTTCTAAAAATTAAAATAAAAACAAAAAGACAATGATTAAGATGAAAACCATTATAATAAACATGAAAAATTATTCAAAAAAATTATTAATAATGACTAAATAGCTGAAGATTAAGACCAAAACATTAATGTTAAAGAAAATAAAGTTAGGAAAGTATTAAATTATGAATTCAAATTTAAAGATTTTGAGTAAAATAAAAGTCAAAAAGATGCTAAAGATAAAAAACTCTTAAGTTCTGAGTATAGAGAGAGTAAAATCGATATTTTTGATCATTTACCTCTTAATTAGAGTAATTTTTAAATAGAATTAATAAAAATTTATTTTAAGTTGTTTATTTAATGAAGTAGAATTAACATTTTATAATTTATTTTTTTTATTTGAAAGATATACAACTATTGATAAAATGCTATGACAATCTTGTAATACATAGAATTTCTATGGAAGATTTTTTAGATGATATTATAAAATTGAAGGAGTTGCTCAAATAAAATGAAAGATAAATTGATAATTTAGATTAAATAAATACCCAAATTTAAGGATACATGTGCAAATGCTATTATGAATTGAATGAAAAATAAAAATCTAAAGAGATATTTTATTAGATTGAAAATAAAATTGAAAAATAATTTTGTAATTTTTTAACATTTTAAGCGAATTTTATTTAACAAATTTATAATTAATTAATTAAAGGTCGCATTTTGAGAAGTTAGTATATCGAAGATATAAGGTACCATGAGTTTGATCCGTCTCAATGGGATTAAGAAACTGCAATAGATGTTTTAAAATAGATATAAAAAAGAGATAAAAAAAATTTACAATAATGTAAAATTTAGATTTTATAAATATCCATTGACTATAAATTATTAATTAGATGTAGAAATAGAAATAAGAATTGCTGAAATGTATTTAGAGCTAAATCCTCCAAACTACCTTGAAGCTGCCTATAAATACTAAAATGCTCTTGCTCTATTCTAATAATTTTCATAAGAGATTGAAATTAAATAATTAGGTAAAACCAAATATATATTTTTATAATTTAGATATTAATAATATTTTTTTTAAAGATATATTAGAAAATGTTTCTGATATTTACCAAATTTTGCTTGAAGAAAAAAAGGATAAAATTGATCGTTATAGAGATTTAAAAGATAAATAACTTGAGTCAGCAAATGAAATTAAGAATTAGGATTTAAAAAATGAAAATAAATTCTCAAAAAAAGTAGACATTTTTAAAAAGTAAGAAAAAAACATAGATTATGTAAGTAAAATTAAATAAGAATTATATTTTACAGATCAATATGATAAAGAGAGAGAGAAATATATGAAATTGGCAATTGAAAGAGCTAAAGAATAAAATCTAAATTAAAAAGATATTAATTATTTAAAGAATAAGCTAAAAACTGGAAAACCAAATTTAATTAAAAAATAGTTAAAAAAAAATATTAAAAATGAATGAAATTAATTAATTAGTAAATAAATAATAAATTTATTTGTTAAATTTTATTAAAATATATTTTTACTTTTTTATTCTTTTCTCAATTATCTCATTATAAAAATATTTATTTTCAAAAAAATTATATTGTTATAAATATTTTAAATCAGATATGTTTTGAGTAGTCTGTTGTGCAAATGTAAGATTATAATTTTCAGAACATTTTTTTTTCATAAGTCGAGTTTAGGTCGGAGCAGGACAAAAAAAAATATTGGAATAATAAATTGTTTTAATGCAAGTTCTAAGCTTAGATTGAAACATAAATTTAAATAATAATACTATTTGTTTATTTATAACGAGATAATAGATAGATTATTTTATATCTAAATATTTCAAAAGCTAATTAAAAAAAAATTTCTTTCATCAAATGATATTTTTAAAAAATCATAGAATATGGTAAAATTTGCCTATGAAATTTAAAAAGGTTTGGCCTATTATTATAGTTAATTTATTTAAAATCAAGCAAAGCTTTAAAATAAAAATAATTAGTATTGAACAAAGAATTTTTTTTGATATAACTCCAAAAATAGTATCGACTTAATTATAATTTCTCCATGACAAACATAAATATATTTATTTATTTATAATTTTATATATGATTTATTGTATTTGATAATAATCTTTATATTAAATTAATTTAACTAATTAATAAAGAAAAATTTTATTTTTTATTATAATTTTTTCAAAAATATTTTTCAATCGTTGAATACATGGCCAGAGATGATGTTATAACCATGATTAGAATGAATTCCAAAAGAGTCCTTGATAAAATTAGATTCTTATTGAATATTTTTATGCAGCAATTAAGCCCCATAAAAATTAACTTATGGATTTTGTAAAGATTTAGGATTGACTGTTCTAATTTAATTAAAATTATCAACATGATTTTAAATTTTATTTATGTATGACTAATTTAAGTGCACTTAAGACATTTAAGATTAGTTTTAAATAGGTTGATTATTAATTTAATCCATGCTTTATTCATTTGGAGACTACAGTCTATTAATAAGCTAAGATCCATTTCTGACTAAAGTTGACGATGGCTGACCATTATTGACTTGAGCAAGATTAACCTAACTTAAATTATTCATAGTTGGAATCCTACTTAAGTTAGGATTTGAATTAGGTGTTATTTATCTATTTAATGCTCTATCTACTTAGTTTAGTTATTTCTATCTTTCATATGAGTTATATTCTAAAGAGTAAATAGGATTGAGTTCAATACCGTTTTTATCTCTTGTCTATATATAATTTATTTCATTAAAATTTGTTATAAATAGATACCAAAATTAGCAATTAAATACAATGTTAATTAAGCAAATATAATTTTTCCTTGAATATAATTTTATTTAATAAAGAGTAGTTCATTAAAATTATTGAAGTTAGGTCTAACAAAATTAATAAAAATGTAATTTTTTCTTTTCTTGTATCTATGAATTCGAAAAATAATTTATTTTTATGTTATAAAAATTAAATTTCTTTTAACTTTTCTATTCAAATTTTATGCTAAACAATCTAATTAATTTACACAAAGAATTTATTTCAAGTCATAAAATATGTAAAACTATTTTTTACCTTTGACCTTTTAGAATTAATTGCAGTTTCTCTTGCATTCATTAAATTCTCTCTTATTTGAAGTTGTTTCTAAAATTAGCTCTTTTTATTTAAAATATATTTAGAAAATAAATTTAAAAAGAAGTAATTAATTAATTAATTAATAAACAAAATTCTTTATTAGAAATATTTTACCTAAACATTATTATCAGTGCAATATTACTAATAATACTATTTTTTTTATTCTTTCATTTACTTTTCTTGATCTTGCAAGAATTTAGCTTGCATTTCAACCAACTCTCTTTCCCTAAGTTTTTACTCTCTTTCCATAGCTTTTTAAGCTTCTTTTTACTTAATTTACTCGTATACTACATCATCGCACTTATCATGAAGATATTTTCTTTCTACATTTAATATATTATGGGATCCTCTTATTATATTTTAGTGCTATTTATTTTTATGGGTAGTAAGTAATTCAATTAATTTCTGTTATAAAAATCTATTCAAATTAATAAATAATTAAATTTTTTACTGGAAACAAAGGAGTTATTTTTTGAGGTTCAATTAGTTGCAAATTTTGCTAGTTCATTTGCTATATTTTTTAGTACTCTTTTTCCATCTTTTAGAAATTAAAAATTTAAGTTAAATTCACCTTTAATAAATTGCTTGTTTATTACCTTTTTTTAGTTATTTTAGTAAATCTATGCTTCCTTTAATCTAAATTAATTCATTCTTTCTTCCATAGTCTAGTATTATGGGTAGCTTTTAACCTAATCATATATCTAAAAAACCATTAATAATTCAAGTTAATAAAAAATAAATATCTACTTAATCTTATCTCTGTTGTGCCAGTATTAAATTTTCTTCGCAAAGCTTTTAATGATAAAGTTTTTAGGCATTTTTTTATTTATTAAGCATATCACTGATAACCTTTTTTAAAAAAATAAAACTTTTAACTTCATATAAATATTTTTAGCAAATATATACTTATTCATTATCATTCCAATACTTTTAATTATTAATATCTTCCTATTTTTCTATTGCCTTTTAATTTTGTTTGGCCTATACATCTTAATCTAATAGTTCCCTAATTTAAGATATCATTTTTAATATTGCACTACTAAATATAAAAATAATATAAACCTATATTTTTATTTTCTCATTTATTCATATTATTTTCTTTATTGATAGTTCTCCAACTACTTCTACTCTTACTGCTAAAAAAACTAACCCCATTCACCTGCATGTCCATTTGCTTATTGCTACGATGGAGGATACATTGGTTCTTTAAAGTTGGTAAATATAATAATAAGTAAGACAAGATAGTCAATAGTTAATACTTTAAATTACAGATTTAAAAAGGAGTTGAAGAAACTTAAATTTAAGGTTGAGAATAAGATCTCATTCTAAACGATCTTTGAATTTTATATTTGCTATTTACTAGTTAGAATGTAGCCTTCTTTATAATTTATTGGATATAATCAATTAAACAAAATTGATATTTGACAAGATTTGCTTTTGCTTAAAAATTAATTATTAATAATTTTAGAAGTCTATAAGTCAGAAGAAGAAGAAAATACAATATCACTCATTTAAAATTAATTGAGATTGGATTAAAAGAGATTGGCTGATATAATTTTATTATTAATTTCAATGATAATTCCAGTAAAAATCTGAATCTAAAATTTAAGGATTGAATAAAATTAAGTTATTAAAACAACTAAAATTTATATTGCTGATTTCAATTAATTCTTTTCTTATTTTTCAGATGGCAGAATCTTGCTATTAGAATTTGTAAATATATTGATTGTTTATTAATATTTGAAAAAATAAATTTATAAATTTATTTATATTGAAGTTATCTGTTATTTATCAATTTTTATAAATAAATATCACTCAAGTAGGTGTTAGAAAATAATTTGAACTAGATTTAAAACTGTTTATCTAAATATTTCTTCTAAATTTATTTCAAAATTTACATAAAAATTTGAATAAAATCCTCTTTTTATCATCAATTAATATCTTCAGTGATTCTTTTGTTAATTTATTGATTGAAATTGTTTCATTACTTTTAGATAACAAAGAAAAGATATCGATATAACGTATAAAGATAAGATTTATAAATAAAATATTTTATAAATTGGTAATACTATATTACTTAATATATAATCAATAATCATTTTTTTAACTCTACACCCATAAATATTTTGCTTGTTACTTAGTAAAAAATTCATTTTTAGTTTCTTCTGCTTAGTTTTCATAATCAATCTTATCCTTAATATAATTATTACAAATAATAATTAATTTCTTCAACATTTTACTTTTTAAGTTATTTTTTAACTATTTATAACTTATTTTTCTTGTTTTAATTATTTAATAATAAGAATTATATCTTTTTTAAATCATAACATAAATAATATTTTAATTCATATTTTAATTTTTTATTTAATTAAATCTATGTCTTCAATCTAAAAATTTTACTACATAAAAATCATTAATATTGTTGAATATAATCTATAAAATATATCTAAATATATAATAAAGTTTTTTTTGTTTTACTATTATTTTTAGGATTTAAAAAAATATGGGTTAAAATTTTCTTAGCCAAAAATTTTCTAAAATAGCCTTAATTAAAGGTTGCCTTAATTAATGAGTAATTACGGTATATTCTATAATTTAAATAAATACTTTTAAATTTATTTATATTATTTTCATCATATATTTATTATCAAAAATATATTTTTAAGGAAACTAATCTTTTTGATTTAAGACAATTACTGCTTACTTTAAATTCTTCTGATTCATTGATTTCGTTAAAACTTTTAATGTAAATTATTGTAAATTATTAATAAAAATTAACTTGACATATTGTTTAAATTCAAAATAATATTTTAAATCAATAAATAAAAAAACATTAGCAGAATAATAAATAAATAAAAAGCTAATATATAAATTTAAAGAGTCATTTTGTTTTTAATCATTTACATATTCGCAAACCAAAATAAATAAACTATTTTTACCTAAGAGTAAGGGTCAACTTAGAGAGTTTAGTGCATTTTGCTAAAGCAGAACCTAAGTCTTATGAACCTTTATCACCAATTTAATTTTCACTTTTTAAATATTGAAGAAAAAATATAAAATAATTTGTTAGTTAAAAGGAAAAAAGAAGAAAAAATATCAGAAAATTATAAATGAATTAATTATTATTGAAAGTAAAAAATGAAAATTAATAAATGAGTTAATTTAACAAAAAAATAAAAAAAACAGAAATAGAATAAAAATAAAAATAAATCAAATAAAAAGCTAATAAATAAATAAATTAAATGAGTCGTTTTTTTATTAATTAATTTTCATATTCACAAACCAATATAAAAAACTGTTTTTACCTAAGATTAAGTGTCAAATTATAGAGTTTAGTGCACTTTGATAAAGCAGGGCCTAAATCTGATGCTGCTTTATCACCAATTTAATTGCAGCTTTTTAAATATTAAAGAAAAAAATATTTTATTAACTAGTAAATAGGAAAAAGTGAAGATAAAATATGAAATGTATGAATTAATGATAAAATCAAAATATGAAAATTAAAAATTAAAGAGTTAAACAAATACAAAAAGAAAAGCATAAGCAAAATAAAAAATAAAAATAAATCTAATAAAAAGCTAATAAATAAATTAAAAGAGTTTTTAAATATGACAATCAAATACGAATACACTGTTTTTACCTAAGATTAAGTGTTAAATTTGATAAATTAGAGCAGTTTGATAAAGCAGAACCTAAGTCTGATATACATTTTTCACCAATTTAATTTCTACTTTTTGAATATTGAAGAAAAAAAATATAATTTACAAGTGAGTAAAAAGAAAAAATGATGAAAAAATATGAATGAAATGATGAGAAAATATGATTGAAATGAATTCATTAATAATGAAAGCAAAAGATGAAAATGAAAAATTTGAATGAGTTAAATTAACAAAGAAAGAAAGCAAAACATAAGTAAAATAAAAAGAAAACAAATCATATAAAAAGCTGATAAATAATAATAAGATTTTTTAATTTTTATATCACAATCTAACAAATAAACTATTTTTACCTAAGATCGAGTGTAAAATTTGAGAGATTAGTGCACTTTGCTAAAGCAAAACCTAAGCCTGATAGATCAATTACATCGATGAAATTTCCACTTTTAAAATATTGAAGAAAAAAATGAATAAAAAATATGAAAAAATAAGAATTAATAATCAAATTATAACTTAAAAATTAAAAAATGATTTAAATTAGCATCGAAAAAAAAAAACAGAAGCAGAGTAAAAAAGAAAAATAAATCAATAAATAAAAAGCAAATAAAAGATTAAGAGTTAGCTATATTATTTTAAATTCATTTTTATACTAAAAAATATCATAATCCTTAAAAAAAAAAACTATTTTTACCAAAGATCAAGTGTCAAATTTAAGATATTACAGCAATTTGATAAAGCAAAACCTAAGCCTGATACATTAATTGCACCAATTTTATTTCCACTTTTTTAATTTCGAAGAAAAAATATTAATTAATTTGTTAGTTAGTTAGAAGGAAAAAATGAAAACCAAATAAAATAATAAGAAATTAATTCATAATGAAAGCAAAGATTGAAGATGAAATAATGAGCTAAATTAAGCAAAGAAAGAAATAAAAAATACACAATTAGAATAATAAAAGAAAAATAAATCAAAAAAAAGCAAATATTTGAATTAAAACAGTTGATTTGTTTTAAATTCATTTTTGTATTAAAAATATCATAACCCAAAATAAATAAATTGATTTTACAGAAGATAAAGTGTCAAATTTTAGATATTAGAGCAGTTTAATAAAGCAGTACCTAAACTTGATATACCTTCACTACCAATTTCATTGTCACTTTTTAAATATTGAAGAAAAATATATGAAGAGAACATATGAAAATAATTAAAATAAAAGTAAAAATAATTAAAAAATAAGTTAATTTTACAAAGAAATAAAATAAACACTATTTAAATACATAAAAAAAGAAGAAAAAACAAATAAAAAGCTATTAAAAAAATTAAAAGAGTAGTTCTGTTTTTGAATTCATTTTATATTAAAAAATACTGCAATCCAAAACAAATAAATTTTTTACTTAAGATCAAGTTTCAAATTTGAGAGATTAGTGCACGTTGCTAAAGCAGAACCTAATCCAGATGCACCAACTGCACCAATTTAATTTCCACTTTTCAATTATTGAAAAAAAAATATTTCATTAATTAGTTAGCTGGAATTAAAAAATGAAGAAAAAATATGTAATAATTAGAAATAAATCAATTACTAATGAAAGCAAAATTTGAAATATAAAAATGAGGTATTTTTGCAAAGAAAAAAAAAAATAAATAAATTAAAAGAATTGGTTTGTGTTAAATTCATTTTTATATTAAAAAATATGATAATCTAAAACAAATAAAATATTTTACCAAAGATTAAGAGCTAAATTTTAGATATTAGTGCAGTTTGCTAAAGCAGAACCTAAGCCTGATGCACTTTAATCATCAATTTAATTTTAACTTTTTCAATATTGAATAAAATAATAATAATTATTAATTAATTAGTTAGTTAGAATTAAATAGGAAGAAAAAATATGAAAATATTAGAAATTAATTAATAACGAAAGTAAAAGATTTAAAAAAAAAATGAGCGAGTTTAATTAAAAAAGAAAAATAGAAAAACAGAAGCAGAGTTTAAAAGAAAAAAAAGAAATCAAATAAAAAGCTAACAAATAAAAAGAGTTATAATGTTAAATTCATTTTTTTAAAAAAAAATTATCATGATCCAAAACAAATAAACTGCTTTTACCTAAGATCAAGTATCAAATTTGAAAGATGAGTATAGTTTACTAACGCAGAACCAAAGCCTTATGTACCAATAGCACCAATCTTATTTCCACTTTTAAGACATTGAAGAAATATATACAATTAGTTAGTTAGTTAAAAGGAAAAAATATCACAATCCAAAACAAAAAACTTTTTTACCAAAGAATAAGTGTAAAATTAGAGAGATAAGTGCTGTTTGCTAAAGCAGAACCTAAGTTAGATATACCTTCATCCCCAATTTAATTGTAACTTTTTAAATATTGAAGAAAAAATAAAAAATAAATTAGTTAGAGAGTAAGTAAGTGAGTGAGTGAGTAAGAAGGAAAAAATATGAAATAATAAGATATAAGTTAACTGATAATGATGGCTAAAGTTGAAATTTAAAAAATTATTTAAATTAATAAACAAAGAATAAAAATAGAAGCAGAATAAATTAGAAAAATTAAAATAAATTAAATTAGTTATATTGTTTAAAATTTATTTTAACACTAAAAAATATCACAAAAAACCAAAAAACAAATAAACTGTTTTTACGTAATATTCAGTGTCAAATTTGAGATATTAGGGCAGTTTGCTAAAGCATTACCTAAGTCTGATGCACCAATTGCACAAATTGAATTTCCACTTTTTAAATTCATTAGTTAGTTAGAAGAAAAAATGAAGAAAAAATAAGTAATGATTAGAAATAAATTAGTTAATAATGAAAGCAAAAGTAGGAAAGGAAAAAATGAATTAGCTTAATTAACAAACAAATAAAACTAAACAGAAGCAGAATAAAAAAGAAAAATAATCAAATAACATAAGATTAAGTATCAAATTTGAGAGATTAGTGTATTTTACAAGAGCTAAACCTAAGCCTGATACGCTTTTATCACCAATCGAATTGTAACTTTTTAAATATTGAAGAAAAAATAAATAAATTAATTAGTTAGTTAAGGAAAAAATGAATAAAATATGAAATAAGAAGAAATCAGTATTGTTTAAAATAAATTCATTTTAGTGTTAAAAATATCGCAATCCAAAGCAAATAAACTGTTTTTACCTTAGATCAAGTGTCAAATTCGAGAGATTAGTGCAGTTTGCTTAAGCAAAACCTAAACCTGGTGCACCTACATCATCAATATAATTGTAACTTTTTAAATATTTAAGAAAAAATATATCATAAATAAATAATTTAGAAGAAAAAAATGAAATAATAAGAAGAAAGCAATAAATAAATAATGAAAGTAACAGTTATAATTTAATAATTTAAATTAAAAAAGAAAAAAAAAAAAACTGGAGTTGAATTAAAAAAAAAAATAATTCAAATAAAAAGAAAATAAATAAATTAAAAGAGCTTTTTTGTTTTAATTTAATTTTTATGTTAAAAAATATGACAATCCAAAATAAATACACTGTTTTTACCTAAGATCAAGTATTAAATATGAGATATTAGTGCAGTTTGCTAAAGCAGAACATAAACCTGATGCACCACTTGCTCCAATATAATTTCCACTATTTAAATATTGAAGAAAAATTATAATATTATTAATTAGTTTGTAGGAAAAGATGAAAAAAATATGAATTAATTAATTAACAACGATCAAAAGTTGAAAATGAAAAAGTGAATTAGTTCATTTAATAAAGAAAAAAAGCAAACAGAAGCAGAATTAAAAAGAAAAGAAATCAAAAAAAAAGCTAATAAATAAATTAAAAAAGAGTTGTTTTGTTTTAAATTCATTTTTTATTAAAAAATATCACAATCAAAAACAAATCAACTGTTTTTACCGAAGATTAAGCATTAAATATGAAAGATTTGTACAGTTTTTTAAAGCAGAACCTAAGCCTTATGCAGCAATTGCATGAATTTAATTGTAGCTTTTTAATTATTAAAGAAAAAATATTTAATTAATTATCTATATAGAAGAAAAAAATGAATGAAAATTTAAGAAATGATTATAAATAAATTAATTTATAATTAAATACAAAGTTAAATTAAAGAAAAAAATAAATAAAAACAAGCTGAATAAAAATGAAAAATGAATCAAATAAAAAGCTAATAAATAAATATATTAAAAGAATCATATTGTTTTAAATTCATTTTTATATTAAAAATATTTTAATCCAAAAAAAATAAACTATTTTTACCTAAGATCAAGTGTCAGATTTGAGAGATTATTGCACTTTGCTAAAGCATAACCTAAGTCTGGTGCACTATCATCAATTTAATTTACACTTTTCAAATATAGTTAATTATAAGGAAAAAATATGAAATCAATAATAATAAAGTAAAAATTCAAAATTAAGAAATTAGTTATTTAACAAATTGATAAAAGAAAACAGAGGCAGAATAAAAAAGAAAAAATAAATTCAAATCAAATAAAAAACTAATAAATAAATTAAAAGAATTAGTTAGTTATATTATTTTAAATTCATTTTTATATTAAAAAATTTCACTAACCAAAAAAAAAACCCTATTTTTACCAAAGATCAAGTCTCAATTTTGAGAGATTAGTGCACTTTGCTAAAGCAGAACATAAGCCTGATGCAAATTTATCTCCAATTAATTTGTAACTTTTTAAATATTGAAGAAAAAATATATTATTAATTAATTAGTTAGAAGGAAAAAATGAAGAAAAAATATCAAATAAAAAATTATTAATTAATTAAAATTCAAAATAAAAATAAAAATTTAAAATGAAAAATAAGTTAAAAAAAATATTTGAGAAAATAAAAATGAACGAAAGAATAAAGATGATAAATTATATAAGAAAAATAATTTTGCTAATAACTTTAAAATTAAATTTATAAAAAAATTAATAATAATATAAATATACTTCTGAAAAATATGGAGAATCTAGTGAGATTATAGCGAAGAGTTTAAAAACTTTTTTTATTAAAAAATATAAATTTAAAGAATATTCCTAAATAAATAAATAATTACTTCTTCTAGATCTTAAAAATATTTTTTCGATTATATCATTAATTTATTTTTTCAAAAATATTGAATATAATCAGTTAACGGATATTTAATTAATAAAAAATATATTAAAAAATAATTTAGTTTAATTTCAAATTAATATCGATAAAAAGATCAAGTAAATTATAATATGTATTAAATATGAATTTATAAAGTTTTAGTCTTACTTAGGAAGAGATTTGGCAGGTAAAAAAGTTAGATAGCAATCATTATTAAATCTAAGCATTTCTAAAATGGATAGCTAGTTAATAATATGTTGAAAAAATTGCAGTAAAAATACAGTGCAACTTGTCTATATTGGGCACCTCGGGACCAATTAAATTTGCCCAATATATAGAGGTGCCCAATATGATTTTTTTGATACAAAAATACCAAAATATATCTAAATATTTAAAATATTTTATATATTGTAATTTTTATTTAACCTTTACTTATGTTTATAAAATATTAATTTCCATTATTAATACATCTAATTTATATGTATGATATAAAAACTTTTCATATATGTAATAAGATAATAGCAATTATTAAAAGCTTTAATTAATTTTGGCGAAAACTAATGACTAACTTTAGAGGAATTAATTTATTTAAGCTAATTCAATTTTAAAATAAAAATTGTGATATTTATAAATGTAAAAATAATTATAAATAGATTCATATTTTTTTTTGGGTTAAATTATTCTATTTCAAAATATTTTCTTGATTTATTTTTATCAAAAATATAATTTAAAGGCAACTAATCTTTTTGATTTAAGATAATGGCTGTTTCCTTTCAATGCTTCTGGTTCAATTAATTCATTAAAACTTTTAATATAAATTAGTGTAAATTATTAATCAAAATTATCTTGAATAAATTATTTAAATAAATAAAAAAATATAATCAGAATAAATAAGAAAAATAAATCAAATAAAAAAATAAGTTAATTATAAGTAAAATATTGTTTTAAAATTCTCTTTTATATTAAAAAATATCACTATCTAAAACAAATAAACTGTTTTTACCTAAGATCAAGTGCCAAATTTTAGAGGATAGTGCATTTAGAAAAAGCAAAACCTAAGACAGATTCACCAATTGTACTAATTTAATTTCCACTTTTCAAGTATTGAAGAAAAAATATAAAATTAATAAGCTAGTTAGAAGCAAAAAATGAAGAAATAATAAGAGATGAATTATTTAATAATAAATTCAAAAGTTAAAAATAAAATTGTAGAGTTAAATTAACAAAAAAATAAAGAAAAACACAAGTAGAATAATAAAAAAAATAACTAAAATAAAAAGCTAATAAATAAATTAAAAGAGTTTTATTGTTTTAAATTCCCTTTTATATTAAAAATACTACAATCCAAAACAAATTAACTGTTTTTACCTAAGATCAAGTGTCAAATTTGAGAGATAAGGATAGTTTACTAAAGCAGAAGCTAAGCCTTATGCAGCTTCGTCACCAATTTAATTTTCACTTTTTAAATATTGAAGAAAAATAAAAAATAAATTAATTTGAAGGAAAAAAAAAAATAATAATAAATGAATTCAATATTAATGAAAGAAAAACTGAAAAATAAAAAAATGTGTTAAATTAATAAATAAAAAAACTCAAGCAGAATAAAAAAGAAAAAAAAAACAAATAAAAAGCAAATAAATAAATTAAAGGAATTATTTTTTTAATGATATTTATATTAAAAAATATCACAATCAAAAACAAACAAACTGTTTTACCTAAGATTAAGTGTCAAATTTGAGAGATTAGTGCAATTTGTCAAAGCAAAACCTAATTCTGATGCACCAATTTAACCAATTTAATTTCTACTGTATAAATATTAAAGAAAAAATATGTAATTATTTAATTAGTTAGTTAGAAACAAAAAATGAAGAAAAAATATCTGATAATAAAAATGAGCTTAAATAAAAATAAAATTGAAAATGAAAAAATGAATGAGTTAAATTAACAAACAATTAAAAAAATGCACAAGCAAATAAAAAGAAAAAGAAAGATGAACTAAATAAAAATTAGTAAATAAATAAAATAGTTTATTGGCTTTGAATTCATTTTTATATTATAAAATATTGCAATCAAAATAAATAAACCATTTTTACTAAAGATTAAGTGCCAGATTTGAGAGATTAGTGCACTTTCCTAAACCATGACCTAAAGCAGATGCACCGATTGAGCCAATTTAATTGTAACTTTTTAAATATTGAAGAAAAGATAAACAATATATTAGTTAAAAAAAAAGCAAAAAATGAAGAAAAATATGAAATTAAAATAATTCTAATTAATTATGAAAGTAAAACTTAAAATAAAATAATGAGTTTAATTAACAAACAAAGAAGAAGAAAAAATTTTAGCACAACAAAAAACGAAAATCAAAATAAATCTAATTAAATAGTAATACATAAATTAAAATAGCCACGTAGTTTTAAATTCTTTTTATATTAAAAAAATACCAAAAACAAATAAACTGTTTTTACCTAAGATTAAGTACCAAATTTGAGAGATTAGGGTAATTTGCTAAAACAGAACCTAAGAATTATGCACCAATTGCGCCAATTTAATTGTGACTTTTTAAATATTGAATAAGAAATAAAGAGTTACTTAGTTAGTTAGTTAGTTAGAAATAAAAATATGAAATTAAAGAAATTAATTTATAATGAAATGCAAAATCGAATTTAAATTAACAAAAAAAAAAACATACAAGTAAAAGAAAAAGAAAGTTATATTGTTCTATATTAATTTTTATGTTAAAAAATATTATAATCGAAAACAAATTAACTGTTTTTACCAAAGATTAATTGTCAAATTTGAGAGATTCCTGCATTTTGCTAAAGCAGAACCTAAGCCTGATGTACCTTCATCACCAATTTATTATTCACTTTTTAAATATTGAAGAAATAATGAAATAATAAGCTATGAATTAATTAATATTTAAGTGAAAATGAAAAAACACAAGTATAATAAAAAATAGAAAAGCTAAATAAATCAAATAAAAAGCAAATAAATATTATATGAGTTATTTTGCTTTAAATTCATTTTTATTTTAAAAAATATCACAATTCAAAACATATTAAACTGTTTTCACCTAAGATGAAGTGTCAAATTTGAGATTTTAGTGCACTTTGCTAAAGAAGAACCTAAGCCTAACACACCAATTACACCAATTTAATTTCCACTTTTTTAAATATTGAAGAAAAAATATGAAATAATAAGGAATGTATGAATTAATTATGAAAGTAAAAGTTGAAAATGAAAAAATGAATGAGAAGAATTAAATAGAAAAATAAATCAAATATTATATTATAAGAGTTATTATTTTGCTTAAAATTTGTTTTTTTTAAATATCACAATCTAAAACAAACAACCTATTTTTACCTAAGATCAAGTGTCAAATTTGAGAGATTAGTGAAATTTACTAAAGCAGAAGCTAAGTTTGATGCACCAATTGCGTCAATTTAATTTCCACTTTTTAAATATTGAAGAAAAAATATATTATTATTTAGTTAGTTATAAGAAAAAATATGAAATAGTAAGAAATGAATTAATTAATAATGAAAACGAACTTAAATATGAAAAAAAGAATTTTAACAAACAAACAAAAAAACAAAAAAAGCAAAAGCATAATAAAAGAAAAAAAATAAAAATAAATAAAATAAATAGCTAAAAAATAAATTAAAAAAGTTACATTAACTTAACTCTTTTTTATACTAAAAAATATCATAATCGAAAATAAACAAACTGCTTTTACTTAAGATGAAGAATCAAATTTGAGAGATTAATACAGTTAGCTAAAGCAGAACCTAAGGCTGAAGCTCCGATTGCACCAATTTTATTTACACTTTTTAAATATAGATCAAAAAATATACAAATAATTTTGTAGCAAGAAGTAAAAAAAATCAAGAAAAAATATGAAATAATAAGAAATTAATTAATAATATAAACAAAAATTAAAAATAAAAAAAATAAATAAGTTAAATTAACAAAAAAAAAAACACATAATCTAATAAAAGTCTGATCAATAAATTAAAAGAGTTTTTTTTAACGATTTAAATTCATTTTTATATTAAAAAAATATCACAATCCATAAAAAATAAACAGTTTTTACCAAAGATTAAGTTTCAAATTGGAGAGATTAGTACAGTTTGCAATAGCAGAGCCTAAACATGATGTGTATTTATCACCAATTTAATTTCCACTTTTTAAATATTGAAGAAAAAATATAGAATTATTTAGTTGGTTATAAAAAACAAAAGTTGAATAAGAAAAATTGAGTAAAATTAACAAAAAAAAATAATAATAAAGGCAAGCAGGATAAAAAAATAAAGAAATAAAATCAAATAAAATATTTTATAAAAATATTAAAAAATATCAATATCCAAAATAAATAAACTATTTTTACCCAAACTCAAGTGTCAAACTAAAGATATTAGTACATTTTGCTAAAGCAGAACTTAAATCTGAAGTATCTTCATCACCAACTTAATTATAACTTTTAAATATTCATGAATAAAATTTAATTAATAAGTTATTTAGTTATTTAGAAGCAAAAATGAAATATAAAAAATGAATTAGCAAAATTTAAAAATAAAATATGAGTTAAATTTACAATCAAATAAAAAAACACTAACGGCTTAAAAAAGAAAAAAAAAATAAATCAAATAGAAAGCTAATAAATTAAAAAAAAATAATTATTTTAAATTAATTTTTAAATTAAAATATTACAATCCAAAACAAAAAAACTGCTTTTTACCTAAGTTGAAGAGTCAAATTTGAGAGATTAATACAATTTGCTAAAATAGAACCTACTAATCCTGATGTACCAATTCCACTAATTTAATTTCCACTTTTTAAATATTGAAGAAAAAATTTATTAGTTACAGAAGGAAAAAATGAAGAAAAAATTAAAGAAATTAATCCATTATTAATTAAATCAAAAGTTGAAAATGAAAAAGCGAATTAGTTAATTTAACAAAGAAAGCAAACGCAAGTAGAATAAAAAAGAAAAATAAAAATAAATCAAATTAATATCTTATAAATAAATTAAAAGAGTTTTTCTGTTTTAAATTCCTTTTAATATTAAAAAATATCAAAACCAAAAACAAATAAACTAATTTTACCCAAAATTAACAGTTAAATTTGAGAGATTAGCGCATTTAGCTAAAGCAGAGCCTAAGCCTAATACTCCTTGATCACTTATTTAATTGTAACTTTTTAAATATTTAAGAAAAAATTAATAATTAATTTGTTAGCTTGTAAGAATAAATGTAGAAAAAATATGAAAAAATAAAAAATGAATTAATTTATTATGATAAAAGCAAAAGTTGAAAATCAAAAAATGAATGAGTTAAACTTAAGAAGAAAGAAAAAAAGCAATCAGAATAAAAAAGAAAAAAACAAATCAAATAAAAATCTAATAAATAAATATATTTAATAAGCTAAATTGTTTTAAATTCATTTTTATTTTAAAAATATCGAAATCCAAAATAAATCAATAAATTGTTTTTACCTAAGATGGAGTGTCAAATTTGAGAGATTAATACAGTTTGCTAAAGCAGAACTTAAGCCTAATAAACCTTCATCAGTAATTTAATTTACACTTATTAAATAAAAAATAAGAAACCAATTAATTATGAAAACAAAAATTGAAAACGAAAAATTGAGAGTTAAGTTAACAAATAAGGAAAACTAAGTCAGAGTAAAAAAAAAAAACAAATCAATAAAATGCTAATAAATAAATAAATTAATTAAAAAGTTATTTATTTTTTTAAAATTCGTTTTTATATTAAAAATATTACAGTCAAAAACAAATAAACTGTTCTTACCAAAGGTTAAGAGTCAAATTTGAGAGATTAGTGCACTTTGCTAAAGCAGAACTTAATCCTAATGCCCCTATTGTACCAATTTAATTGTAACTTTTAAAATATTGATGAAAATATGTATAGTTAATTAATTAGTTAGATGAAAAAAACATATCAAATAATAAAATTAAATAATTAATAATCAAAATAAAAAATGAAAAATAAGTTAAAATAATTAAAAAAATATATTTATAAATAAAAATGAATGAATATAGAAGAAAGTTTTTATAAGAAACATAATATTCTAAACAACTTGAAAATTAAAAAAAAACATAATAACAATTATGTAAATAAATTTAATTTACTATTGATTAATATAGAGAACCTAATGAGATTAAAGTGAAGAGTTTAAAAACTTTTTTATAAATAAAAATAAATTTAAAGATTATTCATACAAAAATAAATAAATACTTATTATAGGTCGTCGAAATATTTATTGTTTTAAGTCATTTATTTTTTTTTCCGTAAAATATTGAATAGATATTAATAGAAATTTAATTAATTTTGAAATTATTAAAAAATTAATTTAATTTTATTCAAAAAAGATATGACAAAAAAGTTATTGTAACATTGATTATAAAATCTTAATATATTTATTTAAAATATATCCTTAAAAATATATAGGATTTAGAGATGAGTATTCAATCATATATTAAAAAACTTAGAGTAAATACAGTATTTAAATAAGAAGAATAAATCTTAAATAATAAAAATATATTTTTGTTGGAGATATTTCATTATAGAATATAATATATTTATTAGTACAGATAAAATTTCTAATTATCTAACTTTAAAATTGATCAAAATTTTTTGTTAAGGAAAGAAAGTTTATTTATATCCATTCAATAATGAATGAAGCTTCAAAATCTACATATATAAAATAGATAGCTTTGAACATGATTAAAAATTAATAATATAATGTGGTCATTTTAATAGAGTTAGCATTAATACAAATTGAAACAAATATTGAAACATAAATGCCAAAATAGAGAAATTAAATTTTTTGTTGTAATTTAATAAAATTATTCAAATTATGAAAAATTCAAATATAATATGAATGTATATATATATGTACATAAATGGTTTAACATTTGTTATACTTATTATTAATTAAATAATTTGCTTTAAGTTTTAAGAGAGTAATTATATGAAAATTAAAGTAAAGTCAGCATATATTATTAACATTTATTAATTGTTAATATGACTGACTGATAAATGTAGGTTTAAAATCCTGGAACATTTACTATTTAATTGAAATTAATTTTAAAGAATCATATTTACAAATTGAAAATTTAAATAATTCTAATTATCTCTTTATTATAAGTAAGTAAGTAATTAAGTAGTACATTATTTTTCACCAATCATCATCCACTTCAGATATATCGAATCCAACCTATAGAAAATAATTTTTAACTATAAAATTTTTAAATATTAAAATTTACCTGTTTTGACATGTTAAATACAGTATTCTTAGTGTCTATTTTAGGAATCAGCAATTCCTGAGTTAGTTATTTGTTAATGAATATCTGTTCATATGTTGAAAGCGACTTTTTTAAACTAATAGGTAGCTACATTGCTATACTCTCAGATAATCCTATTGATATAGTTAAATATTAAGGATAGTAAAATTATTTGATTAATTTATACCTGGTATAATCTTTGTTAATTCTTGCATTTAATCTTCTTGAACTTTTTTTTGATACTGATGTGCGATGAATCTCTTAAATTGACTCTTAATATTAATAAGGATTTTAATGAATGATTTTTGAATGTATTAATTACAATTTGCGATATAATTATGAGAGACCCTATTTCCTCTTTACTACTCATCAAAATTTTCTAAGATATGTCATCAAACATATGGTTGTTATTGATAGAAGGTTATTTCATGTAAGTTTATAAATTTTTGATATCATTTTATATATTCTATATGGAGTGATTGACGATTTTATCTTTGTTAAACTCATTAAAACTTCCAAGACTGCCAATTTATATTTTTTGATTTTTAAAACTGTTTGCGTTATTAGTGGAATTCTTATCAATGTTTGGAAGCTTTCTAAATTGTAGCTGTTATCCATTGTTCATCAAGCCACCATTAAAACAATCTAAAAGATTATTACTATCTATTGGAGTTGTTTACTTCTTAAAGTAGGTGTGAGCTAGATTGCTACCAAAGTTATTATCTGAATATTAATCTTGTCTTTCAGATAAATTTTAGTCAAGGTTATCTATTTATTTAAAAAAAAACAAAAATATAACTTGCTGATTTATAATAAAATAAATAAGAGTTCGAATTTAATTATGTTTCTTTTTTAGTAGAATTAAAAAAGACAAAATATCTATTTACAATCAGATTGTTACTAATCTAATTCGAGGTGATTATTAGAATTTGATGAATTTTGAGCTTATTTTTGTTCTTAATTTTATCCATTTAGTTTCTTATTATTTGACAAGGCACTCGCATTATTTAGCAATATCTGCAAAAATTAATCACCATTTTTTTATATATCGTTTCTTGTGCTTCCTTTTGGTAATTAAACAATATTTGGGGAAAGGGTTTGAGCAATTAGCATATTCCTGAAATCATTATTCGTTTTAGCCATTTAATTTTTAGGTAAACTACCATGATTAGAAAATCCTAAACTATTAGTTTAGAATTTCAAATAATTGCTTTTATTGTTACTTGAATTAAATTAAAATTTTTATTGAGTTTTTCTAAAATTTTTGTGTCCATTTCCTAAATTTCCACTGCCTCGATCAGATAATAGATTCACATTATGAAATTAAAATATTGGTTGGTCTTCCAATTCTTTTTTATACTGTTTGAAGATCTCTTTGTCTTAAGCCTTTACTAACTCTATTTTTTTATAGCTATTTAGTGAATCTACCTAATTTTATAATGAAGGGAGTCTCTTTTACTCTTATTGATGAAAACTAGATTTGAATCTTTCTCGTTAAGATGTATACTGATCTTTGTCTTTCTTAACTTGAATTCTACTTTAAGCAGAATTTCCTATTTTGGGTCTAATAGACTACAAAGAACTTGCGCTTCTTTCTTACTTTGATATATTTACAATATTTATTTACTTATTCAACTAATCTAGATTATCGAGCAGGTCAAAGTCCTTCTTAGTTTCCTACACAAAGTCATCCTTTTCTTTAATAAAATCAAATTTAATGAGAGAGAAATTGCTAACATTCGTTTAAAGGCGATATTTTTTAAAAATAATGAAACTAACAAAACTAAATAAATGCTTTTTGTCTATATCATAAAGGATAATTTAATAAATTACAAAAGTTATATTCACCACAATTAACTATTCGAGCTTCAAACGCAGGAGTGTATGAAGATCTATCAGTAATCTTATTAAGTTTTCTAAGATATTTCATCCCATAAACTACTAAACCAAAGGCTACATATTTCTAGTCTTTGTCAGGTTAAGCTCCAAGAGTAATATAGAATTAAGACGCATTAGTGTGAGGTACACCTTAATTAGCCATTCCAACAATTCCAGGTTAATCATGTTTTATTGCATAATTTTCGTCTTCAAATGTTGGACCAAATATGCTTTCATCCTTTTCGAATTCAGAGAAAGCTCCACCTTAAATGAAAGCATTTTTTTAAATGGCATGAAATAAAGTGTTTTTATATGTAAGACGCTAGCCTTTGGAGTTTTTAAAATTTCCTTAGCAAAGTTGGTAGAAGTTTAAACAGGTTTTAGGCATAATCTTTGAATTGAGTTAAATAATAATACGAAACTAATTGATTTTTTACACTTCTTAGATATTTATGTTGATGCTGTGCATAGACTTTACTTTTTTATTGCACTCAATAAATCCATTCTTAAGCTTAATGTCGAAGAAGACATATGTAAATGTCTCACTAAAATTAAAATATTGCAGAAGCTTGCTGTGAGTCATTTAGGTGAGTTATAGCAAATATTCGTTTTGCTAATTGAATGAATAAGGTATACTTCTAATAAAAATTTCTTATGGGAGACCAAGCTCAGTGACAAATACAGTAATAAGATGCAATAAGCTTTCAACATATCTGCTTGAATTAATTAATATAATAGGTGAGTTATAACTATGATTAAGTATATCATGAGATTTCCTTTTCAATTCCTTTAAAATGTAATCAAAATGAGTTTGATGTAGTGTTACTATTTCAATATCTACACAGTCACTAAAGTAGAGCAAATCTTCATTTGAATCAGTATCATTATTAATCCAAAGCTCGCTTTACTAAATAATAAATTCAAGCTCTGGATCGCTATTTTTTCCTATAATAAGGACTTCCATTTTGCGAGAATTTTGACTTTAAAAGGTCTATCTTAGATACGAAGACCCTGTTGATGGAGTTGCAGCTCTTTATTACCTACTCGTAATATTTGAAGCAAAATTTATCATGAATCAATAAAATTTTTTAGTTTTTGGAGCTGAAAAATCTTAAGAAAAGCTAATATAATTGAAATATTTTATGCTGGAGTCTAGTATTATATTTTATAAGATTATAGTAGTATTTTTGTTGGCAGACAATCTGAATAATATTTTTCTTTTTTAATTCTTTATTAAAACTATTGATTCATCAAATTAAAGAAATACAAACAAAATATAAATAAATCCAAGAAGTTATCAAATTTTTCTTTTTGCGCTAATTAGAAGTGTAATTAATTCATTTTTACATAGATAAGAAAAATAAATCAATCCAATAATAGATAAATATCAAAAAAATAGTATATAAAATTCAAGGAAGAATCAGCTTATTTTTTATTATAAGCATATATTTAGTAAGATCAGTATGCGAATAGTAAAACCAATATTTTGCAAAATAAATATATCAAAGCAGTAAAAATATTGGTAAAAATTGAATAATATAAATAGTAATTATTTACAATTTAGGGCTAATAAAGAAAGATCTTTATTTTTTGTGATAAAAACCCAAAAATCAAAATTAAAACTTACTTTCATTAATATTTTTCTATTATTTCAAAATTTATAAGACCTGAAAACTAATACTCTTAAAATTTTGCCTCTATTAAATTGAATATTCATTCATTTTTTCATGTAACAACATAAAATAAACTTATTATACTACTATCTAATCCAAATAAAATTTATGTATATTTAAATAAGTTGAAAGTAATGCATTCTACAGCTTCAAAAGTTTATCGACTAATTTTTGTAAAGTTAGATAAATGAGTTCTATCTTTAAGTATGAGATTACTAGAACTGTTAAAAATTTCTTTTAGAAATGATATATTAAAGCTTACATTACAAAGAACAAATAAAAGTGGCAATTATTTTCAGTTAAAAAATATAAATTGATAATTTTTTGATTTTAAAAAAATAAAAATATAAACAGAGCAAGACTGATTAAAAACAAACACTTCAAATAAATTAAACTTATTACAATAAAAACATAAAATAAATTTTAATGAAATTTTAAATAAAATCTTCTTAAATACAAAATTTACTTTGATGAAAAGTAAAATTTATGTATTTAAACAATTCAAGGACTATAACAGAAAAATTATGAAGAAAAAAAGATAAATATAATTAATTTAAGTTTGATTTAAATTAAATTCAAGTAGAGATGGACTAATAAAATGAACTAAAATTATTTAAAAAAATATTTCATATTAGTGAAAAGATAAATTTAATTATTTAAATGACACGAATTGTAAAATATTTTAATATGAAATGAAAAAATCTTTGTTTATATATAAACTTCTAACAATTAATTTTGTAATTTTAATTGGTATTTGAAATAATTAAGAATATTTTTTATTTTTTTTTACATGCAAATACAATAATTGATTAATTAATAATTAGTTTTTTACATTCTGATTAAAAAAATAGAAATTTGCCAGCAATTAATTTAGCAGCCAAACGATTATCCTACATTATATATAATCAGTAAACTAAAAAAACAAACAAATAACTTCAAAATGAATGCAGATAAAATTAAAAAATGGCTCTTTTTATAAGATAATAATCCTAACACCTAAAAGTATTTAACAGAAATGCATTTTTAAGTAACTTTTTAGCCAAGAATTTAAAAATTGCTACATAAATTATAGCTAATGTCATAAATCATTGGTTTATTGCTACTAAATTATAATACAATATATAAAAACCTATATTAATATTTATTTATTATAATTGAAATAGAGACTGAAATGGATGAGGTACTGTTGTATTATTCTGATTATTTGCTTTGTTTTATTTTATATGGAGTATATCCTAGAAGAGAAGAAGTATATTTCTATTTATTTTATAGTCAGCATTACCTCTCTCTTTGGTCTTTTAGGAATACATTTTTTCACCAAACTAAAATAGCACTACTCTTACTTTCTATCTGCTTGCAGATTAACTATTTCTTTAACATTTTTGCTGGTTGGAAAGGAAGAAATTTAAGAAATATGCTCATCTATCTAATACTTCAATATTTTAGTAAATACATTATAAAAAGTTTAGAAATTATTCTTTTGCTACTATTAAAATAAAGCTAAAGTTAAATTATTTCAATAATAAGCAATTGCTCTTGATAAATCAACTACTTTAAGCTTAAATTCTAAATTTTGCTATCGAAAGAATAAAATTATTTATATCAAATTCTATTTGATCTTTGAATTACTAAATATTAAATTTTATAAAAATGCAAAATTTAAATTGATAAACATTGAAAAAAAAGCAATATTTTTTTATTTTATTAATTAGGTAAATATTTATTTAGCCCTAGCTCTTTAAGCTCCTAACTTTATTATAGATTCTACTTCTATTTTAGTGCAAATAGGAGTACTGACCTTCTCGTTTGGTATTTCTTTTTTCAGTATATTGAGCCTAATTTTAAGTTACATATTGATATTTATATACAAATATAATTCTACCAAGTAGCTTGTTGAAAATTATGAAAAGTATTAAAATCAAAATTATTGGTCTGCTTTTGTTTTGAATAAATATCCAATATCTTTTTTTGTAACTAAATATTAAAATCAGTTACAATCTTTTGTCTTAAAAAGTAATTTATTGTTGTTTACTTTACAAATATATTGAATATTTTTATTAAATAGACTATAATAAAGAAGCTTAAATAAAGTACAATTATCTTAGTAATGAATAAAATTTCTTAAAATTCCTCCAAAGCATCAAAGTTAACTTAACTATGTCCTAATTTTCTATTGCTGATGAATTTAAATTGTCAGGGAAAGATACTGACTTTTTAACATTTTTGAAATAAAAACAGAAGTCTAATTCTCTGCTAAACCAATAAAAATAAAACTAAAAAGTATATTCTCAAGTTGCATCTGTTAACAAAGATGATTTAGATAAGCATAAGCATCAAAAGTTAGCAGTTAAAAAGTTAATTTCAACTAACACCCTATCTTTTAACAAAAGCAATACATAAAGTTAATTAAAAAAAGCTTATTTAGAAACCGCATCTAAAACTATAAACGAAAACACATTATCTGATATATTAATAGCCCAGAGATTATGGTAAAGCTTATAAATATTAATTTATATATACAAATGAGCTAAATTAGTTACTTTTAAAAACAAACCTTCCAAATTTATAAAAAATTGATAGATAACTCACATTTCTTTCTTCTTTTGAAACATTTTATTTAGAAATCAAGGCAATATAATATTTAAAATATTTGATAGTGAGTTAAATTTTAATATAAAAAATTAGCTTTTTGATTTATGAATTAATAAATTGATAATTATTATTAAAAAATATTTCATTTTGAAAATTTTAATTTGACTCATTATATAATTTAATTTTTAAAAAGTTGATTTAAATTTTTTTAAAATTATTGAAAAAGGCAAGATATAGAAGCTGAACATGTAATAATTAGGGTATTTGAAGGAGAAAATATGGATGAATTTATGTTTTCAATTGAAGAATATCCTGTATAAAATTAGTCTTATCAAGGCGTTAAAAAACTTAACAAAAAGCTTACTAAAGTTGCTATTTCAGGGCTAAATTCTTTTAATCAAAAGTTTAATATTTTTTAAAATTCATTAAAATACCTTAAAGAATTGGCAAAAGAAATTGATTAAAGTATTTAAGGCAGAATTAGAAATACTCATATTGTTGATACATTGAAGTTTTAGATAAATGGTATGCTTTAAGAAGCTGTAATATTAAAAAATAGGATATTTTGTATTGAAAATTACATGAATATTTTTGTTAAAAAGAATCAAGTTAAGCTTAAAAGCGATTAAATAAACTTAGATCAAATGCTTTCACTGCTCAATAATTTCTTCCCTTAGGTTGATATCAAAAGAAATTATTTGGATAAGATTATCCAAAATGATTAAGAAAAAATTATGTATATTTTGATTTCTTACATTTCGAATGCAGCTACATGTGCTAAGGTTATGCCAATAAAAATGGAAGTTAGCAGTGTAAGCAACGATCCTAACATAAATTTAGTTAAAATGCCAATTGAGAGAATAACGAATGAAAATATATAAGATAACAACTCTTCTAATTAATATAATAGTGGGATAGCAGGAGGTGGTGTTATTATAACTCTGAATAATAATCAACATCATGCAACTGAAGACGATAAACCTTCTCCTCAATAATTAGATAATCTATCACATATATAAAAAGCTAATAATAATAATAACAATAATTTGTAAATAAATTAAAATAAAACATTTCTTTCAACTGCAAACCCTTAATCATAATTAAATCAAAATCTGCCTGCTGCTTCTCCTACTTAAATTTAGTCACAATACCCAAGCACAAACTTTTTATTAACAGGAAACAACAATCTTAATCTTCATTATAATACTGGATCACAAGCAGCGAATAATTCTAGAGAAGGAATCAATTTATATAATAACTAATATAACTAACAATAGCAGAATCCTTCTAATTAATTCATTTAAGTTAGATAAAATTCGTTTGCTAATGATAGCAATTCTTACTTGGATGGAATCATTTTTAAGATAAGTTTTTACCACGAAAAAGGCGAAGGTTTGATGGACCATTTCAACTGCTCGGAAGACAAAGACTCTTCCAAAGTTGAACAAAAAATTTTACAGAAATTTGTTAAAGCTGTTGGTCCTTAGCAAAATATTATTTGCAAGTCTCAAATGTAGATAAAGAGTAGCGAAGAAGAAGATGCAGATGATGTAGATGATGCTTTAAATATTCATGATTTTGAATAATTTGCTTTTTATTAAAATCATTTCAAATAGTTTTATCAGAGTAAATAGAATCAGTTTAAAAAAATATCCTCAAAAACAAGCTTTTCAAACAACAGACCGTATTAAAAGTCAAATTATTTCAATCATCAAAATGAAGAAGACGAAGAAAATAACATTAGTAATAACTAGACCCAAGATTAGTACACTCTATCAACTTTTGAATTGATAGTTTTTAGGAATAGTGAGATTTCTAACAACACATTTTTTAAAACTAGAAATTCAATCGCAAGTGTTAAGACTCACTTCTAATTAAATAGGATTAATACAGATGACATGATAACAAGGATAAAGGCATCATCTTCTAACTTTTAAATAGCTAATTTAAATAATCCCAAAATGAATATAAACAATATTTCTAATACTTATCACTATTAAGCTGATGGAAACTAAAATTTAAAAAACACATCAAACTAATTACCTACCTTCAACTTTTAAAAAAATCTAATAATTGGAAACACAGAGGCCATTTAAAACATAATAAGGTAAATACCAGATTAAGAGGAAATGAGTGAAGGAATACAAGATATTTCTGATGAATTGAAACATGGCGAACAGCATTCAGTACCACCTTCTATCTTTTAGAGAACTCTTCAATTCCAAACAGACCACATACACGATAATTAATCTCATATTTAATCATTCGAGGCAATACCTACTCAAATAAATAAAGAAAATAAGCATGAACAGCTAAAATAAGACTCTTAACAAAATATTTTAAATTGCGATATGATCGAACTGATGATTAAGAATAAAGAAAATAACGAGATAATAAATAGTAATTAAATTTCAAGCTTTAGTAGCCCACTTAAGACTAAATCTTTTTAAAATATTATAACCATATCTTAGAGTGTTAAAAATTGAGTGGCAATTTAATAAAGAAATATAGTGTCAAAAAAATACGCAATATTTGCCTATTATCTATTGCAGATTGAATATATACTATAATCTATAAATTAATTAGGTCATCAATAATTACAACTAAAATTCAATAAATATAAAATTTATGATTCAATTAGAGGTTTCCAAAAGGAATATCTTAATTATTGAGAGATTAGAGAGATGTCAATGAATTAATTTTAAAAAATGCAATATATTTCATCATAAACCATAAATAAATAATTCAATTAAATATCTTATAATCCAAACAAACAAGTAATTCTTGATTAAGTGTATGGATAGATAGTTAGAACTATTCTTAGATGTTTTTTAACTTAAAAAATATTACAACTTTCTAAAAAGATCTTTAAAAATAATTTTCTAATTGTATATTAATTGGGTTTGTTAGCTTGTAAATATATTTATTTCAATTATTTTTATCTTACCTGTAATTACTTTTGTTTCTTCTTATTATTTTAGAAGCCGTAAGTTGTTTTGGAAGTAAAAAGTATTCGATTATTTATCTATCCTATTTATTTTTATAGAAATATATTTTTATTTTTTGTGTTTGTAAATTTCATTTTATTTTTTATTTATCTTATTTAACTGCTAAGTAAAGCAATAGGTAAACAAAAATATTCTTAGCACAGGAATCGAACTTGAAAGGTTTTATAAAATACATATTTTTGGTGAGCACATTATAATTAAATGAAGAAATATATTTTTCTTATTTCAAATTAGTGAATGAGAGGGAAAAGGGGTTGAAATTTAAATAAATAATTTTTGATTAAAAATGGATACATTGAACAAAATAAGATACTTTAATGCTTCTAAATTGAAAATAAAATCAGTCAAAAATGAAAATACATTTGAAATAATGATTTTCAGATTAATTTGTATAAATGCAGATTATTTACAAAACTCAAAAGATCAAACTAATAAATAAGAAGAAAACCAATAAAAATGAGCAAAATTAATTTTTTCAAATGAAAAAATTTAATTAATAAAAATGAGCAAAATCATTAAATAAAAACGAAGAAAATCATCTAATAAAAATGAAGAAAATCAATAAATAAATTGTTTAGAATGAAGATCGTCAATTAATAAAAATGAAGATATTAATGAAAGAAAGAATAGCAACAATAGTGTATCATATAAAGAAATATAAATATAGATTGGGGTGTATTTGAAGATAATAATGTAATTAAATAAGGCGGGAAAAAAAAAAAAAGGGCGTCGGAGGGAATTGTTAATTAATTATATGTAAAAAAGAAGAGGAAAGCAAAAATGATAGAGATAGCGAAATTTTAATTGAAAATGAGCTACGATTTTACATGTAATCCTTAAGAAGGAATAAAAGTACAATTTTGAAGAAAAAATGAGAGTTAGTCAATTATGAATAATGAATATACGAGTCTATGAATATATACATAATGGATGCGTATATTTGGAAAGAAATACATAAATGGAGCAAAGGCGACAGCAAATGAAGTAGGAATGAAAATAAATGAAAGAGGAGAGTGAGCAATAATAAAAAGAAAAAAATATTAATAGGAAGGACTTAAAAAGGAACAAGAAAAATTTAAATATTGACAATCTTAATATTTTTCTGAGCTCCGCAATTTTCTTAATAAATTTGTGAATGAAAAAAAAATAAATAAAAAAAATATATAACTAAGTAAAAAGAAAAAGAAATTTGAAGGCTACTAGTCGTTAAGATATTAAGTAAAGGATGGGGCCTGATAACAAAAAGAGAGTTCACGGTACTCGCGGAGCTACTAAAGCAGGCAGCGCAAACAAGAATGGTGCTGATGAACAACAAGAATGTACATAAGTCTAAATTTTTTTGAAAAAATCAGACAAAAATTTTTAAATATTTTTCAAAAAAGGGATAAATAGTCTCTTGCTTAATCAAAATAAAATGCATTAAGTTTTTTGTTATGTTTTTTTTTTCTTCTTCTTTGCAATTCTTCTGATAATCATTTTCTTTATTGATTTTTCACAAGATTTGTTAATAGAAATTTTTATCGGGCTTTAATTTTTTATAAGTTAATATAAAGCCCCGCCTTTGGTTTTAAAACAATCCCTTTGAAATCAAAAATTTTCAAAAAGAAAGCATCGTCTTTAAAAACAAAGAATGAATGAAAACAAAGTATCTTTGATGTGAATTGATTGTATCTTAGTTCTTAATTAAAAATTGTTTGTTTATTTTTTTGAGCAGTCAAACAAATTAAAACAAAAGGAAACAAAAAAAAGCGCAATAATTTATTAATTAATTAATTTATCAATCAAGCAAGCAAACATTTAATATCTTTCCTTGCTAACAATTAAATGATCACTATAGTGGTAAATAATTGCTTAATTGATAAAAAAAAATATTGGATTGTACACAATATAATAAAATCAAAACAAAAAAAAACACATTGTTTTTTGAAATAAAAAAAAGAAGATAGATTAAACTACTAAGCAACAAGTTAATTAATCAATCAATCAATCAATAATATATTAAAGACTAAACAAAAATTCAAGAAGAAGAGAAGAAGAACTTAGCGATTAACCCTACTTATTATTTTGCATACACTTTATTATAATATCTTAATATATAAAACGATAAAACAGCCGATCTAGCTAACTAAAGTAGAAACATGAAAATAAAAGCTTCGGGCGAAACAGGCATCAACAAAGATGGCAAGAAAACAACTTAGATGAAAAATAAGGGCAATCTTAGGTCCTAATAAGGAACTGGATCATCTAGCTTGTAACAGTAATAATAATCGGGGTAGAAGAGGAAGCAAGGATTGGGAGGAAGTAATATTAAGTAGAGCTACACTTCTACTATTAACGATGATGAGTAAATCGATGAGGTAGAAGATGATATAGAGAACATAGATCATTAATATGATGTTATTCATAGTAATTACATCAACCATAATAATAACAACATGAATTCAGTGCAGTCATAATAATCAAAAACAAATCATCTGAATTCATAGTAAGCAAAGGATCTCAATCATAATACTTTCTAATCACCCTAGAGTCTTTTGGAAGAGAGCAAGGAGAACACTTCTGAGTGCAATTCAGCTCAGACAAAACTCCGTAGAAGCGCCAGGAATACCACAGAATCAAAATGTCTTTCATCCAATAAGACAACTCCTATACTTATTTCTCCTACTAAAAATGCAAGGACCAAGTAATTTTATTAACAATTAGTATTCTCATTCAAATCGCTTACTATATTTTTATAGAAAATTATTATTTTCTTAACTCAGTAATACAATAAACACGCTCATTCTAATTGTCAAATTCCTCTTTTTATCTTTAATCCATTTATAACATGCTTCCTTAATTAGCAAACAAATTTTATATAGATAAGCAGAGATTAAAATCACCTTTAAACCGCGAAAAAACTATAATTCCTATTGAAAATTTTTTTTCAAAATCTCAAACTAAAAAAATATAATCTTCTTTTATCAAATGTATCTTAAAGGATCACTTCATTTTTAAAACTATAATTTCATTCCAAATTTAAATTTTTTACAAAGATTTTGTGAATCATTAATGTTTAATACCTACCTACCTGACTGACTGAACATTTCTTGTTTCAGATAAAGATATTATAAAATAAAGAAAATAAAAATATTCCTTTCGGAGGATTGGATCTCCCCACCAAGGATTTTACCAAAATATGTAAAATAAAATGGGTAGGACCCCTTTAAAATTTATTTGCTTAAGCTAGAAAAAACATTATTATAATATTTTCTACGCAATGGTCAAAATCAAAGCTAAAAAATAAATTTTTGTTGTTAATCCAAATTTTAAACTAAATTTTCTAATAAATAAATTTTATATGCAATTCAGCGATTTTATCGTGATTCTTAAATAATTTTAGCATCCTTACAAAAATAATTTATTCCTTTCTTGGTATTATATGAATTCTTAATTAATTCAATTTTTTATGCTTTGACATTAAATGTCCTCAAACAATGAGAAATTCAGAACTAATCTAATCTAATTCTCGTTATATTTTAATACGATTTTGGATGGCAAAACTCAAAGTCTTTATTATATTTAATATGATTTCCCTCCTTTGCTCATTCAATCAAATTTTAAAAAAACTTTTTCGCAAAGGAAAATTCATTATAATTAATTAATTTAATAAAGAAATTTAAAAGCAATTAAATTTTAATAAATAGTTGATAAAATTTAAAATATTTTGATTTAGAGGGTAAGAAATTTTATATTTCGAATTTGAAATCTTCAAAATGTCTCTACTTTTTTACTGTTTTATTTATTTAAGCTTCTTTTTTCAAAAATATTTGCTTTTATTCGCTATGAATATTTAATTCAACTATTAAAAGCAGGCCCTCTATAATTGTTATTCCCTTACTTTATTTAATCTCGATTTGGGCGCTTTTTTTTTACAATTCATATGAAATCTTTCTTTTTTATGTTCTATCAGAAATTTAAAAAACAATTAGAAGAAACATAGCGATTTAAAATACTGAGAGAAATAACAAATAAGCAAAGAGAGAGAGTAAAGCAAAAAAAAATTTTAATAATTTAAACAACTCAGCATCTCTCCTCTTCCAATTTTTCTAATAAACAAGCAACATGAGTGTAGTATTGTAAACAAATTTTTATAAATTCAACAGCAAAAGAACCCACGCAGATGACTAAAGTCAAGATGAGCTTGAACCAGCTCTGCGTAAATAAATTCAAAAAAGTTTCATGGAGAATAGCCAAAAAATTGAAGAACCAGAAAGCGATAACGAACAACAATAAATCTAAACAAATTAATACCATAATAGAAATACTTTAGATAGTCTTTGCAATAGTTAAATTGAGGTAGAAGATGAAAATTAACTTTTTTCTAAGAAAGAAAACAAAGGTAGAAACTCTCGCTAAAATTACAGATAGCCTATAAGTAAAAAAGCTGATCTTAAAGTTGAAGCTAACCTAGACAACAATAATAACCAAGATGAGACAAAGGAGAATCATTTAATCACCTTTTCTTAAGAGAGAGACTCAACATATCAAAATAACATGGATCCTTCTCACAATAATGAAAGAAACTATAAAAATTAAGTTGATTTTGCTTAGGATGGAGATTCTGATTATAATCTAAAAAATATACGCTTACAAAGAATTAATTTTGAGTATTCAGAATCTGAAGATACAGGTGACTCTAATAGTTAAAACATCAAAAAAGCCAATAAATCAAGAACTTTAACATTTTAGCGTATCAGTAAAAAAAATTAAATAGGCAGCATAAAAGATGAACTCGATGGATAATCTCAGAGTTTCTAAAGCGGCAGTCTCTTGATCCAGGTTTGTCAAACTGATGAGCACTATCCTCCCTTATTCAACCAATAATATCTAGATGATAACTTTAACTTAATTTAAAAGAAGCAATGCCACATTCGCTAAAAGAGAAGATTCCTCTAACTTAACTCAATAAACAGCATCTCAGTTGATAAAAATAACTTGATCTATAATCTACTCGACATGAAGGTCATAAGAGAAAGAGAAGAAGGTAATTTGAAGGACTTGGATGGCATCGTTGAGTACGAACAAACTCTTAGACCTCAGACTACTTCTAAATAAAAAGTCAAATGCAACTGCAAGAAGAGCAAGTGCTTGAAGTTATACTGCGACTGTTTCAACTAGGGTCAATTTTGCAATTCTGAGTGCAATTGCACCGAGTGCTCAAATACAGAAAACAACAAAGCAGAAAGAGAAAGTGCAATTAAGCAACTATAAGAACGTAATCCTGACGCGTTCAAGCCTAAAATTCAAACAAAGGAGGTAATTAAATGCTTATTTTTTCTTTATATCTAAAGTACTAACTCAAGCCAAAAGCTTGATAGATAGATTTTTCATTCAATTTTCTCTTTTTTATAAGTTTTAAATCTATTTTTATTACGATTTTAATTTTCTTGTGGTTGAGTGTTTCTCATCAGCGCAAGCAAACAAATAAGCAAAGAGGAAGAAAGAAAGTTTAATTTGAATTGCATTTTTTAAAGTAATCCTTAATGCAAATTTTCTTAATAGTAAATAATTTAATAATATCTTTCTAAATTGTAAATTTTTATGCTAATAATTTCTTCCCTCCTTTCTAAAAATCAAATCCAATATCTAATACCTAAAATAGTAATCATACAATAAATAAATTAATCAACCTTCTTTTTTCAACTCAATAAATAAATAAATAAATAAATAGACTTGGCTTTCTCTAATTTTTTTGTATAAATAGCAATTCAAATTATGAGGATTTTACCCATACCATAATCACCCATATAATTTATCATAAATAAAGAGTCATAGATGCAGCTAAGCATTAACTATTTCGCTCTCTTTATTTTTAACATAAATTTTTTTTATTTAATTTCCCAGTTTAATCCCAAATTAACATTTGTTAAAAATTAATTTTACATTTAGTTCTATATTTTATTATTTACTTTTATCACTTAAGAGATAATTTAAAATTTTATTTTAGAACTAATTCATTTATTTTATTACATTTTAAGAATCTCTAGAAAAATTACCATGCAAAAAAATACAATAACAAATATAAATATATTTAAAATAGATAAAAGACGATGAAGAAATACTGATTCACAACAAAGGATGCAATTGTAAAAAATCTGGATGTGAAAAGAAATACTGTGAGTGCTATAATACAGGGGTAAAATGCAGTGACTAGTGTAAATGCGAAGGATGTAGAAACAGAGATCCTTCTGAGATAGTCAAAATAAATAATGCACAAAATAATCCGAGTAATGGAAATTCGTCATTCAGTAACTAATACAGTGGAAACAATAAATAAGTGGATCAATATCTAAACAACGAAGAGCTATACTAGCACAATAGTTAGAGTATGTTACACCATAACAGTAATTTAATAGGAAACTCCTTACTTAGATAGTCATAAGAGGATTCCATACCTAACTATTCGTAAAGCATGAAGAGGTTTAACATGGGAGAGTACAATCCGAATATACCAGCGAGACTTGGATCAATTGGAATCGATTCATAAAATATGTTCAATTCATAAAATAAATTTTATTTCTCTTAAGATGATAATCTTCCAATAAGATTCTCTCAGAACTCATAAAACAACATAAATCCCTTGAAACACTTCCAAAGCAGCATAGCAGGCTTCTCATCTTCATAATACAGAGGAGGAATGTTTGATGACAATAGCTAAAAATCAGAGAACCAAGTATTTGAGCTACAACTTACTGATGGATAGGTTAAAAATATAATAACGAAAAAGGAATGAAAACGATGAAAGAATTTATATAACCGACATTACCACCAACCAAACCATTTCAATAAATAAAAAACTATAATAACTATATTACATCTATAATAACTAATTGATTACAAACTTTTATAAAAGTAATTAACCATAAAACAAACAAAAAAATATAATAAAACTAATCCACCATAAATACTCTTTTAATTACCTATTTCAATCTTCTTAACTACTCCTTCATCCTCCCTTACTTCTTCCTATCGTATTTATTTAGAAATAAACACCTTTATACTATCCTAGCATAAAAATAGATGTCTCATATCTAAAAATGAAAAATAGATAATCTAATTATCTATCTATGTACCTATCCTATCCATCAACTTCTGTATCTAAGCATTCCATAAATAAATGCACTATCCTTCCTTCCAAATATTCCACTTAATCAATAAATATAATTGATAAATCCTAACAATTAAGCAATTTATTATAATAAAAATAATCCTTATTTTAAAATGATAATTACTATTCTATATAATTATAATAATGTTAGCTATTCATAATAGATATAAATAAATATAAATATTAATATAAATATATTATTTTCTATGCATTCTACATGTTTTAATTATGATTATTCCCTTTATCGGTTTACTTTTCAGTCACTAAAAAAATACACACCTATTAAAAAATTTATTGCTTATTATAATAACATTTTATTTTAGTGTTTTTAAGAGTTAATTATTATCAATAATCTAACTTTAAAGTTAAAGCTTAAAATCATAATGTTTTATTAAGTATTTAAAAATTAATTTCAATATTAAGAAATTATTAATTATAAAAAACAATAATTTTATTAGATTTAATAACTTAGCATTTATATGAATAATATGGACTAAATTACTATTAATTATATATAATTTATTCGAGTTAAAATCTAATTTTATATTTAATTATAAATATCTGGTTACAGTTTTTGAGATAATTAAGAAATAAATTATCATAATAAAAACATTTTTACTTTAGTTTTAAAAAAAACTTTTTTAAATTATAAATTTTGCTAAAATGTTAACTAAAATTTGATTTCATTTTCTGTAATTATCTATTACCTTTAACACTTTATTTTAATTTTACCCAAAGTTAGGTTTTAATTTTTTATCACTACTATATGACATTATACTGTCAAAATTATTATCAAAATCCTCAGCAATTTATTAGTTAATATCAAAGTTTTCTTTATCAACTAAGCTTATTGTACTCTTTTTCTATGACATTAAAAATGGATTATCAAAGTATTCATCTACTTTTTTATATCTTTATTCAAAAAGCTCTACTGAATATTACTTCCATCCAAAGAAACCCTTTCTCATTAACTAAATTAAAAATGAAAGTCAAAATTTTTTTAATTTAAAAAATATTTACATTAAAAGCAAAGTGTTTTGTTGCTATAAATTTAAGTTTCTTTAATTCTATAGATTTATAGAAAATATTTCTAAATTTATAGAAGAGCTGTCTTTTATAGAACTGGATGGATTTTATATTTTATATTTTATCAGCTTAAATTTATTGGTGATGCTAAATAAAGCTCACAAAAAATCTTTTTTTGAGAAGAGTTTACTGTAAGAAAGCACCCTTATCGTGTATCTCTATTTCTTCATTTTAAATATCAATTGATTTCTTCCACAATCTGATTGCTGATTTTAAATTCTTTTTTTTCTAAAGTCTATTTATAAATTGATTTGTTTAAATAAAAATACATCAAATTTACTAAATAAGTTTACTCTAATCTGTCAAAAATCTTTCTTGTAAAAATCTTTTTGTTGGCCAAATTTTACATCAATTTAATAAAATATATTTTTGTCAACTCTAAGTTTTTTATTTATTTCATAAGTATTATTTTTTTTGTGTAGCCTTTGTTTTTTTGAGAGTATTTTTTCATTTCTTAGAAAATTCTTGCCTTACAATTCTTTTGTTGAAAATAATAAATTCAAATTAGCTTTAAAAAAATCAAATACTATTTAATTACCTTCTCAATTATCTCTCTAGCATTATTCACGGCTTACTTTTTGAAAAAAGCTTTTTCTTTATTAATTTTCAAAAACTCGATAAAATATTAAGCTTTCTTAAAAAGACTCATATACATAAAGTAATCAGCCTTTTATATTTTTTCATTCATTTATTTCTTATTATTTAAATTGATTATCATTGATTTCATTCCTAATGTCATCAATCTCATATTGTCATGATTTATAACTATTTTATCAATAAACTTTTATCTCCATCTTTTCCAAAGACTATTTTTATAGTATATAAGAGCCAAATCCTAAATTTTAATTAAAAAATTAAATTATTAATTTTATTTTTAAAATGTTCATACTTTATTTTGCTTTTTTGATTTTTACTATTAAGCATGGTCTTAAAGAGTTTTTATTATCAAAGTAAAGAGTTTCTTAATGTAAAAATTCAAAGCCAATTTATCTTTTTTTCTTGACTCGCTATTTTGAATTGCTCTTTATTTCCAAGTCTCAAAGATGTTGAACTATAGTTGATGTGCTTTTTTATCTTTATTTAAAATTTACTTATTTAAAATATTCCTTTTTTAAGAAATTACTTAAATATTCAAAGACATTTGAGTATTTTTGCATTTTAATCTCTCTGTTTACTCTTAATATGTTAAAAGCTTTACTTATAAGAGTATTGTAGTGAAAAGAAAAAGCATCTCTGAAATACTCAGAGCTTAAATTAGTATTTTATTATAAAACTGCAAAGGCTTTTTGCACTTTTCTTTAAACTTATTATTTCTAAAATTGTTACACCTTTTATTCATATTCCTTTGATATTTGTTTTTCCTATTCAAAAGCAAATATTAACTTCTAAAAAACATTGTTTAATCTAAATTAGAAAGTGATTTTATTGTAAAATCTTTCAAGTCTCCATAGATTTAAATATTATTTTAAATTTATCAGATTCTTTTTATCTTCTATTTGTCTCAACTTTATTCTTTCTATCTTAGATCTCTCATAGAAAACTGTTACAACATCAAAAAAGAACCTTAAGGTTTTCTACAATTTAAAAGTATAATATTTTATTAAAATTAAAGCCATTTTTTTTTTTACATCATTGGAATGCTTTATTGCCATTTAATTCATTAATCTTTTTGACTTCTTTTTTAAAGAGTTCTTTTTCATTTCGAAAAGAACTTTACTGCATACAGTTTAGAAAAAAAAAGTATTTGATTTTAGTATTTTTTATTTGTCTTCTTGCTTTTAAAAATTTTAAAATAAAAATTATTTTAAATAATTATTAACGAAAGTCATTTACTTAATTATTAAAATTTTCAATCCACTTTGATATGTATTTCTTAGTCATTTTTTATCTATATTTATCAAAAACAATACTTCCTTTTCTTTGTAGCAATGAGTTTTCAACAGTGAATTACTTCCAAGAATAAATAACTTCCTATAATTTATTGCATCTTTTTTTATTTACAATAAAATTTACAATCAATAAGAAGAATTTAAAAATATTTACAATCTTTTTGAAATAAACTGCTCAAGTCCATCTTTAAGTTGCATTCTTTTACAAGAATAATTTTTGAAAACATTAAAAACTTTCTACATAACCTTGTAATTATATAGATTTGAAGCTTAAAAGTTTCTTTCGTATAAAGATTTTAAAACTGAAAAGTATGTGTGCTTTTTATTTAGAATAATATTTTCATTCTGCCTCAATAAAAGTTTGGAATTTTTTTAAGTAATCAAAGCATTTTTTATTAAAGATGTCACCAAAGGTTTATAATTATAATGAGCAGAACAATCTTAAAACAATTAGTAAATACTTTATAATTGAAGAGATTCATTCTATCTTAAAATGTTAGATAAATAAAGATTAATTATAAAATCTACTGAAATTGTTGAGGTAAAAATTAAAGAATTTGCTGCCATCCTTTTTTAATACTATTTTTCATGGTAATCCTTCATTGAGTAAAATGCTTTTTAAATGAGATTTTATGAAATATTCTTTTAAAGATATTCTATTTAAGTCTTCTCAAGAACTTTTTCATGGTATTTTTCAACAAATTTATACAAATATTATCTTTTTATCTTCATCTCGTTATTTCTCTTCACTTTATTGTATCTCTCCTGAGTTTCACTACTAACTATCCCAAATGCTTTCAGTAAGCAAAAAACTTTATCTTTTAACTTTCTTATAAAATAGCTATCAGCTTCTTTCTCTAGATTTAAAATTTACTACTAAATTTACCTTTTAAATAAAAATTAGTCAAAATTTTAATGTTAAACAATTTATTTACTTTTTCTTTTTTTACTAGTTTTTGTATATTTATAGTTTAATAAAATAAGAACTCAAAATTTTAATATTTTCTTGTATTGTACAAAAATCCAAATCAAAAAGTTATCTGTCTGTGCTTTTACTTAAAATTTTTGGTGTTTAGGCTTCATTACATTTTTTTTCTATGAATTTAACGAATAAGCTTTCTTTAGTGGTATTCTAAGGCAGATTGTAGCTTTAGTCTGTTTATTAGAAACTCATTTCATCTAGACTTTGCTCGTGTCCTGTCTAAAACAGATTATTAGCTGTATTTACTTGATGAAAAGAGTAGCTTTCATCTAAAAATTTTGTGTTATTTTTAACTCTGCAAATTGAAGAAGCATCAAAATCAGCAGACATCCTAGTCATATTTATTGCATTTTCGCCTAATTCATCCATATTAGTTTCAATCATATCAAGATTATCATACATACAGTTTATAAGGGATTTTGTATATTTAGTATTAGCATTATCTTTGGTAAATTTGATTGTCTTTGTTCTAAAAGTGTTGGTATTAGATGACATAGTGGCTAAATTATCAGTATTAGAAGCTGTAGCAACAGTTTCTAGCTCTTAAAATCCTTTTGTGTTTTCTAGCAGATATATATTTTTTTATTTCTTTTAAAAATTCGGAAGTTTATTTGGAGATGCCATCTATAGATTGTTATATGTAGAAGGCGAGTTATTTGTTTAAAGAGGTAGCTGAGATGGAGATGTCACTTAATTCAACTAGCTAAAGCTATTATTTGATTTAATCTATCTGTTACTTTAATTTTAATATTCTAATGATTCTTTCGCTGTCAATTATCTTATACTGTCATTATGAGATTCTTTTACTTTAGGCTTTTGAATAAAATTTAATTCAGAGCATTGTTTCACTTATTTGTTTTGCTCATCAATTTAAATTTCTCTTTGCATTTTATTGTTGCTACTTTTGTATAATAAGCTTAACTCCTAAGTAGGAGGGGACATCATCATATTAGAGCTTTTATTTTGGTTTTAATGACTATCTATACTAATATGAGGAGAATTTTTTATCTAAGACTGAGATGACTATTTTTATAAATTTTTCTAAGATACTTGATTTCTTTTGTACTTTATAAAACTATCAGATTCTGCTATGAAATTATCTTAATTCATTATAGGAGAACTGCTCTCTTATTGCTATTTTTTAAACTGATCTTTCTTTTTTTGTCTTTTGTAGAGACAGTTTTTAAGTAAAACAATAAAGGCCTTCATCATCAATTTATTTATATAGTCTTTATTTGCATACATGCTCAAATTCTTATTTGATTCAGCGCTCTCCTCAGATTTTTGATACTAAGACTTAACAGGCGATTTGAAAATTTATTTGCAAAAAGAAAGCCAATCATCCTTTGAACTGCCTTTAGGGATTTATTTGCCAATTTAATGAATGAAATTGTAATAAAGCTAATCCTTCTCTGAATTGATATCTTTTTTATTAAATTAATAAAATAGAATAAATATTATAATTATGCAGTTTTACTTCTCTAATAGAGTATTTCATTATAAGAACTTAACACTTTGATTGAATTAAATTCTGAAGTTGGATTATATCTCTTCTCTTTCTACCACTTTTGGAATGCTAGTTCTAAAATGTCTTCAAGGATATCTAAACCTTTATTGAATACAAATGAATAAATTCTCAATATTTGCTAAAAAATTAAATAAATATTTTTACTTATTCCAGAAGTGTTTATTTTTTCGCCATCCATTTTAATATCTTTAAAATAATCTTAAATGTTAATTAAAGTGAAAACTAATTTTTTACTAATTATTTGCTTGCACTTAATTTTGAAATTTGAATATAATAAAAATTTTTTAACATTCAAATTTGTTTATTATCCAACCAATAATATCAAATTATTATTCTACACAAATCTTAATTCGTTTGAAAATATTTTAAATAAATAATTTTTCTTTCTATTAATCAACCTTTTTAAATTACCAAATATTCAGAAACATCATTAAAAGAAAATTTAAATTATGAAATTAAAAATAAATCAATAAATATTTTGATAATAAATAAAAAAACTCATTAAAGTTTTTTGGGATAACATTAAAAATATTTTTATATTTTATATGCCAAAAAAAGTTTATAGGAATTATAAGAGATTTCATTTTATCATTTCTTTGTAGGCAAACTAAGTTAAAAAAATATTTAAATCTAAACAATATAATCACAATTAAAAACTAAAATTAGAGCAATTTATTTTGAAAATATTTTTTAAAAATTATCTAAAATTCTTTATTAGCTTAAATTCATTCCAAATTCAAATTGAATAAATTCACTAACAAAAAAAATATTTTTTTATTTTCATTTATGATATTTTAGTATCATTATTATCTAAAACAAGCAAGACTAAGTTATTAAAATGTTTATATTAATTAAACATTCATTATTAATTTAATTTTTTATTTTATTTTCAAATATGATAGAATCTGTTCATTTATTTTTAGAATTCGTAGAGTTTTCATAATTTAAACTATCAATTTTTAAAAAAATTTTCTTAACTACTTTTGTTAAAACAAATTTATTTAATTAATTAATTGTAAATTAGATCATTTTTTGTTAAAACATGTAATTTAAAATATGAAGGTAATACCTACTCTCTTGACTCATGCCAACTAAGTAAATGCTTCTTGTAATCCGAAAATTAATTGAGTTGCCCGCCTAGCTCAGTCGGTAGAGCGCAAGACTCTTAATCTTGTGGTCGTGGGTTCGAGCCCCACGGCGGGCTATCTTTTTTTAAATGAACAATATAATAATTATATAAGTAAATATTTTTTTGAGTTAAAAAAAAATTTCTTACTTAGGGAATAAAATAGAGACTTTTATTAAAATATGATTTCTAAGCCAAAAGAAAATTATTAAAAATTATTATTTATTTTATAAAAATAAATAATTTATGATATGAAATAAATCTTACATTGACTTGCTCACAAAGCAAATGCTTTTTATAATCCGAAAATTGACTGAATTGCCCGCCTAGCTCAGTCGGTAGAGCGCAAGACTCTTAATCTTGTGGTCGTGGGTTCGAGCCCCACGGCGGGCTATCTACTTTTTTTTAAATTAATGATAAAAGAATTTTATATAGTTAAACCTTATATTTTTTATGATTAAAAGACTTCCTTTACATATAAAAAATTTTATTCTAAACAAATTTATTAAATTAATAAAAAATTATTTACAAAATATTTTATCTTTTTATAATAAGATAATTTAATAGTTCAAATAAATATGCTCTAGCTCACAAAGTAAATGATTTTTGTAATCCGAAAACTGACTGAATTGCCCGCCTAGCTCAGTCGGTAGAGCGCAAGACTCTTAATCTTGTGGTCGTGGGTTCGAGCCCCACGGCGGGCTATCTTCTTTTTTGTTTTAAAATTCTACAAAAAATAAATAATAATAAAAAATATTTTGCAATTTCAAAATTCTTTTTATAATATTAAAATGTAATAATTTATTTAATTCCCTAAATTTGCTTTTAATAAATTAGATAAATAAAATAAAATCCTTTTTTTTATGATTTTTAAATTTGGATATGTAGTTTCTAACTTATTTTATAAAATATATTTTAATATAATATTTATTATATATCTTATGATTTTCTAAGAAAGTAAAATTTAATTATCTAAAATAGAAACAATTCAATTAAGGAATAGTAAAATAATAAAACAAATAAATAAGTTAAAGTATACCACTCGCCACGAGAAATTACAGTAAATATATTCCTTTTATTCTGGAGTAAAACAGAAAAATTTACTTAATAAAAATTATTTTATTAAAATATAAGTACTTTAATTACTAGAATTTTATCAACATATGACTACCCAATTTTATTCTTGCTATATTTTTAAGTATATGTTTTTGATAGAAATATTAAGATTTCATAATAAATTTTACACTAAATTTTTTGTGATATCTCTTCCTAAAAGCCAATTTATAAATTTATATTTGATAATTATAATTTAATTTATTAAAAAACTTATTATTAATTAAATTTCCATAAATTGCTATTCAATAATATTTGTGAAAATAGTAAATAAATGATATAATAGAAATAATTTTTTAGCAATCTAGAAGAAGTAAATATTTATTTTTGTATTAATATTGTTTAAATATATTTTTATTAATAAAAAAAGTTTTTAAATTCTTCGCTTTAGTCGCATTAGGTTCTTCATATTCATTTTGAGAGGTATATTTAATTTATTAATATTATTAAAATTAAATATTTTTTTACATTTAATTTTCAAGTTATTTACAATATTATGTTTCTAATAGAAATTCTTATCTATATTCATTCATTTTTATTTACACTATTATTTGTTTAATTATTTTAATTCAATTTTTATGTTGATTATTAATTCTTCATTTTTTTATATTTGATATTTTTTTATCATTTTTTCCTTCTAACTAACTAATTAACTCTACATTTTTTCTTCAATATTTAAATATTAACAGTTAAATTGGTTATGAAAGCGCATCAGTCTTAGGTTCGAGTATAGAAAAATGCACTCATCTCTCAAATCTGACACTTTATCTTCGGTAAAAACAGTTTATTTATTTTGGATACTTATATTATTTGATATAAAAATAAATTTAAAACAAAAAAACTAACTCATTAAATTTATTTATTAACTTTTTTATATTTTATATTTTTCTTTTTTTTAAATCTTCTTGTGTTTTTTGATTGTTTCTTTCTTTCTTTCTTTCTTTCTTTATTTATTTATTTATTTATTAATTTAAATCATTTTCATTTTTGAATTTTGCTTTTATTATTAATTAATTAATCCATTTGTTATTATTTCATATTTTTTCTTCAAAACTAACTAATAAACTCTTTATTTTTTCTTCAATATTTAAAAAGTGGAAGCAAAATTGATGCAAAAGGTGCATCAGGCTTAGTTTCTGGTTTAGGAAAATGCACTAATCTCACAAAATTGACACTTATTCTTGAGTAAATACAATTTATTTGTTTTAGATTGCGTAATTTTTAATATATAAATGAACTTAAAACAATATAATTAACTCTTTTAATTTATTTATTAGCTTATTTTGGTAAGTCAGATAGTCTTATTTTTTAATATTTTTTCTTCATTTTTTATTTATAACTATCTAGCTAATTTACTTTATATATTTTTTTCAATATTTAAAAAGTGGAAATTAAATTAGTGAAAAAGGTGCATCAGACTTAGGTATTAGTTTAGTGGGGTGTACTAATCTCTCAAATTTGACACTTGATCTTACGTAAAAATAGTTTATTTATTTTGGATTGTGATATTTTTTTTTAAAAAAAATGAATTTTAAAACTTGATTTATTTTTCTTTTTTTTTATTCTGCTTGTGCTTTTTTTCTTTGTTTCTTTCTTTGTTAATTTAAATAACTTTTAATTTTCAACTTTTTCTTTTATTATTAATTTCTTATTATTTAATATTTTTTCTACATTTTTTCCTTCTTACTAACTAATAAACTATAAATATTTTCTTCAATATTTAAAAAGGAATAATTAAATTAATGAAAAAGGTGCATTAGTCTTAGGTTCTGGCTTAGGTAACTGTACTAAACTCTCAAATTTGACACTTGATCTTCGGTAAAAATAGTTTATTTGTTTTAGATTATGATATTTTTTAATATAAAAACCTTTTTTAAAACAGTATAACTAACTAACTCTTAGAATTATTTGCTAGTTTTTTACTTTATTTCTTTTTTTTATTTATTCTCATTATGTTTTTTCATTCTTTCTTTATTAATTTATAATTTTCTAAGTTTTTTCTTTCTAATTAATTAATTTGTTATATATTTATCCTTCAATATTTAAAAAGGTATAATTTAATTGGTAAAAAAGGTGCTTCAGACTTAGGTTCAGGTTTAGGAAAATGCACTAATCTCTCAAATTTGAAACTTTATCTTCGGTAAAAGCAGTTTATTTATTTTGGATTGTGTTTTATGAAAATGAATTTAAAACAAAATAACTAACTCTTTTAATTTATTTATTAGCTTTATATTTTATTTATTTTTAATTTTTTTTATTTTTCCTGCTTGCATTTTTTTCTTTTTTTTTGTTAATTTATTTAATATATTTTTTCCTTTACAAATTTCTTATTATAATATATTTTTTCTTATTTTTTTTCTTCTAACTTATTAATTTACTTAATAATTTTTCTTCAATATTTAAAAAGTAAAAATTAAATTGATACAGAAGGTGCATTAGGCTTAGATTTTGGCTTAGGAAATTGCACTAATCTCTCAAATTTGACACTTGATCTTAGGTAAAAACAGTTTATTTGTTTTGGAAAGTGATATTTTTTAAAATATAAATGAATTTAAAACAATATAACTTTCTCTTTTAATTTATTTATTTATTAGCTTTTTATTCGATTTACTTTTTCATTTTCAACTTTTGATTTTATTATTAACTAATTAATTTATTAATTCATTTCTTATTATTTCATATGTTTTCTTCATTTTTTCCTTCTAACTAACTAATTAATTTTTTATTTTATATTTTGTATTTAACAAGTTACAATTAAATTGATGCAAAAGTTGGATCAGGCTTAGGTTCTAGTTTATCAAAGTGCACTAATCTATCAAATTTGATACTTGATCTTAGGTAAAAAATTTTATTTGTTTTTGATTGTGATATTTTTAAATTAAAAAAATATTTAAAACAATTTAACTGACTAAATCTTTTAATTTATTTATTAGCTTTTTATTGATTAATTTTTCTATTTTCTTTTATTTTGTTTGCGTTTATTTCTTTATTTGTTAATTTAAATCATTTTTTCATTTTCAACTTTTGCTTTTATTATTTATTAACTAATTTATTTCTTATTATTTCTTATTTTTATTTGATTTTTTTCTTCAATAAACAAATTAACTAAATATTTTTTCTTCAACAATGAAAAAGGGGTAATAATTAAATTGATGATATTTTTGTATCAAGCTTAGGTTCTGCTTTTGGAAAGTGCTCTAAAATCTCAAATTTGACACTTTATGTTACGTAAAAACAATTAATTTATTTTAGATTTGTGATATTTTTTAATATAAAAATGAATTTAAAACAATGTAAAATAATTCTTTTAATTTATTTATTAGCTTTTTATATTTGATTAATTTTTCATTCAAATTTTTATTTTGTTAAGGTTTTCTTAATTTATTCAATTAAATAATAATATCTTTTTTTTACACTAATTTATATTAAAAGTTAAAACGAATCATAACAAAAGAAATTTAAAAGCAAGTGTCTCAAATCAAAAAGATTAGTTGCCTTAAAATTAAATTATTGATGATAAAAATTTGTGAAAAAAGGACTAATAAATATAAAAATATTAGAAAAATATAATATAATACGTTTTTATTTTATAATATTTTGCAATCGGATAATTAAATTTAAAATATAGATAGATTTATTTTTATATTTATAAAAACCGTCAATTCTATAATATAAGGATATTTTATTTGAGAGATTATTTTATAATGATTAAAATTTACTAAAATAATTATTTTTAATTGGTTCTTAAATTAAAAAATTTTTAATAATAAAATTATGTAAAATTAATCTTTTTTTTCAGGAATCTCCTAATTTCTTTATTTAATTTTTCAATATTTTATATTCATTTTCTCTTTTTATCTTTTAATAAACTCTTAAAAATTTTCTATATGAATTAAATCTGGGGAATTAGAAGAGTATTGTTTTTTCAAAAAAATTTTTTTGGTATTTTATTGATCTAAATAAAAATTTTTAATGAGATTATTTTCAAATTCTTTTCAAGCATCGAATGAGATATATTTCAGATTGTCTTTTTGTTTTTCATAGAGTTATTTCAAACATTAAAATATTTATTCTGCTTTTTATGTCTTTAAAAGGATAAATAAATTCTAAAAGAGTATTAATTCTCAAACAAAATATTTAAAAATTTTGAAAACAACTACTACTTGTGAGAATTAAAAGATATTTTAATTTGATAAAATATTAATTATATTTTATTAAAATGCAGAATATAATTAAATTGATTAATATTTTAGTTTATATTAAAATTCTACTTTCTTCTATAATTTTGAACTATTTTATTTCTATTTCTAATTTTCTGAAAAAAGTCTTAGTTTCTCTAATAATATTATTCTATTCGTTATTTTGTTAATTACTTGAGTCTTCATCATAATTATCTATTTTTGCTAAATAATTTGCAAGCTGTTCATACTTAGCTAAACTCCATTAATTTTCTTATTTAAAATTATTTTTAATAAAATCTTTAATCTTTTCACAAGCTGTACAAATTAATACTTAATCCTCAATTAAATTTTCTAATAAATTATGTGTTGAATATCACTTATTGATTACTATTGATATTGTTTAGAAAAGTATTCAGTCAGTCTCCTATTATAATTTTTAAATTGTATAAGGTAGTCAAAATTTCTTGTTTATTACTCTCAAAGTTAGCATATTTAATATTAAATTCATTAGAAATTGTTAATATGATATAAATTTTTACCTTCTGTTGTAGCCTTTTCAAATATTGTTTGCATCGATATAATTTTCGTTTTCTTCAAATTTAAGAATATTATAATCAGCAAGTAATCCAAATTTACTTTTCTTCTTAATAATTTTCTTCAAAATAATCTGTTAACTTTTTAAATGGTAATTTAATTATATTTTTTCTTATTTCCATATTTAAAATCTAATAGAAATGGAGATATGTAGAAAACATTTTGTGGAATTTATTAATGATTTAGTTTATTTTATGTAATACAATTACTTAAGAACTAACTTTTTAGCATCCTACCAAAAATTTTTTAAAGTATGAAAGTAGCTATTTTTAAAATTTATTTTTAGCTCTTAAATTTGATAAAATTCAATTGTTAATGAATTGTGGTATTTATATGTTCTTTTTAATTATTATATCCTTATTTAAAAGATAAATTAATTTGATCAAAAGTTAAACAATAAATATTTCCGAAATTAACAAGAAAAGAATAAAAAGAAAATGATGATGTAATAAAATATAAAATATTTTAAAAATCTAGACAATGTAATATTTTATTTTCTTATTTAATTTAATTATGTAATTTTATCAAATCAAAGTTTCTTAACTGTGATCCTTTATCTCACATGAATATAGAATTTTTAAAAGATTGGTAAATACATATTTATTTTTTATTATATTGTTTGACAAAATTATTTAATATTTCTATTATTTTTAATGCTACTCTTTTATTCATTTGTTGCTCAAATATTTTTATTTAGATTTATATTTCGTAATCTTCATGATATTTAATTCAGAATTTAATTTACAAAAAACGCTCATTTATAAATATATTTTAATTTTTTATTTATTTATTTAAAAAAATATAATAAGTTTCACTAGAGAAAATTATGTTTAGGAAATTTGCTAATTAAGTTCTACTTTAGAAAGATGTTGTAATCTGTCTACTATATTTCTTAATCTATAGTAAATATTTTTAAATGCTTTATTATTTTTTTAAAAGAAAAATACAATCTAATTTTATTATGTTTATTATTTATAATAATATTCTCTGCACATTTCGTATATTTTCTATATGTTAAATTTTTTTAATTTATTTATTAAACTATAAATTTTCATATTAAATTTCATATTATTCACTTTATTATTTATAAAATTTTTCCAATAATATAAAGATACAGAAAGTTCTATGGTGAGACTTTCTCAAAATTATGCTCTGGCTTATCTAAATGTGCTAATATCTAAAATTTTAAAGTTGACTTATGGTAAAAATAATTTATTTGTTTTATCATATAAAATAATTATATTTATGTTATATGTTTGCAAAAAAAAAAAATGAATAAATTTATTTATTTGCTCCTGTTTTATTTTTTTTAAATTAAAATTACTTTTGAATTTTCAAATTTAATTTCATACTTACTTTAGTATTTTTTCTAAAGTTTATAATTTTTTAAATAAAAAGTCGTAATTACATTAAAGATTTAGGTGCATAAGAATTAAGTTTCGTAATATCAAATTGGGTTTATCTCTCTATTTTGACACTTAATCTAGAGTAAAATAGTTAAATCAATTTTTAAAAATATTTTTTATTACTTTTTTACTTATGATAGATAGTAAAAAAACAGCAAATTAAATAAATAAATAACTAATTACTTAATTAACCAACAGACTTACTCTATCAAGATCAATCTAGCTTATTTAAAATATCTTTTACTTTATCAGCTTTTAATTTTAAATTTCAATATATATGTACATCATATTCTTATTTTATCTTAACGATTTCTAAATTTTTTCATTTGAATTAACAAATTTTTCAAAAAATTTATAAAAAGTGATAATAAAATAAGTGATAAGGGAATATCAGAGTTAGCTTCTGCATTAGGAAAGTGTGTTAGTCTCTCAAATTTGTTCTTAAATATAGCGTAAGAATACTTAATTTGTTTATTTAACAATTAATCTATTAATCATTTTAGATAATGAAAGAATAAAAAAATTCCCTCAATCATTTTTTCACATAAATTATTGGCAAATTAGCTAAATTATTTACTACCTATCAAGATCAATCTAACTTATTAAAATTATCTTTTATTTTTCAGCTTTTTAGCTTTAAATGTCAATATATATGTACATCAAATTCTTATTTTTTCTTAAAGATTTCTATATTTTTTCTTTCGAATTAACAAATTTTCCAAAATTTATAAAAGTTCTAATGATATAAGCGATGAGGGAATATCAGAGTTAGCTTCAGCATTAGGAAAGTGTGTTAGTCTCTCAAATTTGTTCTTGAATATAGCGTGAGAATACTTAATTTGTTTATTTGATAATCTATATTACATATTAGATAATTGAAGAATAAAAAATTCCCTCAATCAATCATTTTTTCACATAAATTATTGGCAAATTCGCTAAAATTTTTACTTTTGCAATTAATTTCTAATTTAAATTTAAGTTTTTATTGTTTTTCATATTAATTTGTACTAACTTTTTTAACTAAAAAAAACTTATAAACATATAAAAAGGGGTAATGATAGAAGAAGTGTTAACTCTAAATATAACCTTGGTTCTAATTTAGCATAGTGCAAAAATCTATCAAATTTGAATCTCTAACTCTAGTAATCTCTTTATTTATTTATATTTAATTGATTGTGTTTAATCTATCTTTATTTTATTGCATACTATCTTTCTAAACTATTATAAATTTCTTTTTACCATTATTTAATTAGCCGTATTTAACTTATTAGTTTTTTTATTTTTTAAAAATAAATTTACATAAAAAATTATTTTAATTATTATTCCATTTAATAAATTAAATAGTCATTTATATTTTTAATTAATTTTAAAAGTAGCACCGAACTTGGCAATGATAATATATCAGAGTTAGTTTCTGGTTTAATAAAGTGTAAAAATCTCTAAGCTTTGGTGCTGAATCTAGGGTAAAAAAACTTTATGTCTTTTTATTTATTGTAAAGCTGCTTATTTGAATAAGAAAACAAAATAAAGAAATTTTACATCTTACTTAATTTTTATTGATATTATGGTTATCTTATGTACTTGTTTTTAAATTTATTATTTATTTTTAAAATTAATTTTTTTATCATTTAATTTTAGATTTAGCATTAATAATTAATAAAAACTCAAAAATATAAATAGTGATAATAATATTGGTTAGTAAGTTTATGAAAATTTAGGTTCTGATTTAGCATATTTTACTCATCTCTCAAAGCTTTCACTTTAACTTTAGTAAAAATAATTTCTTTCGTTTTATTCATTTTTTATATAATTTTAGATAAAAATAAAAGTAAAACTAAAATTTTTTAATTCCTTCTTAATTGATTTTAAGTTAAGTTGAAATCTATCTATTAATTCTTTTGTTTATAGATTGTTTAGAAGAGTTTTAAATTTATAATTTAATTCAAAAATTTTTATCGTTTTTATTTATCAAAAAATTATTCTTAAAATGTAAAAAGTCAAACTGAAATTAGTAATAATGTCGTGTATTATATATGCTCTGGTATAAAATATTGTACTAATCTTTCAATTTTGAATCTCAACCTTGGGTAAAAATAATTTATTAGATTTAATTCATATGTTTTGTTATATATTCGGAGTAATAGTAAAGACTGTATTTTACTTAATTACTGCTTATTTATGCTTGCTTCTTTATTCTATATTAACTACATCTATTATATTCAATTTTTATTTCATTTTTTCTTCAAATAAATAATTTTTTAATTATCAAATTATTATCTTTTTTATATATAATTCAAATAACATTTCTATCTGAACATACTCGTATTATAAAAATGTAAAGAGGATATTCATTGAATGAATTAGCTGCATCGCACATATCTTCTGCTTTAGCAAAATTAACGAATCTCTCAAATTTGACTATTTCATTTTCGTAAAAATATTTTATTTATTTATTTACTTTAAAATATATTAGCAAATGTTTTAAAATACTGAAAAATGTTGTTAGATTATATATTATTATTTTTTTAGTTAAATTCCTATTTTTACTTCCAAAGAATTTTACAAATATATTTTTAAAATTTAGACTTATATTTTTTCAACTTTAAACTTTAATTTTCAATTAATATTTTACCTCAAAATTTTCGACATCTTTATTTATTCTAAATAACAAATTATCTTTGAAATAATAAAAAGAGGACACAAAATTACAGCCTAGGGTGCATCATACATAGGTTCTGCTTTGTCAAAATGTACTAATCTCTAAGCTTTATCACTTTAACTTTGGTAAAATTTTTTTGTATTTTATTAGTTTTTTTGTGATTTGCATGGGTTAGTGAAAATAAGAAAGTATAAATTTTGATTTAAATCATGGTTTTTAAATTAAATTAAGCTAGTATTTTAATAATTTTTTGTTAATGATCTATTTTAGACATTTTTTTTCTTTATTTTTACAAATTAAATTCAAATAACATTTTCAAAAAAATTTAAATATTCTCAATTTTTTATTAGTAATAATAATATTGGTATAACTGGTTTTAAAGACTTAACTTCTGGTTTAGTTAATTGCTCTAATCTCTCAAGTTTAACTCTAGACCTCAGGTAAAAATAGTTTATTTGAATTTATTGTTTAATTGATTTAAAAGTTTGAATTAGCTAAAAGAAAGTAAATGGTGTCATAATTTTTACTAGATTTCAAAATTATTATTTTTATAACTCTTTTATTCATTTGTTAATTATTTATTTTAAATTTATACTTCATATTAAAATTTCTACTCTTAAGATTTTTCAAAGAACCAACAAATTTTCTTAAAATATTTGAAGGTAAAATTAAATTGATGACTAAAGTGTATTATATTTAGGTTAAGCTATAGCAAAATGTATTAAAATTTTTAATTTAAAACTCTATCTGAGGTAAAATATTTACTTGATTGATAAATATTTCTTTGTAAATATGTTTTAAATTTTGAAAAGTGACTTTATATTTTTTATTTAATTTCTTTAAAATTTAATTTTTTATTTGTATTTTTATTCATTTTATTTATTATTTTAAAATATTAAATTAATATTCTATCAATTAATTTTTTCATTTAAATTTATAATATTAATTCAAAAATTAAGATATGGTAATAGGTTAAGTAATTAATGTTTATCAGATTTCATTTCTGTAATAGTAAGCCACTAAAGTATCTAAATATTAGAACTTGAATGTGAGTAAAAATAGTTTATTTTCTTTTATTAATTTTTTAATCATTTGGATAAATAAATAGAAAAATTGAATTAATTTTTATTTGTAATTCGTTTATTACTTTTTAATAATATTTTTATTGAAGCTTTTAAATAAATATATATTTTCTATTAAAAGTTTCATAAAAAACTAAATTTTAAAAATGAAAAGACTTGTCAGAATGATATTTATGTATTAGGATTATCATATATGATATAAAATAATAATTAATTAAATATAGTTTAATTTAAATAGTAATTGATAAATATAATTTATGTTATAAAACCATACATTGTATACATAACTAACTGACTAATGTTATTTAATTTTTAATTTGAAAAATTTTTTTTTTTTCTATTTTTAAAATTTATTTTTAGCTCTTAAATTTGATAAAATTCAATTATTAATGAACTGTGGTATTTATAAATTCTTTTTAATTATTAAATCCTTATTTCAAAGATAAATTAATTTGATCAAAAGTTAATCAATAAATATTTTTTAAATTAACAAGTAAAGAATAAAAAGAAAATGTTAATGTAATACAATATAAAATAATTTAAAAATCTAGAAGATGTAATATTTTATTTTCTTATTTAATTTATTTATTTAGTTTTATAAAATCAAAGTTTCTTAACTGTGATCCTTTATCTCACATCAATATAGAATTTTTAAAATATTGGTAAATACATATTTATTTTTTATTATATTGTTTGATAAAAAATATTTAATATTTTTATTACTTTTAATGCTACTCTTTTATTCATTAATTTTTTGCTCAAAGATTTTTATTTAAATTTATATTTCTTAATCACCGCAATTTTTAATTTACAAAAAAAGCTCATTTATAAATATATTTTAATTTAGTATTTAATTATTTAAATAAAAATAATAAGTTTCAGTCGAGAAAACTATGTTTAGGAAATTTGCAAATTAAGTTCTACTTTAGAAAGATGTATTAATCTATCTACTATATCTCTTAATCTATAGTAAAATTTTTTAATTCTTTATTATTTTTTTAAAAGAAAAGTACAATCTAATTTTATTATGTCTATTATTTATAACAATCTCCTCTGCTCATTTTGTATATTTTCTATATGTTAAATTTTTTTTATTTATTTATTAGAATACAGATTTTTATATTAAATTTTGCATTATTCACTTTATTTTTTTAATTCAATTAAATTATTGAATAAAAATTGATTTATAAAATTTTTCCAATAATATAAAGATACAGAAAGTTCTATGGTGAGACTTTCTCAAAATTATGCTCTGGCTTATCTAAATGTGCTAATATCTAAAATTTTAAAGTTGACTTATGGTAGAAATAATTTATTTGTTTTATCATTTATAATAATTATAAATATTTATGTTTTTTGTTAGCAAAAAAAAAATGAATTAATTAATTTATTTATTTTTTACTGTTTTATTTTTTTAAATTAAAATTACTTTTGAATTTTCAAATTTAATTTCATACTTTAGTATTTTTTATAAAGTTTTAATAATTAAATTTTTAAATAAAAAGTCATAATTACATTAAAGATTAAGGTGCATAAGAATTAAGTTCCGTAATATTAAATTGGGTTAATCTCTCTATTTTGACACTTAATTTAAAGTAAAACAGTTATATCAATTTTAAAAAATATTTTGTATTACTTTTTTACTTATGATAGATAGTAAAAAAACAACAAATTAAATAAATAACTAATTACTCAATTAACCAATACACTCACTCTATCAAGATCAATCTAACTTATTTAAAATATCTTTTATTTTATCAGCTTTTTCATTTCAAATTTCAATATATATGTACATCATATTCTTATTCTTTCTTAACGATTTCTTAATTTTTTCATTCAAATTAACAAATTATTCAAAAAATTTATAAAAAGTAATAATAAAATAAGCGAAAAGGGAATATCAGAGTTAGCTTCTGCATTAGGAAAATGTGTTAGTCTCTCAAATTTGTTCTTGAATATAGCGTGAGAATACTTAATTTGTTTATTTGATAATCTATAAAATCAATCAATTATTTTTTCACATAAATTATTGGAAAATTCGCTAAATTATTTACTTTTGCAATTAGTTTCTAATTTAAATTTAAATTTTTATTATTTTTCATATTAATTTTTACTAACTTTTTTAAGTAATAAAAATTGATAAACATATAAAAAGGGGTAATAATAAAAGAAGTGTCAACTTTATGTTTAACCTTGGTTCTAATTTAACAAAGTGCAAAAATCTATCAAGTTTGAATCTCTAACTCTAGTAATTTCTTTATTTATTTATATTTAATTGATTTTGTTTAATCAATATTTTATTGCATACTAGCTTTTTAAACTATTATAATTTCTTATAACTATTATTTAATTAGCTGTATTTAATTAGTTAGTTTTTTATTTTTTTAAAAATAAATTTACATAAATAATTTTTTAATTATTTTTCTCTTTAATAAATTACATAGTTGCTTATTTTTTTAATTAATTTTAAAAGTAGCACCGAATTTGGCAATGATAATATATCAGAGTTAGTTTCTGGTTTAATAAATTGTAAAAATCTCTTAGATTTGGAACTGAATCTTGGGTAAAAAAACTTTATGTCTTATTATTTATTGTAATGCTTGTCGAAATAATAAAAAGAGGTCAAAAAATTTAAGCCTAGGGTGCATCATACATAGGTTCTGCTTTGGCAAAATGCACTAATCTCTCAACTTTATCACTTTAACTTAGGTATAAATTTATTGTATTTTATTAGTTAGTGATTTGCAAAGTTTAGTGAAAATAAAAAAAGAAAAATTTTGATTTAAATTATGGTTTTTAAATTAAATTAAGCTAGTATTTTAATAATTTTTGTTAATAATCTATTTTAAACATTTTTTTTTCTTTATTTTTACAAATTAAATTCAAATAAAATTTTCAAAAAAATTGAAATATTCTCAATTTTTTGTTAGTTACAATAATATTGGTATTACTGGTTTTAAAAATTTAACTTCTGGTTTAGTTAACTGTTCTAATCTCTCAAGTTTAACTCTCGACCTCAAGTAAAAATAGTTTATTTGAATTTATTGTTTAATTGATTTAAAAGTTTGAATTAGCTAAAAGAAAGTAAGTTAGTTGTGTCATAATTTTTACTTTATTTCAAAATTATTATTTTATTACTCTTTTATTCATTTGTTAATTATTTATTTTTTAAACTTTCAATTTATATTTCATAATAAAATTTCTACTCTTAAGATTTTTCAAAGAACCAACAAATTTTCTTAAAATATTTGAAGGTATAATAAAATTGATGACTAGAGTGTATTATATTTAGGTTAAGCTATAGTAAAATGTACTAAAATTTTTAATTTGAAACTCTAACTGAGGTAAAATATTTTATTTGATTGATAAATATTTTTTAATTTTTGAAATGGGACTTTATATTTCTTATTTAATTTCTTTAAATTTTAATATTTAAATAATTATTTATTTAATTATTTTTATCCATTTCATTTATTATTTTAAAATATTAAATTAATGTTCTATCAATTAATTTTTTCATACAAATTTATAATATTAATTCAAAATTAAGAAATGGTAATGGTTTAAGTGAATAAAGTTTATCAGATTTCATTTCTGTAATAGTAAGCCATTAAATTATCTAAACATTAGAACTTGAATATGAGTAAAAATAGTTTATTTTCTTTTATTAATTTTTTAATCATTAGGATAAATAAATAAATAAAACAATTGAATTAATTTTTATTTGTAAATTGGTTTAATACTTTTTTATAATGTTTTTATTTAAGTTTTTTATATAAATAAATTATACTATTAAAAGTTTCATAAAATTCGAAAACTAAATATTTAAAATGAAGAGACTAAAAATTTATTTTGAGTTCTTAAATTTGATTAAATTGAATAATTATTGAACTGGGGTATTTACATTTTATTTTTTAATTAATTAATTTGATCACAATTTAATAAATAAATATTTCCAAAATTAACAAGTAAAGAAAATAATGATGTAATAAAAAATAAAATAATTTAAAAATCTAGAAGATGTAATATTTTATATTTGTTATTTAATGTATTTATTTAATTTTATCAAATCAAAGTTTCGTAACTGCGATCCTTCATCACACACAAATATTGAATTTTTAAATTGGTAAAATACATTTTTATATTATAATATTTCCTAACAAAAATTATTTAATATTTTTATTACTTATAATGAATGCTACTCTAATTTATTCACTTTTTGCTCAAAGATTGTTATTTAAATTTTTATCACAATATTTAATTAAGAATTTAATTTATAAAAAAATAGTTTTTAAATATATTTTAATTTTGTATTTATTTTATTAAAATATAAAAAGTTTCAACGGAAAAAACTATGCCTAAGAGATTTGCAAATTCAGTTCTGTTTTAGAAAGTTGTAGCAATCTGACTACTATATCTCTAAATCTAGGGTAATTTTTTTAATGGTTTATTAATTTTTTCAAAAAAAAGTACAATCTAATTTTATTATGTTTCTAATTTTTTATAATATACTCTGTGCAGTTCTTATATTTTCTACATTTTAAAATACAAATTTTCATATTAAATTTCGTATTATTAACTATATTATTTTAATTCAATTAAATATTTGAATAAAAGTAAATGAAATTTTTCCAACAATATAAAGATTCAGAGATCTCTATGGTGAAACTTTCTCAAAATTATGTTCTGGATTATCTAAATGTACTAATATCTCAAATTTTAAAGTTGAATTATGGTAAAAATAATTTATTTTTTTATAATATTAAATAATTATTTTAATGTAAAATGTCAGCGAAAAAAAATAGACTAATTTTTAAATTTACTTAGATAATTATTACCTATGTGTTTGAATTCATTCATTTATTTATTTATTTATGTATTTTTATTTACTGTTTTAATTTTTTAAAATTAAAATTATTTTTGAATTTTCAATTTAAACTTCATAATTAAGTATTTCATTTTAAAATTTTAATATTTAAATTTTTTTTAAATAAAAAGTAAGAGTTAAATTAAAGATGAAGGTGCATAATAATTAAGTTTCCTAATTGAAAATTGGAAAAATCTTTCAAATTTGACACTTAATCTAAAGTATAACAGTTAAATTAATTTTATAAATATTTTATATTACTTTTTTACTTGAGATGGATAGTAAAAAAACAACAAATTAAATAAATTACTAATTATTTAATTAACCTATGCATTCACTCACTCACTCTATTAATATCAATCTAACTTATTTAAAATATATTTTATTTTATCAAATTTTTAACTTTAAATATAAATATATAGATATTTTATTAATTATCTTAATTATTACCAAATTTTTACATTTGAATTAACCAATTTTCCAAAAATTTATAAAAAGTTCTAATGATATAAGCGATAAGGGAATATCAGAGTTAGCTAATGCATTAGGAAATTGTGTTAATCTCTCAAATTTGTCCTTCGATATTTCGTGAGCATTCTTAATTTGTTTATTTAATAATCTTTATAATATATTAAACAATTAAAGAATAAAAAAATTCCTTCAATCTATCATTTTTTTCTCATTAATTATTGGTAAATTCAGCAAAATTATTTACTTTTGCTATTATCTTTTATTTTAAATTTAAGTTTTAACTTTTACTAACATTTTTAACTAAACAAATACTTATAAACATATAAAAAGGGGTAATAATAGTATAATAGTCAACTCTACATTTAACCTTAGTTCTAATTTAACAAAGTGCAAAAAACTATCAAATTTGAATCTCTAACTCTAGTAATTTATTTATTTATTAATATTTAATTAATCTTCTTTAATATTTAATTTTTGCATAATGGCTTTCTAAACTATTTATTTCTTATAACAATTATTTAATTAATCATATTTAATTTAAAACATAAATTTACAGAAATATTTTTTAAAATTATTATTCTCTCTCTGAAATAAATTAGCTCGTCATTTATTATTTTTTTAATATAAAAAGCAACACCGTACTTGTCGACTATAATATATCAGAGTTAGTTTCTGATTTAGCAAAGTGTAAAAATCTTTCAGCTTTGGAATTGAATATAGGGTAATAAAATTTTATGTCTTTTTATTAATTTTTAAAGTTGAAATAAGATAACAAAATAAAGAAAGTTTATATTTTGTTTAATTTTTATTGGTTTTATGCTTATTTGATGAACTTGATTTTAAATTTATTAATTAGTTTTTTAGATTTAGTATTACATTTTTAAGTAATAATTTAATTTATCATATCTAATAATTCATAAAAACTCAAAAATATAAACAGTTTTAATGGTTTTGATTCGTTAGTTTTAGAAAATTTAGGTTCTGAGTTAGCACATTTTACTCATCTCTCAAAGCTTTCACTAAATATCCGGTAAAATAATTTCTTTCCTTTTATTAATTTTAGATAAAAAGAAAAGTAACACTAAAATTTTTTAATTTCTTCTAAATTGATTTTAAGTTAAATCTAAATCTATTAATTCTCTTAAAATATAAAAAGTAATAATGAAATTAGTGATTAAGTTGTCTATAATATATGCTCCGGTTTAAAATATTGTACTAACCTTTCAATTTTAGATCTCAACCTTGGGTAAAAATAATTTATTAGATATTATTTATTGTTTTATTATATATTCAGAGGAATATTAAAGGTTGTATTTTATTTAATTACTTGCTTATTAATGCTTTTTTCTTTATTATATACATACTACATACACCTTATTTATCATTTTAATTGCATTTTTTCTTCATTTAAATTGTTTTTTAATTTTAGAAATATTTTATTTATTTATTTATTTCCAATATCATTTTTATCTAAACTTACTCATATTATAAAAATGTAAAGAGGAGATTAATTGAATGAATTAGCTGCATCTCACATATCATCTACTTTAGTTCAATTACCGAATCTCTCAAACTTGGCTATTATGCTTTCGTAAAAAAATTTTATTTATTTATTTACTTAATATAGATTAGCAAATGTTTTAAAATACTGAAAAATATTGTTAGATTATTATTTTTTTTTTAATTTAATTCCTATTTTTACTCCCCAAGCATTTTATAATAAGATTCTTAAAATTTAAACTAATTTATTTATTTTTTCAACTTTAAACTTTAATTTTAAATTTCAATTAATGTATTACCTCGATATTTTCAACAAATTTATTTATTCTAAATAACAAATTATCTTGTAAATAATAAAAAGAGGTCAAGAAATTAAAGCCGAGGGTGCATCATACATAGGTTCTGCTTTGTCAAAATGCAATAATCTCTCAGCTTTATCACTTTAACTAAGGTAAAATTTTTTTTTATTAGTATTTTTTGTGAATTTCAAGGTTAAGATAAAATATAAAAATAAATCTTGATTTAAATTATTATTTTAAAATTATTTATTTTTAAAATTCAAATTTTCTCAATTTTTTTTTTAGATCTAATAATATCGGTACTACTGGTTTTAAAGACTTAACTTCTGGTTTATTTAATTGCTCTAATCTCTCAAGTTTAACGCTCGATCTCTAGTAAAAATAGTTGACTTGATAATATTGTTTAATTGATTTAAAAGTTTGAATTAGCTAAAAAAAAGAAAGTAAAAGTTGTGTCAAAATTTTTACATGGTTTCAAAATGATTATTTTTATAACTCTTTTATTCATTTGTTAATTATTTATTTTTTAAAATTTAAATTTATATTTCATACTAAAATTTCTATATAAGATTTTTCAAACAACCAAAAAAAAATTTTCTTAAAATATTCAAAGTAATAATAGTATTGATGAAGAGAGTATATTAGATTTAGGTTAAGCTATAGTAAAATGTACTAAAATCTTTAATTTATATCTCTGTCTGATGTAAAATATTTTGTTTGATTGATAAATATTTTAGTCAATATTTTTTAATTATATTTCTTGTTTAATTTCTTTAAATTTTAATTAATTATTTATTTAGTTAGTTTTATTTTATGCATTTTATTTACTATTTTTATTTAATATTTTAATTTTGAAATAATAAATTTTTCATGCTCTTTTAAATATTTTTTTATAATAATTTTATAATATTAATTAAAAATTAAGATATGATAATTATTTTAGTGAAGAAGGTTATTCAGATTTCATTTCTGCAATAGTAAGTCACTAAAGTATCTAAACGTTATAACTTGATGATAAGTAAAAATAGTTTATTTTCTTTTATTAACTTTTTAATTATTTGGAGAATGAAAAAGAATTGAATTAATTTTTAATTTTAAAATTGGTTTATTACTTTATTAAAAATTTTTTTATTTAAACTTTCATATAAATAAAAATTATTAAAAGCTTCAGAATATTCTCAAACTAAATTTTTAAAATGAAGAAACTGGTCAGAATGATTTTTAATTAAGAGGATTATTATTGACATTAAATACAGCTTTGTTTACATAATTATTTTCAGTAATTGATAAATATAATTTATGTTATAAAACCATACTTAGTATAAATAACTAACTAATGTTATTTAAAATTTATAATTTGAATAAAAAATATTTTTTTAATTTAGTTTTTAATTCAGAATTGTACTTTGTTAATTTAATTTATTTATAATATTTATTTTTATTAATTATTTTAATGAATATTTAATTCATTGAAATTATTCATTATAAATTGCTTATTAAACAAAAAATATTTTACTCACAGAATTAGTAAGTAAGCAAAATTATTTGGAGAATTTTACTAATTTAATAGAAAATAAATATTTATTTGTAATAATAATAAATACTCTTAAATATAGTTAAATGAAATTTTAAAAAGATTAAAAAATGGTTTCTAAAAAAATTTCAAAATAGTATCCAACCAAAAATTAATTAAATTTGATACAAAAAAAACATAAAGAAATCACAATCTTTAAATTATATTTATTATAACATTAATTTAATTAATTTTGTATTTAGAATTTCTTTACATAAAAATCATTTTTTTTAGGATTAATTTTAGCTAACCAATTATGAATTAAAAGAAGATAATTTAATTTTATTCATTTTGTCATTTTCTACATTAATTTTCTAAGGATTGTAAGTGGGATAACGTTTAAAATTAACTATGAATTTATAAAGAGAAAATAAATGTTAAGAACGTTAAGGAATTTTTCGATCTGTTTATTTATATAATAAATAAATATACTGAATGTGTCTTAATGAAAAAAAAAATTATTAAAGCTTTTCTTTGTAAGTTATTAAGTTTTACTATTTAAAAGAAAATGTTTTTTTTTTAAATGTTTGCTTTTTTAAATTTTAATACATTATTATTATTACATTATAAAAATTGTTTAATTTATTTTTAATGTCAATTTTAAACTGATTAACTTAAAAAAAAATATATTAATAAATATTTAATAAAACTACTTTTACCTATTAAAGATAATTCAGTATTTTTGGGTGAATAAAAGCTTTTCTCACTATTACAAATAGAACTTGATTTTATTGATGATCTTTCTTAGCAATTCTTCTAAACTTCTAATCTGTCTGAAGATTCTTATTTACAGCTTAATTACTGGTCAGTTATTTCATAAATATTTCCTAAGCATAGAGTTTATTCGCATCCTTCTGTTTCAATATGATTTTTGTTTTACGATTGACTTTAAATAAAGTTATGATCAAATACATCATCTATTAATTATATTTATTCAAAAATTAATATATAATGATTAATTTTTTATTTATTTTGTTATTTGAAAGTATAAAATATTACGATTTTGTTTAGTTTAAGACTCCTAAAAGCTAAAAACTCTATTACTAATTTACTCCCAACATACATCACTAGTCATGTTTTCATAACTTGATACATAGTATTTGTATACAAAGTCTATATTAGTAGATAATGAAACTACACACCACCATAAATTACCCTAAAAATAAAAATTTATAATTTGAATAAACTTATACCTAGAAATGAGATTATAAATAAATATTATTGTTATAAATTATTTATTACTTCAGACCAATTCATACGGATAGCTAATTCAGGGTTCCAGTTTCCTAATTCTTCGCAGCTTCCTGAGATATATACAGCTTAACCAAAATAAGCAGTACAACTAACAGTGAATCTAACTTCAGTTTCAAGTTTTTGATGATTCATTTTTCAATTTAAGAGTTTTTTTTTTTATTTTTTTGATTACTTTTTAATTTAATTTTTATAATTTGTTTGCAGAAATCTATTAAGATTCAAGATATAAACCAAATAAGCATAAAATAAAATCAAATTAGAATATATAAATTTTGATTACTAAAACAAAATTAAATTAATTTAGAATATTAATATTTTTGTTAATAATATCACTTTTTTTAAAAAATTTTTTAAAGAATAATGCTGTTAGAATTTTAAATAAATCCTTAAAATACTAATTAATTAATAAATATAATTTATATTATTATATCATTTTTTTATTAATTTCAATATATTCAATTCAAATATTGAAATAAAAAATAATTTTTTCTTAATAAATTATAAAAGTATAAAAATATTACTTTTAAAAATGTGAAATATTTAGAATATTTAATTAATATATTGCTCAATCAAAATCCTTATAAAAAGTAATTCTAATTTATTTTGAACAATTTAAGTATTAAAATTTATAATTATTTATATTTTATATCTAAACATTCTAAATTTAGATTAAATTAAATAAGAATATTTTAATTTTTCAATTTACTATTTTATTTTATTGTTTAATAAAGCTTATAATGTATAAATCAATCATATTATTTACTAAAAAATAAAGAAGAGTTAAATTAAATAAATCAGCTAACTATAAAAAAGAATTGAATTTATTTTTAACCTTATCTTCTTTTTAAATGCTGTCTTTGTTTTTGAATAAGACCAGTAAAAAAAATTTATTTAAGAATCCTTTTATTAGATGATAACTTATAATATTTGTTAAGTTGATTATTTAATTTATTAATTGATTTAAATTTTTATTATAGAATGTAGCTTTAATTATTTTAAATATCTATTAGAATAATAATTTATTAAAAATAATTTACATTTTTTTAATAAATCTTGAATAAATCTGATGAAAAAGCAAATTTGTGCATAATAATTAAATTAAAAAAATGCTTTTATTCTACTAATAATCAATAATTAGATCTATCATATTTGTTAAATTTAAAATGTATTTTACAAGATTTTTGTCTAATTATTTTATTAAAATTAATAAAAAAAAAATTATTAGAGGAACAAAAATATTGAAAATTAAAATAATTTTTATCTTTAGTTATACTTTAATTTCTCTTTACTATTATACTGAAAATATTATGATGAAATTTCTTTATTTATACTATTTTATATCCTCAACACAGGAGATTCTTATTACTATTAATATATTACCATGATTTTATAATTCTGGCAAATTTTAGTTGTGTCTACTACAATTAAAATTTTCTTTATATAACATATTCTTTTACTAAAATAAGTTAGAGAGATAAAAGTGATTTATCTCAATTTTTAAAAAATATGAAGAATATTTATAAATTTTTTATAAATGGCAGTTATTTTTATATAGTAATATAAAAGTATTTAAAAAGATTTATGATTTAAACTACCTTAAAAAAATGTTTAAAAGTATGTTAGTCAATTTTTATTTTGTTGAGAAATAAAAGTTTCCACATTAGTTGAGTTTCCTCTATTACAAAAAATTCTTTTATAACTTAATATTAAAAGATTATATTAATTCAAAGTTGAGTTAAAAATTCTAATTTCTTTTTTTTTTAAATTTATTAGTTAAATACTACCAATTTTGACTCTTAATCTTATAAATAAATTAAAAGAAAAAAAATAATTTGTCAAACACAACAAATAAAATGGACACAGCTCCTAATTAAGATTAAAATCTATCTTCTCATCAAATTAAATAAAAACTTTTAGATCTATTTGATTTAAATGAAAATATTGAATAATCAAGATCTGAGATCAATTAATGGAACGAACTTCTTTTGATAGAGCAAAACATATCTTTGAGAAACTAGATAATAGCTAATATTTAATCTTAGCAATCATCTTTCATGTAAGAATCTCTACAAAACGAGAGAAACGAAATCTAAAAACAAACCCAGTATTTCAAATAAGCTAAACTGAATATAATCAAAAAAACAGAAAAATTGCTAGATGATCTTATTGCTAATCTTTATTCAAAAAAAGCTAGAATATACTAAGCAATTTGTTTTTATGATGAAATTCCTATTTCCTTTGAAGAAGATGCTAATCTAATTAAAGTGTACAATAGCTAAGGTGTGTGTGAATATAGAGTCCAAGGATGTAAAGACATATTTTCCATCTAAAGGATTCCTATAAATCCTCAAAAAAAATATAAACTAGAAATAGAAATTAAAAATTGCTCAAATTAGACATCATTTATTGGATATAAGTCCTATAACTAAAATTATCCAATTTATGACCGTTAAAGCATAGTCTTTTAAAGAACTGAAGTTTTGCTAATAGGATTAGATATGGAGAATAAGGCATTTATAGTTAATAATATAGATAATAATTTATCCAGATGGAATAATCCCAATGCAGAATACTATGAAAAATACATTGGTTTTTATAAGTCAGGTAATATTAACGAGTTCATCAAAGCCGAAGAAGTAATCATTTATAATGAGGACTTAAAAACAGCCTACAGAGAAATAGATGTTTTAAATAATAAAATTTATTTGAATGACTGGGCTTGGACTTATTACATGAATACTCTTCACTCATAAACCTATCTAAATTAAACAATCTTAATGAATCATGGTGGTGGGGGTACTTATAACTATTGTGAAGAGATTAAAACACATCACTCTGACTGGACTAAGAAATTCTATGATCTTAGTACTTTCAGAAAATTTACAGATACTATTGAAATCTGCATTTTAGCAAACTACTAAGGCATTCAAAGCAAAGTTTTTGAATTTAGAAATGTTAATTTTTTTGTTTGCGAAGATGACAATGAATGAAAATTATTTTTCCATTTAAATTCATATGATAAAAATTTAAGTGCTATTTTTTTAAAATCATCAAAATTTAAGTCAAGCAGTTACAAATATAAAAATAATATTTGTATAATTAATTTTTTATATTTTATCATTTCTTATTGAATAAATTGAATGAACTTTTTTTCTTACATTTTTGTTAAGTTGATATTTTCCATAACATATTGATTTATTTAATAAAATTAAGGAGTAAAAGTATTATTCATGTAATGAATAAAATTATTGTGAAGAAATTGAATTAGAAAGATAAAAAAAATATATATATATTTTGGATAATATTTTAATTATATCATTATTAAAATACCAAAAATATTATGTAGTAATGACAAATTTTAACTATTTTATAAAAAAAATTACCTCATTTAAATTACTAATTTATTAAAAAATTGTTTTTTAATAATTAATGAAAAATTTCATCGTTAGTTAAGGTTATTAAAAAAAGAACTAAATATTTCTCAAATAAAAAATTTGAAAAATTTACTAACCTAATTAATTTTTAAAAGTTCAATCCCAATTATTTACGTTACCTATTAGATTTCCTCCAACATATTATATTATGAAATTGCTTATTATAAAATAATTTAGTATTTTTTTGTAAGTTTAAATATAGTATTATTTATTAAATAATAAAAATATATTGTTTAATATATCTATTATATATTTTATATGCATTTAAGTAGTAAATTAATTTAGAATATTTATAGTATCAAATTTAAATTGTTTAAAATGTTTTTAATTGTTAAATTTTTGATCTAATTAAAATATTAGAATCTTAACTAAGAAATATATAAAACAAAATAATATATATTTTTTAATAACTAAATAGTATTTTATCTACAAAAATTAATAATTATAAACATTTTTATTTTTTTTACAAAATAATTAATTTTATCTTTTCAGAAATAATAACAAATTCATTGATTTAGCTATTTAATTTCTTTGTACTTTTGAAAATAATCCACAACTAATTTCAAAAAATCATCTGCAAAGAGCCTTGTTTCATTTTCTACAGATGAATTTTCTATGTAGTTGTAAATATTTTTTTTTATATCTTCAATTTAATATGATTTCTCTAATTTTTTTTACATACTCTACTTGTATATCTAGTTGTCCAAATTCAAACGTTAAGAGAAATCAATTAAATTGAAGTTATAATTATTATATTTATTTTATAAAAAGAAGTCTTCATTTTTAGTTTAGAAATACAATTCAAATTATTTATTTATTTTGAGTTATTTTTTATCAAAGTTGATACAATTAAATTCATCATTTTCAGAGTCATAAATTTTTTTAATTAGATTATAATATTTCTTTTCAAAATTTGTATCAACATTTTTAACTAAAATTTTTACTTTTTAGCTAGAATATTCCTGTAAGTGCTCCTACAATATTTTTTAATCTTAATGTTAACACTCTAAATCAATTTTCTATAATTTTAATAAAAATAAATATAATAATTCCATTTACTTTAAGCATATTAAAATTAATAAAATATTTGCTTATTACCAAAATTTATTTTAGCTGGTCTAAAATATTCAAGGGATCATAAGAGAAAGTCCATAAGCATACTGAATTTGTTATGATAAAATAGTTTTCAATAAAAAAAGTATCAAAATTAAAGTTTTGCAAAAATAGGTTGTCAATTTCAATCTACTTTTCTTCAAATTAAAACTTTAACAAATTATGTAAATCTTCATCTTCCAGCTAGCTAAACTCATTCACAGAAGACCTAAGATGGAGTTTAAAATCTTTTCTATCTGAATTATTAAATCTACCAAAGTAATTTAATATAATAGCTGAATAGCAACAATCTCTTAATAGGTTTTTTTACATTTATTCCAGTTCAATTTTTTCTATGTCTTTTAAAATTTTTATAAAAAATATCATTTTTTTTCTTCAGACTCATTCATTTAAGATTATTTTGTTTGCAATGTAAAATTTTGTAAAATATTTTATTTAAAATGAATTTAAAAAAAGTTATTAATTATTTTCAGAAATTCTTATTAATTTTACTTAAAAATGCCAAATAAAATCTAAAATTTTTAAAAAAGATTTACCTAAAATATTAAAGAACTGCATAGCTTCATTTATAAATGTGTTCAAAATTTATTCTTTTTAGCTTAAAACATCAAACTTTTATTGAATTTCTTTTTTTCTATTTATCAAGTCATTTTGAGTGTTTTTTAGGATGCTTAAAGAACCTTATTCAATTTCAAGTTTGCTTGCAATTTCTTAGCATTCCAAGTTTAGAATATCTTACTCATTAAGTGCGTTCTATTTTCAAAATAATTTTTGTAAAAATCAAAAATGAAATATGTAAGGAAATTACATCATATTCATTCTTTAATGGTTCAAGCTCAATTTCTAGTTTACGATAATCGATGAAAGAAGTCATCCATTAAAAAATGACTTTTAATCCTTTTTATTAGTTTTCAATGACTTTTGAATTTATAAATTTTTAATTATCTTCAAAAAGCGCTTCGACTTTATTGATTTGGTCTTTTCCTACAGTTTGCTTATCTAAATGCACTAAATCTTCTAGGAATTTCGGATTATTTAGGATCTATTTTTAAATTAGTTGCTTGCTTGCTTGAAAAAATTAAAATAATTTATCTAACCTTAACAGATGCTGCCCACCAATCAATTTCTATTTAACCATTTTATTGGTTTTTTCTTTTTTCTAGTGGGTTTGGATAAATTAAAAAACAAAGACCTTAGAGAATTAATTTCATAGTATTACTAGGAAGCTTCATCTATTTAAGAATATATAATTCGTTTTTATCAGTATTTATAACTTACTTTTCTATGTTTTCAAGATTTTATTTTGACTTTTAAAAATTAAAAAAATATAAAACAATCAATCAATCAAGGATTATTATTTTTTAATAAATTTACATGTAAAATTTTGATGTTTATTTCTTCTTAAATTTAGTTTGAAACTTTTATTTTTTCTTGTAAGACTTAATTTTTTTAATCATATTCTTGTTTGATCTAATCAATTAAAGTTTGAGATTCATCAATTTTGTTTGATATTAAATCAATGCTTGCCTACTCTTTTTCAATAGAAGGAATCATATCTTATAATCTCCTCTAGATTATTTTTTAACTCTTTATAATTACTTTAATTTTTTAACATATTTCTGACATTTTATCGAGTTTTTTCTGCAAATAAATACTTCTTTACAAAAAAATGCTATTCAATATCTATAAATAGCTCTAGAAAATTTTGTAGTTTGAAATAATGTCTTTCCTGTTTTTAAATAATCAGCAATTAAAATACTTGAAATTTATATAACTTTAAACTAAAGAATTAATTCAAAGTTATTTTTTACTTTAAATTTTTAAATGAAATATTTTTCCACTTGAATCATTAAAATAAATTAAATATAAATTTTTGGTTTTAATGAAACATTTCATAGTTATATATATTAGAAATTTAAAAACCAAAGTAGAAAAATAAATAAAATAAAAAATTACATTGCAGAAATCTAAATCATACTAGTAAATATAGAGTTGAGCAAGGGATAAAGTTAAGAACTTTAAGAAACTATTAAATTATCAAAACTCTCAATATATTGTTGAGTATACTCGAGTAACTAGTTTACAGTCATTTATGGTAAGAACAGTTATTGGAATTGATCTTTAAAAAATGGATAAATTTCTTCATTTTATTATTTTTATTTAATATCTGTATGCTAAAAGCTAATACTGTATTAAATATTCTAAACCATTTTATAATACATTAGCTCTTACATTTCAAAATCAGAAAATTTTTTTAACTTTTCATTAGCCTTCTTCATTTATTATGATATTGATCTTATTTCTAAGTTAAATATTTTAAGATTAGAATGATAAATTTTATAAAAATTTACTTACCTTCTGATGAAAAGAAATTTTCGAAAGAGTGACAAGAAATAATTTGGCTAATTGCATCATAAATTTGCTTAGAGGTGTAAGGCGTATCATCGATATGTACTAAGTACTATAAATTTAATATAAATTTTAAAAAATATTTTCAAACAAAAAACAGTAAATGATGATTACTCTCTCATCTGTAATTGCAGTTTATCTTAAATATTTTTTTAATTTGTTTGTAATTTAAATCAAATCAGATATATGGTCAGTTTTGATGTACTTGAATTATATTTTGTTGATGAAGCAAATCAAACTTAAGATATAAATAATAATTAACTAAAAATTAAATATTGAAATTAGTTACCTCAGAATCTTTTTTCGGTTGCTAAAAGGTTAAGAATAAATAAGGATATTTTATTTAGAATTGATTAAAATGTGATTTATCCTGATTAATGAATAGATGAATTGAGAAGTTATTATTTTTTATATTTTTAAAGTATTTTGTTGATTATAATTTTCTATTTAATCTTTGATAGTTTAAAAAAAAGTTTACTTACGAAAGTAGTAAGGGAAAATACTTTGTTAATTTTAAACTATGTCAGTTGTCCATATTATTTACTTCTCAAATTCGTTTATTTAAGTTTCTCCTTACTTTCCACTTTACTAAATAAAAGGTTCAAAATTTTATTCTTCGCTATCTATGCTTTAAATAGAATTTTTAAAGATGAAGCCTTCAAGGAATTTATCACTTGAAAATTCATTTTATTGTTCAGATTTGACATTTTCTTCCTCAATACCGAGATTTAATGTTTATCTATTTAATTACTTAGAACTATTTTAATTATTTTCTTGATTAACGATAGCATTCTACTTTTATGTGTTAATTTAAGATTATGCCATTTAAATCTCAGTAAAAAACTCTTTTAAATTATATGAAAATTACGAACCAGCAATTTATGATATCTAATTAAATAAATTATTTATTTTTTCTGTAAATTCAGATTGTTTTTACAATAATTGACTGTATTCTATCCAATTTAAATAAATAGTTATTTAAGCTAAAGATTTTTTATCAATAATATAGCTTTATTGCAGCAAACCCATAATACTTTAGAATATATGACATAATTACTATTAATTGTAAAGTTTAGGAAATAACTCACAGCATTTTTTGTGATATTGTAAAGTGGCTCTAACAATTTTTAACGAATAGCTATTGATCATAGTACTTATACCCTAAATTGTTCTTTCAGTTATTCCATGCAAGTTTTTTTGCTGATGCTCTATTTACACTAAATATTGTTGGTAGCAATCTAAGAGTTTATCTTTAATAGTTTTTAAATAAATTGTTTCTAAATTTTCTTCATTGAGCTGATCTATTCCGTAGACGTGAAAAGATTTCGTTAAGCTACAATAAAATAATTAAATAAAAATTCATTAATAAATGTAATTTTTTTTTTTAAAATAAATAAATATTTTATTCAAAAAAAGATTAAAATTAAAAAAAATAATAATAAAAATATATTTTTGTTTTTTTACCTTCTTTATATTTAATAAGGATGATTTGGATTAAATGATAAGAGAAAGTTTATATTTTTGACCTAGTTGATAAACTAAACGTTATAATTAATATCATTTGGAATTGTATAAAATTATTGCTTGTATTTAATTTATCTTATTGTTTCCAAAATAGGAGCACTGGGACTTGGAGGATTATTATCACTCTATAAAGGTGAAAAATTAATATCATCTATAACAATAATTAATTGATCACACAGTTATGGAGGAACATAAGTTGAATTTTCTGTTAATTTTAAGTTTCCAGTTAAAAACTTCATAAAAACAGAATAATTTGTGACTGTGTTAATCCTATAAAATATTCCTTATTATTTTAATTGGCATTCTTCTCCTGTTATTCTATCTAGTAATTTTTCTTGCTCTCCCTTCATCATAGGATAATCTAAAGTAAAAAATAATAATAATTTAAAAAATGCAATCAATAAATATTCATAAATAATTAAAAAAATAAATATTACATGATAATGTATCGGCTTGATCCAAAATAGATCTGCGGTTAGCACTCAGTTATGTATATTTAAGCATGGTCTCTTCCTTATGTTTTTTCATACTATTATTAAAGTCTAACTTTTTAGAAAGAACAAATTGCTTAAGATATGTTGTCCTACCATAGCAATTTTAAGAGCAGGCTATTAGTACATCTATTTTATTGCTAATTAAAAGATTTAACATAGATATTGTCTTAACCAGTTGAGGAGTTGGAATAATTATAGTATTGCCAAAAAATAACTTTTGAATATCAATATTAACTCCTTTACTTTATAACTTTACAGTGTTACTTTTATCTAAAATATCTTAACTAGCTGATTCAGAATAGGATTTCCATTCATATAAAGGGAAAACATCAATTTAACTGTCATCTTTTTTAGGTTTTTGTGAGTTGAAAATGAACTAAAATTTGCTTGATTCATTTTATTTGTTTTTTTATTTGACTAATTTGTAAAGAAATGTGTCTAAGTAAAAATCAAAGAGTGTTGCTTCTTATGGCAGAGTTATATTGTTGACTAATTTGTTGAATTAAACTACATCCTTGAGTAGAATGTCTTTTAAATATTAGTCGAAGAGCTTCCTGTGTTCAATCTAAATGAGTTATCCAACAGATGAAACCAAGGAAAATACAAACATTTAAATGATCAAAATAGAACGATTTTTCATATTATTCTAAAATATTCTATGATTGTATATTTATTCATCTTACAAAGGTTTTAAAAATAGAGAGAAAACTCTAGTCAAACAAAAGTACATTTCTTTGTCAGATATTTAAAAGATAAGGATGCCTCTATTCTAAATTAAAAGGGCTTGCTCTTCATTTTATTTACTCTAATTCAAAGCACTCTACAAACTCTCTTCGATTTTAGAATTCCTAATGCTACTTTCTGAAACTGTATCAATTATTTTTTTAGAGTTGATGTAAAAGTTAGTATTCTGACTTTCACTAATATTATAATCTGAATAAACTTTCTATTTATTTTGAAAAAGAGGAGAAGTAATTGAGTTTTTTTTGTTGTTTGAAAACTAGTTTTCATTTGTTAAAAAAATGCTCTTTTTGGTAGTATTAAATTTAAAGTCATCGAATTTAGTTTTAAACTTTGAAGATATCTGTCTCATTTAATTTTCTTAAGAGGATTCTCCACTGTAACTACAAATCCATTTTACAAGTGGCTAAAATATTTAATTGAATAAAAAATCAATCAGCTCAACATCATAATTTTCAAAAAACTATGGAATTTAAGAGCTTTTAAAGTACGAATGCTCATACTAAAAACAGACATCCCAAGATTAATCAACATTAACAAGACCATAGTTATTAATCATATCAACATCTATCCTTGAAAGATTTTCACAAGAAATGACAAGGAAAATATTATTTTTTATTAAGTTTACTTGTTGTTTACTTTCTTGAACAATTTTTTCAGGCGTTTTAAACATAGTGCACAACTACTAATCTAAAACAGCATCAATTAACACAATTCTTTTAATTACCTTTTTCTATCTTTTTTATGAGTAATCCTTTTCACTATAAATCTAATTGCATTTTATAGTTTATTATTTTTGCATTTTTATCACTTTACTATTATAACTGCTATAAGAATTTATAGAAGCTTCTAAGTTATCTTCAATCTTTTAAGAGCTTAAAATTGAATCTACATTTGAATTTTCTAAACTTTCATTTTCTGAATCTGTTTTACTTTATGCACTTTGATCACTTTCTGAGCTTTCTGAAGGTGTTTAACTAACTGAAGATATATCCTATTCTTCTGATTAAGAACTATTACTACTAGAGCTTTAATTGCTTTACTCAGTATTATTTGATTTTTAAAGTTACAATTATTTTTTTTGAAGCTATCTCTTTTTATTTCTAATATCAAATAAATTTTTTGAATTCTTATCTGACTCATCATCAGATTCCTCTTCCTCTGATGAAGAAGATTAATATTCCTTTTGTTTTGCTTTATAAACTTGATAAGAAGTTGTCATATTAGATTCAGAATCAGAGCTTTGCTATTCATCATAATCATCTAAGTCAATAAGTTTCTCTCCTCTTGCATATTATTCCTACTAATATTTTGCTTGCTATTTAATTATTTATTTAACCTCTAACGATGTTCTTTTCTATATTTTCCTTTTAAGATCTTTGACAAACGTGTTCTCATTATTCTATTTCTTATTTTTCTTTAAAATTTCTTATATAATTCTAAAAAATGTCCCAGGTTAGCTTTAAACTATTTTTATAAATAATCATTTTTTACATCTATTTTAAATCAAAAATTTTAAAAATCAAATAGGACTTAATTTAAAATTTTAATAAACTACATTTAAGCATTTTTTTTTCTAAATGAAATTTTTCTCATCAAAATGAATTAATTTGTTTATTTAAATTTTTTGAAGGCATTTCATTATCAATTTTTTGTTTAAATTATATCAATCTGTCATAAATAACATTACTAATTTGTTTAATTTTTTTAATTAAATCTTATTTTTATTAAATTTTTGCTTAAAAATCCAAATTGTGAAATTAAATATTGAGAAAAAAAAATTTGCAATTTTATTTTTTTATTTATTTAGAATAAATGTAAAATTTAAGGATTGATATTTTATTATTTTGATTATTGATTAATAATATAACCTTAGTGTTTGAGTTTTTAACTTAGTTTTAAAAGCAAATTAAAAAATTTTAATTAAAATAAATATGATTTTAATAGAGAAAATGAATTAATTTACCTCTTTGAGGATCATTGAATCCAAACATTAAATATTTAGGTTATGCATTAATGAAAATATTTTGATAATCTTCATTTTTTAAGTATGTGGGATAGGCATAAACTTCAAAGTATATCATAACAATTTTGATGACTAAATTTTTGTAGTTAACTTTTAAGCCTGAGAGCAACACACCTTTATTTTGCATAATGTTTTAAATTACAGAAACACATTTTTCTATTAAGTAAAAGTTTGGATTTTAATATCCAATTTATCTAAAAATGATAATTATAGCTTTTTTAATTAGTGATTCATCTTAGATGTCTCTAAGATTTTTTTAAACATTTTCTATTTTATCTTCAGCTTTTTCATTATTAATATGTTTCGTCAGCTCAAAGATTTAAAGGTTAGTTATATTTTTTTTGTATGGATTTATGGCATTTTTGAGAATTTTCAAAATTAAAATTTTGCTTTCTTCCTCTAATTACGAAAGATAGAAACTTTGCACACTCTCTTTTATACACTGAAGACAATTTTAAAAGTATATTTTTTTATGATTTTTTAACTTTTAGTCTAACTTATCAACTGATAGTCTAAACTAAGTTATAATTGCTGTCACTGAACAAAGGTTTGTAAATGAAATTTTTTATACCTTTATATACTTCGAAATGCAAAAAATAATTTTGGATAAAATTTATCCTAGAATTTCAGATTTTGGAATATCAATTGACTATACAAGAGCATTAATAATTTAAAATACATCTTGTTTTTGAATATCTAATATCCTAAATTTTTCTTTTACTTAGTTATCCAACTCTAAAGTTTAGAATTTAGATTTTTTATCATAAGAGCATATGATTTAATTTGAATAAGTGCATTTTATATTATGTAAACCGAATTGTATAATATCATTATTCAAAATTCTGTTCCTAATCAGATTATCTGAAAATGTTCTTAAAAAGCTCCAATATTAATTACTCATTTCTTCAAATCCGTCTAAATAAAGCCAATCTCCACAGGCGCAAATTCCTTTAATTAATACAAAATTGTTAATAAAATTTCATTTTTATTTACTTATTTGTTTGTTTACCTTATAAAATATTTTAAAAGTAATTCAAACTGAAAATTCTTTAAACATGAAGTTCAAACACTAAATTTCCAAACATAATTGAAGATTCTTAAATGATAGATCTCTTTCCATCTTTTTTGTATCTATTATGAGTGAGAATAGAAAACTTAAAGTCAAGCAGATTTTAGCACAAAAATACGAAAACTTTGTCAGATTGAGGATTCCTGAATATTCTTTTGGTTGGAGAGAAATAGTTATATCCGTACTAAAAGACTTTATTCAAGATTTAAAGAGTCAGAATTCCAGTTCGTTCATTGAGATTATACTTGAAGCGCTTTATGCTATCGAAAGATTCTAAAGATGAGCTAAAATCTTTATTTTTAGATTCTCTTTAAAGCCATTCTATGTAGTAAATTAATTGTAGTATTTTTACTTCTTTCATTAGTTTAATCTTTGAGTTGTTTCTTTCATAATTGCAAATAGCCTTTTAATATCCGATATAGTACTTCAAAATATCACCAATAGACTAAGTAATATTTTCTCCCTAAATAATTCAATAGAAAAAATTAAAATATTCAAAATAAAAAATTTTGAAACAGAAATGAAATAAGAAGAATGCTTTTTAGAAGATAACAAACACTCTTAAAGAATAAATATTTTTCAATCTAGTTTTAAGTATTGTTCATTCTTTTGGCAAATAACTTGCAAAATTTTTACATTTTTCTATTGGTTAATAGACAAAAAAGATATTTTATTCCAAAAATAATAGTCCTCTGCAACTTGAGTGGCACTGAAAATAAAGTCGTTAAAAATTGTTTTTAAAAAGAAATCAGTTATTTCGTTAGTGTCCTGCGAGAGCCTGAATTGTATGACCTAGTGAATCTCTTATTACATCTTTATCTATGATTATGTTTAAATGAAATTCAGGATTTCGTAACTATTTCCATATAGGAGGTTTATATCTAAATGAAGGTTGAATAGAATAGAGTTATTGTTAATTCCAACAACTCCAATTAAGTATCTTTATTCTTTTTACTAACTGTAATACTCTTCTTCTCTCTTCTCTTCTTCAAACTTTTATTTGCGAATTTCTTCAATTTCTTATTCTCTAATAGTCTTGATAAGCTCTTCTCTCTCGATGTCATCCTCATCAAGTAGTACATTTTCTTAAGATTCCATAGTTACCTTTTTTAAATCCTACTCCATCAGTAAGTCTTTATCAACATTTTCCTGATCAGCATCTTCTCCATTTATAATACTGTGGCTTTGTATATTCTTTGAACTCTAATCTGCAATTTGAATGTTACTGTCTTATTTGCTAATTATTTTTTAGGCATTTTTTAGTATTCCTTTTTATTTCTTTTTTTAATTATCAAATTTAGAGATATTCTTTTTTGAAACTAATTTTTCAGCTTAAATTTATCTTTTATAACTTAAAAATGATATTCCATCCAAAATTATTAGTTAATCGAAATTATCAAATATATTGCAAACTATTTCTGTAATCTTTTCTATATTCTTAGGTTCTTGCACAAGCTCAAAAATCTGTTCATCTGACACATAAAAGAGCTTTCCACATTACGATCTGACTGAATTAATATATCTTTAAACTCCAAACTCAATCTATTTTTAATGAAAAGAATTATTATTTAATTTCAAATATCCAATTATCTAAAAAAAAGAATTAATTAATTAATTACATTGTTAAAAATAAAATCAAACTTTTTGAGTTGTTCGATAAATTAAACTTCTGCCACAAACTAATAAATAGAAGGAACTTTTTTCATAAATTTATTCATAATTTTCCACATTTTGTCAATCCCGCTGTAGTAGCTAGCCTCTAATGGCATTTTCTTTTAATTATCAGGATTTTAATCAAAAAACATGAAATATCTTTTCCACAAATCCTGTACTTTCATAAGAAGAGTACCTAGAATCTCAGCTGATTTCATTTTATCTTAAAGTTGGTGTATTTTATCTTCAAACTCTTTCTTTTCGTATGACCTTTCAATAAAAAATATTTCAATAAATAAAGTTGAAAAAATAAACCAAAGATTAAAAAAATTACTCAACTAAAAATAGCTCTACTTAATGTTCTTAAGCTTTTTAAACAATCTGGAGAAGCTACTGTTGCTCAATGTATTCCAGACCATTCTCATCAAACACAAATTAAACTATTTGAAATTTTATAATATTAATTTTAAGTAGTCTTGTTTAATGTTACTTTTAGTTGAGCTCCAGTCTTTAATAATTCTTTCTAATGTAGACTCGATGTTAAAAAGCTCTAGCTTTCTTGAAAGGATTCGATCTATTTCAGGTAAATATTTTCTAACATTTGTGTCAATCACTCTTTTTAAAGCAATATGATCTCTATCTTTATACAGATTAACTTAAACAATATTTTGAATTTCTTCTTAATCCTCTTGCTTTAAAGCTGGATGAGTGATATAACTTAATTGTTCAAAATGAAATTCAAATAAACTTAAATCTTTTTCAATATTCTTGAGAATCTTCACAGGTCCTTCAAATTTCTACTAATTTCCTAAATATATAATAAAATTAATATCTATTATGTAATAAATAAATTAACACTCCCTCTAAATATTTTAATCAATTATTTTATCAAAAATTTTATAGCAAAAAATGAAATTTATGAACAAATTGTAAGGATTAAGTAACAAGAATTTCAAGGGTATTTATTTAAATGACATATCTTAAAGAATATGTATAAATTGATAAATAATAATAAAATTATAATAGTTTTTGATATAAAAAATTAATTACCTTTGTTTTAAATATTCTGATTTTAGTTTTGTTTAGAAAGTAATAACTTTTAAATTGAAGGGTCTTGAAGTACTTATTAGAACAGTTTTTCAAAAGGAAAATTGTTAAGGTAGTCTATTTCTTCTTTCATGTATTTTATTTTCTAAAAAGAAATATTAACAAAATAAAAAAACTTAAATAAAAACTTACGTTTTAAATATCTTTAATATCTAACTTAAACATAGGAGTATCTTTAATCCACAAAACTTAGTTTTTTTCCCACAGAGCTTATAAATTCCAAAGTCTTTCAAAAGCAATAATTTATTGTATGAAAGTGTCTATTTATTCCATAGGTGTCACATCAAAGCCTACCAACAATTAATTCTTTTAAATTTACTGTTTCCAATCATTAGCTTTAAATATTTGTTTTTTAACTTCAGTAATTTCTTGAATAACCTGCATTGACTAAGAGTTATCTCCTTTTAATATTAGCTTTAAATAATTTATGTTAATTTATAGATAAGTCGTGATTATTTTATTACCTCAGATAACTATTATCTAATTTTTGCAGTTTAACCTTCAAGCATCCTAACTTCTTTCTGAAGCTCCTTTTCAACAAGAATTCTTTCATTTTTAACTCTTACTTCTTCCTTTTCAGCTATGATGATAATTGAAAAAATCAATTTTGTGAGATGATAAAACTTATTGAACTCATTTTAAGATAGTTAACTATAAGGATAATCCAGAAGGTAGAAAATCCATTTTTTGAGTTCTTACTATTAAAGAACAATTTCATTATACTCAAATATTTTAATTTCATGTATTTTCTTTTCTAAGTTGATTAAATGCTAGTAATTTGAAGGTTCAATTGGTTTTTTGATTTCCTCGATAACATCTAAAACTTTTTGTTAAACCTTATTTACTTTTTAAAGAAAATACTCTTTAGCATCTTTAAGAATTATCATCTATAAATTAAAGCACTCTTTAAGCAGTGTTTATCTCATTTAGTAACACTAAACTTCAATCATATTCATCCTTATAAATGGAGAAAAATCTTCTTAAATTTGTTCACTATAGACCTATATTTTTTTTATTCTTTTTCGAATGTATTCTCTAGTAATATCTTTCTTTTCAAGCTTCACATTGTCAATTTCAATTTTCTTAATTATCTTAATACAAATATAAAATATTTTATTTTCTCTAAAATACATTAGGTAAGTAAGTAAGTAAGAATAAATAAATACCATTTTTTTATGATTAAAAATTTAGCAATACATCTTCTGTATTTTTAATATTTTAGCAACTTCAACAAAATTAGAATCAATAATCCTTTCTATGTAACTATAAACATTCTTGAAGATTTCACTATCTTAATCTATAATGTTTATATACTGCTTTTACTCTAATATTTATCAAAATAATAAATTAATAAAATTAGTATAAATAATTAAATTTAATTTTTGATAATTAAAATTTTAATAAATATTTCAAAGTTAAATTTGAAAAAACTAAGTATTGATTTTAATTAATAAAATAAAATATTAAATTACTTTCAAAAAATTATGAATATTCATTGAAGATATCTAGAGACTTAAATATAGTATATTCTGGCCTTTCAATTTATTGTACACATTTCAAAATAGAATTCAAATAATTGAGGATTTCTTCTTTAATTTTTGGCAAAGTAGTCTTTTGTAGAAGATAGTATATTTGATTAAATTGTTTAATAAATACTAATTTTACATCGAATTGTAATTCATCTTTCTCTTCATCAAATCGAAGATTTATTTTTAAGAATCTTTTTTCATAGTGCTGCTGCAAAATATCTTCATCGTCTTGCATAAATATAATTTCTTCTGCTTCTCTTATATGAGCTTTATCGAATTTTTTAAACAACCTTTTATAGTCTTCCAAATTTTCATAAATCTTTTATTGAAGCAATGTTTGTATCAGAAGAGCTGAAGAAGTGTAGAATTATTGCTAAAATTAATTTGTAAAAGTGTTTATAAAATTTTCTTCAAAATTATCTCGATTCTCATCCAATAAGTTTTTTGAATCTCCATGAATAACCTTGCTATAAATATCAATCAAGCAAGCATTAAGTTCTTAGCTTAAAAATCTACTAAACTTTTAAAAAAATGTATTTAAAATATTAAATAATACTATAAAAAACAGTTTTAATCCTAATTAATAAGGTAATAAATTTACTTATTATAGACCTTTTTAGTAAAGATCAGTAAATTCTTTAATACTGAATAGCTTAGAGTCTAAATCAGCTACATCAATAATTTTAAACTTGTTTTCTATAAAATAAAAATTATTAAAACAAAATAGTTGAATTTTTGCATACATTTTTCACATCTTAAAAATAAATTAAATATTTCAATTGTAGCTGGATTGTAGAAAACTATTTTAGAAATAAGTTGTCTTTTCTGATCTGATATTATTGCTTGATATCCTTATTACTCTATGAAATATTAACTGCTTTTACTTAAATAAATGTTTTCTATTCCGTTTTCTCCATATGGTTTAGGAATATTGATTCCTTCAGTTAGATCTTTTGATAAATTAAATAATTTATTAAGTTTTGTAGAAACATAATAATTTGGAAAATAATAAAAACTTACTTAACTTAACTGCTATTTCATCTGATAAAAGCATGTAATCCAATATAGATTTTTGCAAAGAATGATAATAGTTAATCGTAACTTCAGCAAACAGATCTTCTGTTAATTTAGCAAAATACTTAATGATGTACTCATTATTTTCATTTAAATTTATTAAATTTAGAATATTGTTCATTAATTAAGTGCTGAATGGAGCAAGAATTTCTTTAGGAACCTATTCAATCATCACTTATTAATACCTTAATTCATATTTTATATCTTTTAAATGCAATAAAAAAAAAATAAATACTTTTTCATGTTTATAATTTTCTTTCGAATTTTCATTTCTAATTCTTTTTGAATCATGTTATTCTTAAAAAATTCATATTCATCTTGAAATGTTGCCTCTTCCTTTCTAAGTTAATTTCTTATTTCTTTAAATTTTAAGTTATTTTCGATTTCTTCATCATTTTTCTTCCTATGTGGCATTAACATAAAGTTTTTTAAGATAAGAAGAATAAAACTTTAAATTGTAAATGAAGCGAAATTAAAAATATTTACATAGTAGCAATATTAAATGAATGAGTATCTAAGTATAAGTAGAGGCAATGCATAGAATAAAATGTTCCTATTCTATGTGAAGGTGGGAGCATTGTTTAAACAAAAAATTAAAGAGCACCTAAAGTATTTAGTTAATTTGTTAAAAGAGTTTCTTTATTTTTTTAATCCTAAGCATGTCTCACAAATGTTCCCTTAACTAAAGTAACCCCATCTTTAGCTAAAGCAGAAAATGAGTTGTCCTATTCATCAGTTTTTAATTAAGATAAAATAATTTTAAGTGAATAAATAAATTTAAATTTAACAAATTCAAAAGAAAAAAATAAATATTTAGGTAAATAATGAAAGAAATATGATTTAAATTATTAAATTTACATGTTGTTGCTAAAGAACGTTTGAACAAAATTTTTTATCTTAGAATTGCCTCTGCAAGGGAGAAGTGCTGTTTATTTTAAAGTTTAATCAATGTGGATAAATAAAATAAAGTTAAAAAAAGATTTATAAACTCAATAAATAAATATTAACCTTCTCAATCTAAATTAAGCTCCTCCACTGATATTGAGTTTGATCATGTTTTTGCTTCTTTGTAAATCAGACGTATTTAAAATTTTGTTAGAAGGGCTATTGGGTAGTTTACTATTATCTTAACTGGTGTTTTCACCTTCATCTACAAGCAGTTGCTGAGATTAGTTTAAAATTTGGGAATAGTCTAATGAAAATAAATTATTATCCTTATTATTTCCTTTATTTCTAAAAACAGGAGAACCGTTTTATATTTTAATGCTTCTCTGTGAATTGTTTTTGTTCATCTAAATGTTAATATTTTGTTGAGTTAATTTGTTAGAATCTTAGATCAATTCTTATTTAGGAGATTGAGATCTATTTAGTTTTGAAAAATCTGATTTTATGCTATCCCGCTTGATCACTTTAACGACTTTGATATTGTTAGAATTCTGCAGCTATTGCTATTACTATTCAATTTTTTTGAGATTATTTTATGAGTTGCTTTTTTTCAATTAGAGATTTTAGTTATTGAAATATAAAATTTATGAAGAATCACCATTTTAGGTAACTTATTTAGAGTAAATCTCTTTTTTAATATCTAGCAAAGGTAGAGTTTTCGGAGATATGCTTCTGTTAGCAGGATTCGCTATTTATTTCACAGTGACAACTTTCCTTAATATATTAGATTCTTATTATATTTTTTGATAATAAACCATCTTTTAGTATAACTTTATATATCCCAGCTCATCCAAATCTAGTTCAATAAATTCGTTCTGTTAAATGTTCTGTTTAAATATTTTAAAATGTATTTACATAATAAATCATTTAATTTTTTTAAATAAAAAATCTAATTAATAACCTTTTCTATTTGTTTATGAGTTAGATTTATTACAAGATCACAAAATTGCAGATCTACTTTTGCATTAGTAGAAATACTTTATAAGTTTATTTTACAATTTTAAAAGGCGCTTTCGTTAAATAAAAACTATTTTAAAAACATAATAAGTATTAAGCAATCATTGATTTATGTGAATAAAATCTATACTTAAGTCCTTAAGCCCTACTAATTCATGAAACTATTTTTCAAAATCAAAATGATATTTGTTGAATAATTAAGACTCTACTACTAATTCAAATGGAGTGGCTAAATTAAAAAGGAATCCCCTAAATTAATTTATCTTTGAAACTCAACTTAAATCTTGCACCATCTAATAAAATTAAAATATTGATTTGACTTTTAAATTTTATAATTTGCTTCATTACTTTAGTAATATTTTCCATATTTAATGAAATTTTATTTTATTATCTTCACTTTGTTTTAAAACGCCTTCTTATGTTCCCCTGAATTTGAAGATAAATAAATATTATGAGAAGTGAAGTGAAGTTAATAATTAATTTACTAGTTAATGGCTTCAGCAAAAATATCATTTATATCTTTGTGAATTATGCTCATATTATCAAACTCCTACTTTTAAAAATTTAAAAAAAACTAAAATCAATCAATATTTAAATCTTAATTAGAGATTCAATTTATAGTCACTAAAATCTAATATTACAAATAGATTAATTAGATTATTTAGTTAATTAAAATATTAACAAAAATAAATAAGTAAATCAATACATATCAAATTTATTAATTGAGTAATTATTTTACAAATTAAAATCTAGAATGAACAATAAAACTATTATATATATATGTATAGTACCGCCCTAGGGTACTGCCTTTTTCAAGGCTATACACTGAAATTTTAGATATTAAGGTAACGAAATCCAAAATTTTTATAATCTTAGTTTTGATTGGATAATCTTTTCCCCATAATAAAATAAAAAGTATTAAAGTAAGGGAGATTGAAAGGCCTATTAAACAAAGCTCTTTTAAGCTTTACTCAATAAATTATACTGATCAAATTTTGAAATTAAATCTATGTTACTCCAAAAAATGTCGAAAATGTCGACACTAATTTCAAAGCTGATTTTTTGATTAAGTAAGTTTGAGATGATTTGGTGAAAATTAATTTTTAAATGAAATATATTATATTTTCAGTATCAATTCCTTCTATTGCATTTAATTAAAATTAACCAAATAAAATTAATTGCAAAATTAAAAAACTAAGAGATGTTATTGAAGCTAATATAAATTAAGATGAAAATCAGAGTATAAATAAACTCATCTAATTTCATATTTTTTTGTTATGGATACCTTTTTTAAATTTCTTTTTAATCTTTAAACTTTTTAATTATATTTTTAAAATATTAATACCTTCAATCTCTGATAACACAATTTTTAAGATGTAAATATTCTTATTTTGTTTCGGATGATACTTTATATTATAATTTATATTTATTTGTCTTACACATAAAATGAATAACTTGTTTTGAGTTTTAATGTAAGAAAATTGTTTATTTAAATTAAAAAAAACTGAGATGTAATTTAAGTTATTTCTTATTTCATTCAAATATTTTTAGATTAATATGACTATTGTGTTTATTTAATTTATTTTATTTTAAATAGATTGAATATTAGCATAACAAGTAAACACTTGTTTATAATAGGATAGGGAATTAATTTCGTTTAAATAAATATTTCACTTACCATAACTCAAAAACAATAGATATTTGAGTTTATAAAATTGAAAAATATTTCTTATTGAGCTTTTAGAATAAGCATCAAAAAAATTGACTTTTTAAATATTTTTGAATTCATTTAATTATGTAATTTTATTGAAGTTTGTTTTGCTACTAACATTTAATTTCTGTACTGTCTTAAAAATATCTAAACTCAAGAAATCAAGATCCCAATCAGCAATAATTTCCATTGTGATTACAGTAAATTTTAATTATTGACCAATTATGATAAGCTCATTAATTAAGTCATCCTCACAGATTTCCATCTCAAATTCTTTTGAATGATATTAATTATGATTTAATATCTTATTTAGCTTCTTAAAAGATAAAATGTTATTTGAATCTATAATTAGCTATATAGAATTTTTTTATTCATCAACAACTTTAAGATTATAATGCTAACTAGAAAATATAACCAATTCTAATACTTTCAAACATTATTATATCAAAAGATATAATGAACAAACCTTTTCTGTAGAATTTTGAGAGATGGCCCTAAAATACTCATAAATTAGATTGTAGCTAAGTATTTATGAAAAAGGTTCAATATATGATTCAATATATTTATCAGAAGAAATGTACTCTCTACGTGTCATTTTATTAAATTTATCAGCAGCAATAAATTTTATTTTTAAAACTTCATAAACTTATTTCACTTTATTTTAATAAGCTAATTCGAAATCTTCAAAAAATATGCATTAATCAATAGTATATTAAAATACTTTGCTATTTGAAACATCTTATTTATCAACTAAAATATTGCTAGGGTTGATTTTAGTTATTTAGACATTCTTTTCTATTAAAAGATCTTGACTTAAATTGATTAAATTTTGTAGGAAAATAAATGCTTTTTTTAATTTTTCATTTTCGGCATTAAAAGAGTTGAATATACTAATAATTTTTTCGTTAATATTTATTTCTTAAATAGATATGCAATTTTAAATATTTTAAATTTTAGATTTTTCTACCAAAACATAGCATTCATTTTGACATGGTATTACATTAACACTATTTATATTAAATGTAGAGCAGCTTTTACTTAACGCACAGCGATCCAATTTATTTTACAATAATAAGGCTTCTTAAAAAGTTTTAATTTTATAAATTTATAAGTTTACTGTAACTCCTTGGACATTCTCAACCTGAGGAGTGGAGGACATCTTTGATTCTTCAATTATTAAAGGTACTCTCTATTGGCTTGGGCTTTATGCTAATTTAGAGGAGCAGCCAAGTATTTACGGTATTTATTTATCTTATTTATAAATAGCAGTCAAGTTTAAACAACCATCTATATCCGCTTTTACCTAGTAACTTTAATATTAAGGGTGCTAAGAAATATTTTCAAAAATATCTATAGAGTATTTCTCTAAAAGATAAGAATAGGATTCTTTTATTTCCTTAACAAGGTCTTATTTTTGTATTTCTTTACTGATCAAATTTAAAAAGTTCTAAATCTAATCTTCCGAAATTTTAATTTCATTCTCCATATTTTAAGTTTCAATTATAATTTGTTTAGTTTTACTATTTTCTTCATAAGCCTAATACTTTTAAACATAACTTTTTAAGCTTAATAAATTAAGTTTAACACAAATCTGATTTTCACTTAGAATTTTAATAAAAAACTCTAAATCTCCTAATCTCAAATCATATTAATCGATTTCGATTGTGTACTTACCTTAAAAGTATGATTAAAAAGTAGAAATCAATTAATTTATTATTTAGTCAAAAAAATCGCTATGTTATTTTTTAAAGCTTACTAAAGGCAGATCACAAAATTCTAATTCAACAACAAAATAACTCTTATTGTCTTAAAAATCAGGTAAGTAATAGGAATCGTAACATTGTAAAATGAGTTGATCAGTTTAATACATATTATTTATCCCAGATTTTATGAGACTTAATTCATTTTCTTTCATAAAGTCAACTATATAAATTTATAACATTTTTTTCATTTACTTCGTTTTATCAAAGACATTCAAATATATTGATTTATAATATTATTAGAATTCTTTGCATACCTATTCATCTTGACTATATTCATACATATAATCTTCCTCTTTAGAATTCAGAAAGTTCTCAATTTAAAAATGAGGAAAGTGTTTTTATAACGATGCTTAGATTATCTATTTGTGGAGTCTGAGTATTTCACAGAAAAGATAGTAACTATATTCTTTTAGCATAATAAACTTTATTGATTAAGTTTTAAGTTTTTTATTTATTTAATTTTCTTTTATTTTTGTTATTATTTAATTATTATTTTTTCAAATATTTTAAATGACAATTATTGTTTTTTCGCGCTAAAATTGATCAGATTATTTTACATTTATATCAGATAAATGGGTGAAGAAATTAGTTTTTACTCTATTTTATTTAATTTTCTTAATTTGATCTCAAATACTAATTACAATAGGAAACTTACATTCTAAATAAAAATTATAAATATAAGATAGTTTTTACAATAAGTTTAGGTTACAACAATATTCAAAGTATAATTTTAAACAAATTTTAAAGAAAGCTATTAATAATTTTTTTGATAAAGTTTATTTTAAATAAAAAATGAGAATAATAATTCAAATCATTTAAAATTATCTTATGGGTGGTAGAATTAGTAGAGAATTTACAATCGGAGCATTTTTAGATCAAAATTTTAGAAATTTTTGAAATGGGTATTTTTAATCAATTAAAAAGAACTTCCTTTAAAAAAATCACATAAGCATATTAAAATATGATAATAATAACTTTTAATTTTGATAAAAATTAGTAAAAGTAAGTAAGTAAGTCTATTATTTAATTAACTTTTTGTTATGAAAATTATAATTAAAATGAATGCATGAACAAACTATAATATATAAGAGTATAGAAAGTGCATAATTAAATAAAATATTTTTTTTTATTTTTGAATGTTAAATTAAAATATTGATTTAAAGTTAATATGAATTTAACTTGATTTTTTTATTTTTTTAAATATTTTAAGCTCTTTATTTACAATTTGAAATGTTTTTCATCATAAAAATTAATGCATCGTAAATATCTTTTTCACAGACTAATTTTTTCAGGAATTGTTAAAGTACTGTCTTATTTTAATTTTACTGCTTCTAGAGTTTGCTGTAGATGATCTTCTTCTTTGACCTAAGTAAGTGGAACTAATTTTTCTCTTTATATTTTAGGATATATTTTTTAAGTTGCTTAATCATTTTTTCTATCAGCGTGATGTACTGTTTGTATCCTGCGTCTTACTATAAAAAAAATATTAAGTAAATTATTTTATTTCATAATTAAAAGATATTTATCTATTTACATTATTAATTTTGTATAGAGTAAGGTGAAATTTATTCAAAACTGACTTTGTACTATTTATATATTTCTTTAGATTACTTTTTATATTCGTCCATAATCCTGCTTTCTTCTATTCCTTAAACAGGAGTATATGGATATAATTTTTGAGGTGACTTGTCTTTTTCTTGGATAGTACTTTTAGACAAATTACTTTTGTTTTACACTATAAAATTGTTTTTTTGATACTAATTTTATTTATAATCAGTATTAAACGAGTTATTATTAGTTGAACTATGGTTTAGATGACTGTTATTGAGTGAATTATTTTAATTAACAAAGTTATTGTTTCTATGATTTTGAGAGTACTGGTTTTTTCTAAAACCATTGTAATAATATTATTAGTTGTTATTTGCATTACGAGTAGATGTAGGATTATTTGATTTTATTTATTAGTAAGCTTAGATATTGACTTGAGGTTAATTAATCTAAATATTCTTTTTGCTTTTTTATTGGTTATTATTTAATCCAATATTTTATGTCATCGGGAATTAGTTCTTTTTCAGTGAAACACTTCTTGCACTTGTGCTAAAAAAATTTTTAAACTAATTTTCCATTCTTTGAGTTTATTAAACAGTTGGCTTATTAGATGCAAACAAAATAGAGTTATCTCCATATTAGTTTTTTAAATCTTGCATACTTTTATCTCTAAATCTATTATTATTTGAATATCCTAGTGTGTCATGTTGATCTGAATTGCTACTTGTGTGAGCTCTTTGATATTAATTAGAGTATGGCATATTTCTTTCATTTCCACTGACTGTGTAATTAGTTTTAGGACGAGCATTTCTTAAATATGACTGAACCCCTATTTCTATTTAGCTTGGATGTTTCTTTTTGTTTTCTATTTTTACTTGAGAATCAAATAATTATCTATTAGCTGTTTTAGACAGCGATTGATCTCTAGTCTTAGATCTAATTTAGCCTTTTACCTTTAAACTATTTAATTTGGATGAAGATTCATTGTAATCCTAATTATTTCAAACAAAAATTTTAATCTACTCATTTATTAAAATATTTACTATTTCAGTGAAAAAAGATTTAGGGTAAGTCGTTAATTTATTTTAACTAGAATTGTTATTTTATTTTTGCTCAATAATCTCATCTTTCTCTTTTTCTAATTTCGGCTGTGAGTCTTATTCATATTTTGAAGAAGAAGACTGTCTCCCATCTTTTTTCTTTGAAAGATCCTCCCTGCTTTTCTATTTAAATAAATGATGTCGTCAAAATTAATAAATTCATCAAAATAAATAATAAAACAAATTACATTTAAAGAAGAGTTGGTGGCGAATCTATCGATGTATGTACTACATCTAAAGTAAACAAATAATTTGTAACAAAAATGTCCAGAATGCAAAAAAAAAAAAAATTTACTTCATTTTAACTCTATTTGTTGATTGATCTACTTAAAACTTAGATAATCTACTTTTATATTCTTATTATTTGTTGTGGAACTTATCAAAATTCTTTTTGTTCAAAACGGAATCCCTTTAAAATATTTTGTTTTTTTATACAGTTGTCTAACTAACAATAATATAAAAGTTTAAAAAATGAATTGATGGTTACATTTCTAATAACCTCTAGTGCAATTAAAGATTCTCTTTATAAATTTTATCCAAAAAATCAGTTTGCTTTGTTGATATTTGTATTTAGCCTTGATTTGATTATATCACTGAGCTTGAAGTATGAGTTGCATTTGTAGGGCTTGCTGAATTTCTCTAAAATAATAAAAATATTTTCAATGAATAAAATCACATTAAAATAATAAAAATTAATTTTATCATTTTTAAACGAGTAAATTAATTTATCTCCTATTGAATCGATGCAAATCAACAAAAAAATCAAATATTTAGTTTAAATTTTTTTTACTTTCTTGTGCTGAGTAGTCAATGATTATCTTTGAGGTCCTGGTACAGTTACACTTGCATGCTCAGTTGAGTTAGCTCTGCTATTTGTTTAAACTTCTACAACTTATTGCAATTAACTGTTTTTTTCAAAGTTTTGTAAATCAACTAATATTTCGCTATTTAATGAAAAGTCTTTCGTGTTAATTTTTTATTAGGATTTATTTTGAGCTGAAAGCTATCCCCCATTTCCTACTACTGGAGGGATTGTGCTAAAGTTGCTATTTGTGCTAATATTTAACAACTTAAAGAACATTTTTGTGTTCTCTTTGTATAGATTCAATTGTTACTCCTGCTGTCTATAATAGAAGCTATTCTTCTTTATTTTCTAATTTTATTTTACATCCTCTGACTAAAAGAAGCTGATGTTCTTTCTTGCCTTACCAACTTTAATCTCATCAAGCTTTTTTTGGTGTCTGAAATAATCTCTGTTTTATTTAAAGGTTTTATTTGTTAGTTTGGAGTTAAAACTTGAATGACTATTGATTGAGAAATTAAGTTGATGGATGATACTATTCCAATAAGCAAATTGATTAAAATTAATTACTTCTTCCTTTCCAAAATGGTAGTTGGAATTAAATAATCGTATATAAACTCTTGTTTCATAATCCTTTTTAATTTCAATGCTACTTTTTTAAAGCTTATTGATCTTATCCTAAATATGATTATAGTTAGTTTGTACTAATAGTATCTATCTATCTTGATTACTAAATGAAAGAAGAATAATGCAATTTTAATTTTTTCTTCTTTCTTATATGCAAATATATATATATTTTCAATGGTTGTGGAAGAAATAATTTACCGTTTATAACTAATAAATAATAATTATCAAAATTTTTATTTAATTAAATACCTTCAGTTGATAGCTTTAAATATCTCCATATAAATATATTAGCATTACAGCCTACTTAATACTAGTTTCTTACTTAACTAAATCTTATTAAATTTAACCAATAAGCAGACTGTAAAAATTTAAATTTGTTCATTTTATAATTTTATTCGTTAAATTTACTACTTTTATAATTTTATTTTATATATCATCTATCTAAAATATATTTTACTATACAAATCAAATCAATTTAGAATAATTTTATATTACAGCTATATGTTTAAGCTTAGATAAGATTATTTGGAATATCTTAGTCACTAACCAAATATTTTGCTATTGAAAAAATTAAGAGTTATTTAAAAATATTAATTTATGAAAATGAAATTGTTAAATTTAAAATAAAATTAAAGTGTTTTGAGTAGCAAATAATTTTATTTAAATAACTTTTCATGTGAAATATTTAAGTCGAACTAAGATTATTACTTATTGTTTATATTTTTAATAAAAATAGCGTTCTAGATATTTTGCATAAATTAAAATATTGCAATAAAATTAACTTAATATGAAATAAATTGTTTAATAATTTTATATGAACATAATAATAATAATCAAAATAAATACTTCACATTTACTAAATAAAAATACAATTTTAAGGTAAGTTAGTGTTGAAAAAAAAATAATTAATTAGTATAATAATTTATATATAATTATATAATGATTATGTAGATTCTTTCTTTCTTTTTTTGTTTGTTTATTGTTTTTACATTTATCTGCTGCATTACAACAACTTATTGCCTTTTCAATAAGAGAAAAATAAAAAACCAATATTTCTTTTTTTGAGCTACTTCAAACAGTAAGCAAGGTAGATATGAAAATTATTTAATAAACTAAAAATGTCAAGAATAATAAAACAATTACTATTTCATTCTTAATCGACAAAAGAATGAATGGTCCATTATTGTTAAATGAATGTATTAATGAATTCAATAAATATAAGCTATTGGTTATGGCTTAATTAAGAAATATAGATTAGTAAGTTTTTATATTTTAAATTATTAATTTAAAATAATATATTAGAATTTTATTTCAAGTAAACTATTTTTTAATGTAGATCATGTTTATTTATCACTAATACTAATTCTGTTTAATAGTGTGAATGGCATTGATATTATTATTATTATTATTATTTTTTAATATAAATAAGTATATGTTATTTTAAATTAGGTTTTATTATTATATGTCCTCAATTTTTTTTGAGAAACAGAAAAATTATATTTGAAGAATGATATTAATAAGTGAGTGAGTGATTAGGTGATTAATCTATCAGCTAATCAAATAAATAAAATTAATTAGGCTCTAATTACAAGTTAGGCTTTTTAACAATCTTTTACTAAATCAGTTATGTTAAGTTATGGGACTATTTGTATTTCCTAGTTTATTATGATCACTATTTAAATTCTTTCTTTTGACTGGAGTGAGATTTATAAATTCAGTGATACCCTTTAATTATTGAGGAGAAGATTTCATGTGCATCGAATCATATTAAGAACTTGATGAGAAATTAGCCTAAGATTCTTCAATATGAGAATTTAATTGTGAAGATTAATTATCTTCACTTGTTAATTTCTTTCCTTCAACAATCAAACTTCTTAATATTTATAAATCTTCATTAATATCTTCCTAAGCAAGTGTCATAGATATACCTTTGTTTTACAAAATAAAAATATTAACAATTCAGTCAAGTTTAACTTTTAAAATAAAAATATTTTTAATCAATAAAATTTTATAGTTTAGTTAGAACTATTAAAATTAACATCTTAAATTAGTAAATCCATGTCACTAATAAAAGTAGATTCATTTTACTTTATATATTGTAAGTAACTTAGAAAAAAAATGTGTTGACGCTTGTTAAAAATAAATAATGTTGAAATCAAATTTGCCATTTTAAAAAAAAATCTATTATTTCTTAACATATTTTTTATCTTAAGAGTAAAAGGGTTTAGAATAAATTAAATATAAGTAAATTTAAATATCTATTTACTAAGGGGAGTAAGCAATTCTTAGAGAACTGAATAATGGTAGTAGAACCTCTTGGTTGTATTTTCTTTAGCTGTTTATTTTTTATAGGGTAATTCTACATAATTCATTTAGTCTTCTTTACGTTGTCTCTAATGATGTGAATATGGATTATTATTTTGTATATTGTTAGCATCGTGGCTGTTATGTGTTTCTAGAGGTCCAATTGAAACCTCATTAAAAAGAGTGTTACTATAATCAGTTTTGTACAAAGAAAAAGGAGATAAAGCATTTTAATGTTAAGTAGACTATTAAGTTTGCTAGAGCTACTTTTTAGCTTTTAAAAACAATGATGCACTATAGAAATCAGATGAATTTGTGGAGCTTTAATTGTTGGTAGTATTTTATACTTAAGGAGATGCTTTGTTATTAAGTTATATTTAGGTTTGCACACTATGTTTTGAATCTTCAGTGCATATTTTTTTATATTTTTTTGGTTCTCCTGCATTTTGCTCATTTAAGGAGCTGTGAGTAATACTAATATTGATAGAATTTTAATTCTGAATTTTTTAATTTTCAGATTAATCTGGTTTAGGAGCAAAAATTGGCTTGTTGAGCTACTTTTAAAGAGAGGCTAGAGAAACTTTTCCTTTGCTTTTTTAGATATTTGTTGAGGGTTTTTCTTTTTGTTAGTACTTTTTATACTGTCTTTTCCCTTATTTTTACAAAGAAGGGCTGCTAGGAGTATTAGATAAATTATTCAAATTGTTAGATTCTAGAAGTCCTCCATTCTAGGCTTGAAATGTTTTTGCTATTTATTGCTTTGCCTTTAGAATATTTAATTATAGTTTATCCTACTATGGTTTATTTTTGTCTCTGCATCTCATGCAATAAAATTTATAAGAATCATCTTCTATCAAGTTATCAATGTCATGAAGACCATTCTCTTTTTCACATTCTTGATGCAACTGTATAAAAAATATAAATTTAATTTGATGAAATTAAAACATGAAATTTTAATTAAAAAATAAACTCTCAAATAAATGAAGTGCAAATTAAAACGAATTAATTAATTAATTCCTTTCATTCTAAAATTTAAATTTTTGAAATTGATATGTTGATAAAAATATAAAAATTTGCTAATTGCAAGTATGAGCTGGATATAAATAAAGAATATTTTTATTATTTTTGATTTATGCAAAAAAGTTATTATTTACTTAGTTAATTAATCAAATAAACAAACAAATTTGCCTAAATCAAAAAATAATAAAAAAATAAATAAGTGGGGAGATATTTCTTTGATTTTTTTGTAAAAAAAAACAGAATTTGATTAATCTTTTATGTTCTATTTAATTTTTGAAAAAGGATTTATTTATTTACAAGCAAGAGTATTTTTTACTTATTTATTTATTTGGTTAGTTTGTTTATTGTTTATTAATAAATTAGTACACTGAATTCATTTAAAATTCATTTGTTTGTTTGATTTTGTTCAAGGGTTTTAAAATTCTTGCCTTGATTATTCAAAGAAAGGAAGGAAAACTTAAAAGTTATTATTTAGTATAAAGTTGATTGATAATAACCAAACTTGCAAGCTCTCTAGCTCATTTAAATATGAAAAATGCATTTATTTACCCAATATTAGCAATCCTCACATTGAATCCATACTTTCCCATCTCCTTCATTTGAGTCATAGTAGACTTGGCCGCAATAAAGGCAAAAACACTTAAGTTTGAATCTTTCTGTACATTTTTAGCAAAGATGAACATATTCACTTGTGAATTTTATTTTTACTCTTTTTAGGTCTCCTTTGAAAGGAAATTTGCAAAATTAATTGTAACATCTTTTACCGCAGTGAGCTAATCCTGCTTGAGTTAAATTTTAATTTCTTGATTCACTATGCTTGCCTCTTCCTTGATGGCCTTTTCTGCCTATTTATTAAATTTTTTTATTTTTGATTGTATTTTATAAAATAAGGACAATTTTTAAATAAACAAAGAAAAAGTGGAATTATTTTTTGTATTTTTTAATAGCTATTTTCTATTATTCTTACCTGGCTTTTTGCTATGCTTGCGAGAACTCTTAGAGGCTTTCGCTGGGGTTGATTTGGCATTGTTGGTCTATTTTGCATAAAAATAAAAATGGATATAGAAAAAATCTGATTGGTTGTTAAGTTATTAGCATATAAAAAGATTTGTCTGAATGAAAGAGATTTTGTATATTAAGCAAAATATAATAAGATTTTTTTGAAGTTATATAGCTTATATATCAATAAATTAATATTATAGTGAATTGCATTGCAAAAGCACATAGAGAACACGCATGCAAATGAAAACCAAGAAATAAATTACACTGGTATTTTATCCTTTTTTTTTAGAAATCGATTCGTCATGAGACTAATCTTCTTAATCAGAAAATTCATCAATTGCCTCATCCGAGAGAGCTTCATCCTCCTCTTCCTAATTTTCCTTTTCAATATCATCATCTTCTTCTTCATCATCCTCTTCTTACTCTTCTTAATCATTATCATCATCTTCCTCTTAAAGCTCTTCATCTTCTACATCTTGCAATTCTCGTTGATCTTGCATATCAATATCCTCCATCATTTCATTATCAAACTCATCCAACTCCTAATCTTAAGCATCACCTCCAATAGCAGGAGTTGATTCACTTTAAATGCTGATTCTTTTATTCATTTCTTTAGCTCTGAGCTGATTAATTTAGTTTAAACGGTTTTAGTGATGCTGGTTATTCATTCTATAGATATCGTTTTGGCGAGCATTTGCTTTTATATCATCTTCTTCGATTTCTTCTTGAAATAAATGCTCTTCTACATTTATTTGATTCGCGTTACTATGCTAATCGCTTGCTTTACTAATTAGTGCTGATTGTGATGAGCTAGTTATTGATTTTTTGCCCTTTTTCAAATTATTGCTAATGTATTCCTATGTCTGATTCAGATTCTTACATTTTTTATCTGCTGTCTGCTTGAGATTTTTTAAGTTTTGATCTATGATGAGGTTTTCTTCTTAGCTCTCGTCACCACCTGAAGGAGAACTTAATATTTCTGCTTTTGTAATATTTAAAAAAAATAAGATAAATGACCAATTAGAGATATCTCACAGAATGTCACATAAAAATATCAGGATTGATATCAATGAATAATAATCACACACACGATGATTATATAAAACTTGGTAAATTGAGTCAGTTCAAAATATGACTAAATAAATCTATCATATTCTACCATTCATTCCATCGCCTTCTTCATGCTGTGCTTATCTTGGTGCCTTAAACTTGAATAGATTATTACTATCCAATGCTATTCTTTTTGTATACTCGCTCGAAGTACTTATCATCCCTTTGGAGTTAATATTTTCTCTATTTTTCTATTAAGAAATTTGTTATGTATTTTGTTGATTTAATCTAATTCTATATATTTTTCTTTCTAATCCTCCCCAAGACTATTTTTTTTTCTTCATTCTAATCAAAACAAACTTTGATTTCTCTATCAAATAATCTTATCATTAATTAACTCTTCTCCGCCCTATCTATCATTTCCAAATATATTTTAAATATTGATATTGATCTTTTATCTCAAAACATTGGCTATTTCTTAATCAAAAAATTATAATAAATATCAGACATAATATTTACAAACAAGTTATCTTGTGACTTTATTGAACCTTCATCTTAAATAAAAGCCTTTTATTCCCGTTTATTAAGTAAGTAAACATATCACCTTTCAAAAAAAAAATTAGAAAAATTTTATCTTTCCATAAAAATAAATTGAAATAAATTTTTCTATTATTAATCTATTCAAAAATATGCTAATGCAATTAACCCAAAATAAAATTATGTATTAATTTAATTTATACAAGCAATCATAGTTAACATATTTTACATTTTTAATTCATTTTTTAGTAAACTTTTACTTTTAACATTACTGAAAAAGATAAATTAATTTTAAATAGTTAAATTTTTTATTAAAAATGAAGCTAAACAAGCAGTAAATATTTAAAATTTAAAAAATATATTAAATTTTAATAAGTAATTTTACTTTTTGAAATATCTTTTAAAGAAAGTATTCAAATATAAAAACAAATTTTTAATTTAAAAAATTTAATAAATAAATTAAAAATATTTATCAGTAAAAAAAAATACTAAATAAATAAAATTTAAAAAGATAAGTTGAAATTCTTCCTTACTTATTTTTATCAAAAAATCTTTGGATTTTTTTTAAAGTAAAGCTAAATTATAAATTTTATTGTATCTATTTACTTGATACAGATTTTAACAGTTTACCCAAAATTCATAAAATATTTTAATATTATTCTTATTCATATTCTTATTTTTATTATTATATGATTTAAATATGTTTAAGTTAGTAAAATATTATTCTTTAGTTATCTTTAAAGAATTTATAGCTCTTCTAAATTTAAGAAAATGTTTTTAGGATATTTATTATCTAGAAGATACTTTACCTTCATTTAATTAGATTGATATATAAGCTAGGCAAATAGCCATGATAATCTTCCTGATGACTGAGAATCTAGATTCATAAACTCTTTGCTGCATCTCTGACAGTACCTTATTAATTTGGCCAGGGTCAATTGGAGTGTCTTGTAAGATTGAAAGGAATCTTTTCATTAAACCAGGCGAGAAATCGATTGCCATAATCATCATTATAAAATGAGTCAAAATGTTCATTATTAATGTATTCAACAATAACAGCAACTTGAAGGAATTTATTGAAGAGATATTAGTGTTTTTAGATGAAAGTAACATGTTAGAAAGTATTAATTTTCATAATTAAATGAAAGATATTTTGCTTTTAGCTTAGTAATATAAATATTTTATAGAGTTTAATTATTATATATACTGAGTAGGCAACCATTTCTTTTTATATGGAAGAAATGTATATGATCTATATGGATGATATTTATATAAGTGTTTCTATTTCCTTGCCTATTTTAATTAATCTTTGAGCAGAAAATTTTCTGATTGATTCTTTATCAAAAAGAAAAACCAAAAATCAAAATTTACCATAGTTTGGTAAATTTAATCAGTTTCAAATTATAGCAAAGGAAAATTAAAGAAATTTTAATAGTCTTAGGAACATTTTAATACCTTAGGCCTTTGTATTAAATCAACTTAGGAGATACTAAATATCAAATCTTGTAAGCAATATGAAACCTCCACAATAATTTAACGATTAAATAAAAATAAACATTTATTACATTATAATGATCATCCTCTAAAAATTTTTCAACTGGATTTATTATTCAAAAAAAAGCTCAAATTATATATACCTTACAAGATAAATGAACCAATAGGACAAGAAGAAATGGAAAAAATCCTTTTTAAATTTAAAGTTAGGAACTTTAAATGAATTAATAAGAGTAACGAGACTAAAGGAAGAAAATGAGTTTATAAGAAAATTACAGCAAGAGGTAGAAGGGCTAAGTTAAAGATTTTAGATTTTTTTCTTGTTTTACTTTTTTTTTAGTTTTTGATTGAAAAAGAATCTTTTTTTATTTTTAAATTTACTAAATTAGATTATCAATAATGAATTTTTTTACAATAATAAATATTTAATATCACAGGTTTTTAATAGTAAAGCTTAGATAAATAACTACTGCCCCACATATTTTGAAAGTTACTTGATTTACAATTAAAATTTTTTTTTTTTTCATCTTTCGAATTGGATTCAATTAATTTAAGGCAAGTCAAGGTAGATAATGTTTAGATAAAAATTGACTGTAATTTTTATAATTTATGTTCATTTTTATTTTTTGTTATTAATTAGTACATTCATTTTTATTTTTTTAAGATTTTTTAACCCATTAACATCAATAGATTTTTTTATGGCTATTCTTCAAAATTTATTTTAATTTATTATCTTAATAATTTAATATTTGTTTTCTTACTCGAAGAGTTTTGATATTTTAATTATCTTTGATATGAAATTTTTTACTCTTAAGCAGAAATAAATTAATTTAAAAGTAAAAAGTTAACTTTTGAATAGTTTAATACCTTTTAAATGTTTAAAACTAATTATATAAAAATATTTACATAAAAATAAAATATAAAAAGATAAAAAATCATACATAAATAAATATAATAAATATTAAATTCAATAAAAATAAATAAATTATTTTTAAGCTGATGAGATAGTTAATTATTTTAAATCCTTAAAAATATTTAATCAATCTGATAAGTTTGGAGTATCTTCTTTAAATTATGGGGAATAGAAAAACTAGTTTTTAGTTGTTAAGTTTTAATTTTATGAATTAATTGAATCTGCAAAATTTTGTTCTTATTTTTAGAAAGGAGAAGAAAAATACTTTTGTTGTTAGCTTTCATTTAGTTAAATTTAAGTTACTGATATATTTCTATCAAAAGAATCTCCAATTAATCCTTATTAATTATTATTTTTGGCTAATTTTTCCATATTTTAAGATTCTTTCTATTATCTATTATCTTAAGAATACTTAGAAGCAATACCTACAATACTTTGTGATTAGCTATCATGGTCTGATTCTTAGTATTGCATTGAGAGCATGCAATTATAACTTTGCTCAACATCATTTTTCTCGATAGTTTCAGACATTTAAAGAGAATAATTAGCTTGTTAACTGTTATTCAATTCATTTTTATCAAGCATTTATTTGTTTAAATAATTATAATTTTGAATATCATTCTAATTCTATTCAAATTGCTAATTTTATTATTTCTGTTGTTGGGTCATTTAATTGTTGAGCTATAATTATTGGTTCTAAACTTTATTCATTAAATTAACCAAATCATTTTAATCTAATTGATTTAGTTAGTTTTAGAATTGATTTTATTCTTTTTATTTTTAGGAAGAATTTTTATGTTTGAAGTTTTCACTAAAACTATTTTCATAATTAATTTGTTAAATTTCATTTTCAATTTCATTGCCAAAGTCATTTTCAAATCCAACACATTCATTTTCAACAAAACTTTGGTTTTTATTCATGGCTGACAGATTTAAATGCAGGTCATAGTACTTTTTCTTTTTTCCTGTAGAAAACTCTGAAGAATTTTTATGGTATTTACTTTCAAAATTTTATTCATTATCTTTTGATTTACTCTATTGCAGTTAATCAAATGAGGCAACAATAGATGGAGATGCTTATTTGTTCATTTTATAAGAAGGAGAAGGTGCTGGAGGTCTCTTAGAGCTACCTTGCGAATTTTGTTGATACTGTGTCTTCTTTGTGGAGCTGATAGGAGATTTTTTATAATCTTAGTTCTCTGCTTAATAGGGTTCAACTCTTATAAAATTTTCTTAATTGTTATCTAATTAGTCAATATACTTAATTGACCTTTGGTTATTAGAATTATCACCTTATTTATTATTTGAATAACTTCTAAAAGAGTCTTTATTTCTGTCATTTGAGGATATCTCTGCCCTATTAGAATCTTAATATCTATTTGAATCATAATCTTCATTAACAAAGCTAGGTAGCAAAGTTAATGGCTTAAAGTTACTTAGATTTTTAACAGGTCTTTATTAGTCATAAAACTGCTTATCATGTTTAGAATTAGAAGAATTTTGTAAAGGAATTTCTTGTTTGGAATTTTAAAAGGTGTTTGAAGAATTCATATAACATTGAGTATTCTATTAAGTCTATAATTTATTAAGATGCTATGAGTTGTCTTAGCCATTTGTGCAAGTAGATTGACCTGTAAAAAAGTTAGATGCTGATGGATGCTAAGAATATGAAGAGTTATTATTTGCTGATCTGAACTCTTCTGTTACTAAATTGTAATTATCTATGAAAGAATTTATATTGACAGTATCTCGATTAGAGAGGTAATATTAAGGTTCTATTTTATTATTTTCTTAAATTTAATCATTTTACTTTTTTGAAGTAGAAATATAAGTGCTTCCAGAAGTAACGTTGCTGTTAGCATTATATTTAGGGTTTTTCTAGGCACTATTGAATTATATATGTTAGCTATCTTCGTCTATTTGTTATAAAGGCTACTGTTTATACTTTTTATCAGTTGTTTAATGATTAGGAATTTATTATTCTTACTAGTTTTAGTATCTCACTAAATTAAGAATATTTCCACTACTTTAAGATACTTTATGACCAATGTTTTTATTGCTTTGTTGATTACTAAATATTTCTTGTATATTTGCTTAATTTTTTCCTGAGTACTTATCAGATGTATTTAATTAGTTGGAATTTGACTGTAAATTTTGCTCGATATGTTTATTTAAAAAATCTACTTAAATTTAATTGAGTCTCGCTTCAGATAAAGATTAAAAGTTATTTTTATTCATCAATTTTTGATTCATGAATTAATTTCTGGTTTACTATAGCTATTCATTTTATAATATTGTTCTACCATCATATAACTAAGCAGGATGCTATTATTCTCTATTTCCAAAAGTGGGGTTAGGAGTTTAATCAAAATCAAAATTGTTTTCTTAATTAATATTAAAATTATTTTAATTTTGGATATTTTGTTAGCTTTTAAATTAGTTTTCATTGAATTAATTTTAGTTTTATTGCCAAAGTTAGTTAAGTTAGTTTTAATAAGAAGAATTATTTTCATTATTTTCGAACTGTTAATTGTTGGAATTTTAAAAACCAGTTTTAGATTAGTCATAAAAAATATTAGATTCTTGATTTTGTTAGTTTATTTATAATTCATCGTCATTTTAATTTGATTTCTTAGCACTTGCTATTTTTGCAGCCTGGAAGAAAAGATCTCTATTGTCAAAAGAAACGTAGAGCTGATTCTTTAATTTAGAAGAATCCTACTTTTTGATAGACTTTGAAGCACTGTCTGTGATAAATTGATCATTTTTTTATATTGTTTCACTTTAGAATGATTATAAATTTTCAATAAAATTTGACTGTTCATAAAAGTAAGTTTTTCTAAATGTCTGAAATAGATTTTATAATGATTGAATATTTTATTAGCTATTATCAATGTTGTATTTTAAGAAGTTAATTTGTATTTGATTAGTTTATTCGCAATAGTTTATGAATTCATTACATTTATCTTAATATTAATTAATGATTTCTTTGAAAGGACCAAGCTTTATATTATGGATGATTTGATCTATATTTGAAGATATATCTTTGTTCATATTCTCTACATCGATAATATGAGAGCGAATGATATTCCTTCTCTCATTGTATATTTCTTATATTTAATTTTATGAATCAACTAATTTCTGAATATCTTCTGACCTGAGTTGATTGCAAAGATTTATACATTCATCATAAAAATTATTTAATTTATTTAATTATTTTTAATAGTGTTGATGCAGAGTGTTATCTTTTTCGTCAACAAGCTTTAAAGTATTATTTAACAAATCATTTACACCACTTCTTAAATTGATTAAAAAGGAATCAATCACATTTTTTTTTGTTACAGATTCATTTTCTATGACCTTTATTCCTTAGCTAACTAATTCTATTGCACATTTTGAGCAGTAAGATTTTAAGTTTTAGTTATTTGTACTCAAACTCTCTAACTCTATGTGGTATTTTCCCTTTAAGTAAATGAGAAAATAAAATACTTAAAATTATTAAATAACAAATAAATTACCTTTTTAGATTGGTGATTGAAGCAATTATCATTTCTACAAATAATTTAATTATCTAATTGATTTAGATTAAAATTATTATCCAAGTTATTTCTTCTTGTGTCTTAAGATGACTATAAACTCTCTGTGAAAGACTAAAGTAGAAGTTAGTTCTCTCTTTTTTTTGGTTATGAATTTGCTTTTGCTTTATTTTCTATGTAATTGTTGAATTCAAATTCTTCGTTGCATTCTAAATTTGTTTCTTACTACTCTGGTTTGATTGACCCCAACTAAATCCTTAAACTTTCTTAAGATTTTTAAATTTATTCACTAGATTCAGATTTGTTGTTATATTATCTGCTAGATTTAAATTCTTAACTTTGTGATTTCTTCTTATCTTCAAAAGATTTTTTCATATTTTTTTATTCATTTATTATCAAAGAATGCTTAAGGTTGTTATTTAAATTGGTATTTAAGACATTACCAAGTTTTTTTAAGCTCTTTTGTTAATTGGGAGTAAATTACTCTTCTTTTAACTCCTGTGTTTGTAGAGTAATCAAATCAGTGTAATGAGCAATCGCATCAGAGTCTAAAGTATCTAAATCAGGTTAAGACAAGTTTATTTAATTTTTATTTTCTACATCCTGCGTTTAGCTGTTGTTATTAATAAACATAGATTAGCATTAAAATTTTTATTATCTCTGACTTTCATAAAGATTTTATGATGTATTAACTTTAGATTATCTCATTTACTAAATTAATTTTTAATTTTATGCAGTTTAACTAGAATCTTAGCTCTTTGTTTTCACTTAGATCTTATAAGCATTTGAAATATTTGATGGAGATATTATACTATTAAGATTTTTCTTTGCGTTTTTTTAGCTAAGAAGACCTTATGCAGATATCTGGTTAGATTAATCATTCGTATTTTATTGATGTGCATTTAGTATACTGTTGCTGTTTTATTCATTTGTGTCAATAAATATTTGGTATTTTTATTAGTTTACATTACCAGTTGTGTTTAGCTTTGCACTTCCCAAAGATTTTTTATTTATAGATGATAAAATACCATATTAGAGAGGATTTTATTTTTTTAATCCTTATGGTGATTTTGACTTATTTTAAGAGTTTGCAGTTTGGCATTAATTACTGCTTTTAGATGTGTTTATTACTTATTAAGTTTACAATGTTTTTAGCTGACTAGAGTTACTATTATTGATATTCTTTTGTTTATTTATACCTTCAATAAATTCCTTCAAAACAGTAGTTGAAGGGATATTTTGTAGTTTAGTTACTTAGACATTTTTGCAAGGTTCTGATGAATTTGAGTTATTTTTTTGATTTTAAGAGTCAACAACTTATTAAACTTAATGATCGCATTTTTAATTTTTAGCTTGATCTTGCTAATGATACATTAATAAACTTTGTGAATGAGAAAATTCATTTTATTTTAACTTTTAATTTATATTTTTAGAGCTTGTTTTTTATCTTTCATCTAAAAGTTTTTAGGGAGGAGAAGCTACTTAGAGAGGAGATTGTGAAAGATTATTCTATAGGGTATTCTAAGAATTTGAAGATTTTTATTTACTTGTGCAGACGCCTAAAAAATTCTAATTTTTAGGTGAAGGGATAGTTTTTAAATTGTGGTTATTTCTGGTTGGAGTGAGTTTATTATTTTGATTTGCTAGTAAGACTGACTACTACTATAATTATGTGCGATCTCTGTAAGATTAAATAGAATTTATATCATTTTGAGCATTAAGTAAATTAGTTTTGTTGTTTCCAGGCGATTGCTAGCAAATTGACATATTTTTTTATAATTTTTTGGAATTATCTATTGATAATTAAGTTTCATTGGTTTTATAATTATCTTCAATAGCTGATTTGTTAGTCTAATTAACTTTTTAAGAAGTCTCTTGCTATGAGCTTTGTTGCAACTAATTAATCTGAGTTTATTTTTGCATCTAAAGAAGAAAATTATTTAATTTCATTTACTTTTTTAAGCTTTAGAGTAAGAAATGTATTATTTATATGCCTTTTTTATAGACCTGAAAAGAATCTACCTAATGAGCTAGTTGTGAAATTAAATTATTGGCTTTATAATTATTAATCTTTATGAAGACAGCTAATTAACAAGCTATTTGATGCTATTTTCAATTAATTATTTATAAAATTTGAATTTTATATAAGATATACCAAAAATTTTAATTTTATTAATTTATTTTTGATTTTTAATTATTAATTTATAATGAATATATTTTCCCTCCTTTTTTCATATTAAAAAATAGTAATAACTATCTTATTACAATTATTATTACTATTGTTAAACTAAAAAAGTAGATATTTATCCTGATTTAACTTAGCAATTAAAGGAAAAAGAAAAAATATATCATTTAATTTCAATTATAAAATCATATTTTATCAAAGAAGAACTCAAGAAATTATTTTAATTTTTTTAATTTAGAAGGATTTTTAACAATTTTAATAGAAAAACATAAATGAAAAGATAAACAGTAGAAGATTGACTATGATTATACCATATTTATTTATTTATTAATTTATTTATTAGAAAATTAATTTATTGAAATATAAGCTTTTTTCATATATATTAATATAGAGAGAGAGTCCAATCACATAGTTAGTTAGTTCTTTGGTTTGTTGGTTTTTTGACTGAAATTTGACCATTTCATTCAAAAAGATAATTAAATGTAAAAATCAAGTAAAGTGTGTATTGATGTAAGTGATATGTGAATGTGTGTGTGTGTTTTTTTTTGGGTGAAGAAGTAGTTGTTGTTGTTATATATTAAATTTAAATTAAAATCTATTTTTTCAGTACTATTTTATTTTCATTATTATAATGCTTCTTTAATTTTTTACTTTAATTTTGGGTTAATTAACTTATTTATTTATTAATTTAACATTTATACTTTATAAATCAATAAAGTTTGTTTATTAATTCAGCTCAACATTTGATAGATAGATAGAAATAACCTTTATTTTTGAATTCATTTAAGCAGATCAAAGATATGAGCATCGATATTTAAAAATATAGCTTAAGAAAAAGTTTAAATAAGTTGTTTTTAGCTAAGAGGTGCTAGCTGTTAATTGATGAAAATTTAAGGTTACTTTATTTTTATTTATTTGTTTGTTTGTTTGATTTGATTTGAGGAAGTTTTATTTGTTTATAGCTCTGATGACATTTAACAAAAATAAATGATTAAGTTGTTTGAATATGTTTACTAGTAAATTAAAATTGTCTATAATATTTTTTTTATTCTATTTTAACTAAATAACTGAAAATTTAAAGCAATAAATCAATCTAAGTAATTAATTATATTCATGGCTAATTTTCTATTTATTTATTTGATTGATTTCTTGCTTGCTTGCTTTTTTGTTGATTCAATTAATTAACTATATTGACTTAGTTTTAGTTAGACAGAGTTTGGTATGATGGTATAATATATTCATTAATGCTTCTTCTTTTATTTCATTAATAAATAATTCGTTTAGTTGCTTGGCTAATTCTTCTTTTATAATATGTTTCTTTGATATTACTTAGTCTCATTAATGCTTCATATTATTTACAAAAATTTTATCACCTTAGAATGGCTTTTGAGGGGCAGGATCATCTGAGTCATTGTGTAAGTCATCAAATGAATCTTTATCGAACAGCAATAAATTGGAAGTTTGCTTATATCCCTTTGAAAATTAGCTGAAGTTTTAAGAGTTTTTAGGGATATTAGGATGAGAGTCTTCATAGGGCGAATCAATATCTGTATCATTTTCATTTTTATTTGCATAAGAATTTTTAGGGCTTAAAGGAGATGGAGGTCCTTCAGGAATGTCATTAATTTCATCGTTATCATAGTCATCATTATCTTCGTTGTTGTCTTGCTAATTATCGATCTCTAATTCATTTTAGTTAGCAACCTATTAATTGATTTACATTTATCCTTGCGATCCATTTAATAATTTAGTGTTGCTTTAAGTATTTACATTTTCTTTATTATTAGTTGCACTCTATGATGTATTGATTCTTATTTAATTCTTCTAAATCTTTTTACTTGATAAGGCTTAGTCTTCTGAATAAAAATTATGTCTCACATCTGACCTTTTTCTTATCTTTATAGGCGAAACTATTTCATCTTCACCGTTGTTATTACATTAGTCAAATTAGAAGTTTTTGTCAAGCTGTTTAGTAGGAGAGCAATTTTCTTTCACTTCTTCTATATCAGAGTTCATTTTGCCATTTTCTTTCTTTTAAACATCACTCTCTTAAATAAACTTATCTTATTGAGTATCAAACTTGAAAGTATTATTTTAGTCTAAATATAAATAAAATATTTTTCATAAGATATAAATTGTTTGTTTTAATTTAAATTTACATTATTTTTCTACTGATTTATTTTGCAATACTTGTTAAATATCATCAGAATTTGGATTCCCAAAGAGTAAATTTCTTTATTCTTATTTATCAAGGGGATAATAATTTTTTAAAATTCGATGCATTATTTCCCAGTACTCCTTTTCTTTTTATATTTAAGGACTGCATATCTTACATTTGTCTTTAAATGAAGTAAATCTAGTGCAGTTGCAGAATTGTCCAAAATGAATCTTTATTAAGAAAATAAAGTCTTACTTCTCAAATTTAAAAATAAAAATTAAGTAATTAATACTTCAATAGTAAATGTTTTTGGAAATCTGGAATCTTTTAATAAATTGCTTGGAGATAATTCTTCAAGTTTAAATCTCAATACCCTATTATTTTTGTTATTACTTTGTAAAATAGTGATTTATAATTTTATTTTTGGTTAAGTTAAACATGTAAAAGGCATTTATTCTAGAAGCAAGCATGAAAGTTATCAAATATTTGTTTCAATTAACTCTGAATTTATTTTATTTATTTATTTCATACCCTTTTATGCAATTTTTTATATGGGAAATTTCCTCTTTTATTTACACAAAAATAATTAATTGTTTGTTTGCTTAGCTATTATTGCAAGTAATTTCTTTTCTGAATTTCACAAAATTTAGGCTGTAATCTAAATTAAGAATATTTTGTTACATTTGTTTGTAGATTCAATGGTAAATTTCTAAATTTTTCGTTGATTAATCTTTTAAGGTTAGAATTACTTATTTATTTATCTTTGAATATTTAATGATATATTTGATTCGAACTGTGTTACTTTATTTCAAGTAAAGGTTTTTAATTAAATTCTACCAATTAAAAAGTAAACTAATTAATCAAAATTATTGCAATTTTTACTTGCTAAAAAATAAGTAAATGCTATGAACTATTTTGTTTTCTCTATTTATTTTTAGAATTTTAAAGATTGCATAATTTCCACAAAAATTTACTTAAATCTAAATAAAATCACTTAGATATTCATTTTTGCAAATTAGCACTTCTTATTTTTCTACATATTAATTAACTTAATCTAAAATTAAATTAACATATTTTATTCATTAAATAATTGCTAGATTTGCTGAAGGTACGCTTGCTATATAACAAAATTTTAGCTATTTAAAGAATTTTAAAAGCCTTTTTACAGGTTTTTTAAATTAAAATGATTTTTTTTGAGCATTTTTTGCAATTTTTCAAGTCAATTATACTTTTTAACTTTTTGCTAGTGAAATTGCCTAAAAATTAATTAATTAATTAATATTTTACTTGACGTTTTCATCAGGAACAAAGCTTGTATTGAGTGATATTCTAGCAATTTTTTGATTTTTATAGTATCCATTATGTTTAATTCTTATAAGAAGATCTCCACACAACGCTACTTATTACTCAAATTCAAATTCATAACTATCACCTTCTAAAAATTTTGGTGCTTCTTAATAAGTTTTTTTGGTCGAAAAAATAAGCTATTTTGTTCTAACATAAACAATATCAAAATATGGTCTACATCCTTTTTATGTATTAAAGTTAGGCCTTCCATAAAAGACTATTTTTTTTATATAAACTAATTTGGGATAAATTGGGCTGGTTTCTCTATTTTTAAGTATTTCATGAAAGTAATCTAAATATCTAATCTAGCAAGGCTGATTGACACCAAAGCCTTCTTAAATAAATCTAAATTAAACAAAAATAAATCAACTAAATTGTATAAAATGGTTAAATAATAACTGATAAAATTGACGCGATCAATTGCTAAGTTTCATTTGTAAATAACTTGAGCAACTTTAAATCGCTTTAGAGATAGCTTGAAAAATACACTATAATTTTTACCTTTTTTTGGAGTAATAGTTTAATGCATCTTCAGTTGTATCAATTATACCGCTATAAATTAGAAAACAACATATAATTGTTCCTGTTCTGCCTTTGCCTGCTAAGCAATGAATAATGCAAACGTTTTCTTTTTTTGCTTTTTTATTAGTAAAATAATTTTTAAAATGTTCTGTCTCTTGCTATTAAATCTAGGATATCATAATGCTGCTTTTAGCTAAAAGATTGAAATTAATATGACCAATAATTAGTAAGCCAGCATAAAAATTTTATATTTTATGAGTAAATTACCTTTTAAAAACATTTGCATTTTTTAGCATATTAAAAAGAGAGTGTGTATTGGCGGTGAATGATGATCTTCCCACTAGAAATCTAATACCTAATTTATTAAAAGAAATAAATAACTTCATTATTATTTTAGATAAATTCTTTCAGTAAGAAAGTAAGCAATCAAACAAGTTTATTCCAAACTGAGAGAATTAATAGTAAAAAATAATATTCATATAAAAATATATATATATTTGCTTGCTTATCTATGGGTTGCTTGCTTAATCTTGTTTATAAATTGCTGTGTAGATATATAAAAAAAAATATATATTGCTTATTGTTGGCAATAGTGATTGATTATATATTAAATCAAACGAGTGAGTGAGTGAGTGAATGATTGACTGAATTAATTTCTGATACTATACAATAAATTCAAAGTTACCTAGTCTTCAAATTTAGCGTAGTTGTACATTCTACCACTTAAGTTGAAAACTAAAAAGTTGTTTTAGTGCTTGGACTTGATAAATTTAGTCACCTATTGAATATAAAAAACATTGTAAAACTATTTTTCACCAGTTCTAGGTTAAGTGTAGATCTTAAATTTGTTAATAAGCAGAATGCTGGATGTGCTTTTTAATATTATTTATTTGCCCAATAGATTACTTTGTCAATAGGATTCCTGTAAACGCTCTCCACTCCGGAGGCTGGATAACTCATGGCAATAACTCTTGGACAGACATAGGTCAAATCTAAATTATAACCATCCTCCTTCATCCTATTTTTAGGACCAGAAACGATTTCTCTTAAGAAATTCATTACGCTTTGCTTTTTATATTTAAGCACACTTTCTTTTTTTTAAGAACGAACTTTAGAGTGAAACCAATGGGCTTCTTTTATCTCTTCTTGTTTATTCTTTTTCTTCTTCTATTTACTTATTAATTAATAATTATTATCAATCTTTGGCTTTTGTTTTCTTTATTATTTTTTATTAATTTTTAATATTCAAATTTAATGTTTGATAAAGCTTCAATACTTTTCCCCTGGTTAAAGCATAATCATTACTTAAATAATAAACTAATTATTAGGCATTCATCTCTGCTATCTATCTATTTAGCTTGCCTGCTTGCTTGTTGCAAAAAGCATTGATAAGTAAAGAAGCAAATCAAAAAAATTAGTGATTTTAATTATTTATGAAAAAGGAATAAAAATAGTAAATTTTTTTGTTTGAGTACACATTTGATTCATTCATTCATTGATTCCATCTTCTACTTTTTTGTATATTATTTTAATAGGATTTTAAAAAAATAATTCAAGTCTTAAAATTAAGTGGTAAACTCAAAATTAGAGTTCCAGTAAAGACTAATTTTATTTATTTATTTATTTAACTATTGAATAAGTGCTGATCAATATTATACCTTTTTTGATTTAATAGCTTTAATATTTACGTTACTCATTCTGATACATCAACTGATAAAATAAATAAAATCCAATCTAAAAATAATTCAAATAATATTTGCTATTTAATTGTACTATTTATTTTTAGAAATCTACTTAATGATTTAATTATTTTTATTAATTAACGTTCCGAAATTAATCGAAAAAAGAAAAAATTGCACAGAATTCTTAATCTGTTTGTTTCTACGTTTACAATTTATTTCATTCCAAAAAAAAAAAAAATTTGGGTCAATTATTACAAAAATAAATATGCAATTTACTTTATGAAAAATGTTTACGAAGTTTTTTCAAAAATATTTCCTTAAATATAAATTTTGTTTAAAAATAAAATTTTTTAAAATAAAATTGGAAGTATTGATAAAATATTTTAATATAATTATTCATTTTAGTTATTTTAGTTGATTTTTTACTCTAATTTTTATGTTTAGTAATTTAAATACATTTAATATCTTCATAATAATAGATATATAAGATAATAACAAAGTTATTACACGCATCAAAGAATTGTTATCTCATCTATGCTTTAAATCTCTTGAAAATTAAAATAAATAATCTACTTTACATAATAAATTTTACTAGGAATTAATTTATTGCAAGAAAATTTGCTTTAAAAAAAAATAAATTTTTCAATGTTTACAACAAAGCAACCAACTAAAATACTGGCCCAAAATTAATAAGACAAAAAAATATCTTATGAACATTGATTATTTCAAACAAGTTTAAAGTTTTATTCTGTTATCCATTTATTTTTATTTTATATTCTGAATTAATGTCTAAAATAGCTGGAAGGAGGACATCCAGAATTAAAGTCTGATTAACTTTTATAAATTGAGTTGTGATCATAATGTGCAGCTCCAACTCTAAAATCTTTATCACCTATTATTTTTTCATTCTTTTCCTAATAAAAAAAAATTCATTTGTTTTTGAATTTAGTCAACATACTTTAATTTACTTTTATATCTTTTTTGTAGATTTCGTCAGGAGATATGTATGGAGAATCAACAAAAAGTGATTTCTAATCATATTATTTTATTAAATTCGTTAATAAATTAAAACATCTTTAAAAATTTTTTAATATTTTTAAATTTAAAAAATATTTTTTAAATAAATGTATTGCCTCTGTTTAAAAATATAATTTTCCTTCAAAAATAATAATTGTCTACAAATTAATTTGTTTTGTATACAATTGATTGATGAATAATATTATTTTTACTAGTTTCGTTCTATAAAAATTAATCGAATTTATTATTCTGTAATATCCTAAACATCACTCTAATTTCTTTAATAGCTTACACACAAATATTTGAAAAAAACTTGAATTAAAGTAGATGATTGATTGCTCTAATCTAAACCAATAAATTATAAAATTCTATCTCTTTTTTGCATAAACACTTTATAAAATATTAAATAGTAAATAAATGTATTATACAAATTCTCCGAAATCTTTGCCTCTCTGAGTCCTACTTTTTACTAGAGTTGTAGAAGAATCAGTAGTCTATAGCCTTGATTAGTTTGTTTTCCTTGTTTTGTTTGACATAAAAGAAACTCCTGTTTGATTGGGCACAAATAAACCTCTTTTTAAATTATTTTCAGGATTCGACAAATTTCCTGGAACCTATTTTAAAAAAATAGTTTTAATCTTAGCTAATTTAAGGTAACTCATTATGGCAGTTGGAGTTTGTTTTTTCAAGAATTTATATTGCATGTACCATATTGATATAAACAATAATCTCTCAAAGTATTTTTAACATTTTCAAAGAAATTAGAATTAAAATTTTGAGTTTATTCAATATCAAAAGGTATTTTTAAATTTTTATTAATCTTTTCCTTAAATTTACATTAAATTTTTCTTTGATTTAATTTAAAAGTAGAATACTTTTTGATAAAAAAGCAATTCATGCTTTAAAAAAATTTTATTCAAAATATTTAAATAGTTAATTGATTGATGTCCACAATTTAAATTTCATTCTAGCTTTTATGTTTTTAATTTTCCATCTAAATAAAAAAAATAAATAAAAATTGATAGTGTCTGTCATAAATAAATAGTTATATTCTTAAGTTACTATAATTTAATTTTAAATATTTGCTTTAGTCCATTAAATTATGCAAATTAAAATATCAATTTAAAAATCAATTTTACCCACAACTTGTTAAAATCGAGTAATTCATTTGAAATTGTAGGATGCAAAAATTTTCGTATTCCTCCTGATGTGTACAAATTCTCTTGTTTTTTAAGTGATATTTTAAATTGCATTGATTTTCTTTAGCTCTAAGAAGGTTTTGTGTTGCTATCAGTAATTGTTTCATTTGGTTTTGTATGAAAATCAGTAAAAGTCTAAGTATTCTTAAGAATTGTACTTTGATTTTCATCAATTATGTCAAAATCTTCATTGTCAAAGTACCTATTGTTGGCAGGATCATTTTGTGATACTTTTAACTAACCTTCCTTGATCTTCAACTATTATTAAATATAAGTTAAAGGTTATTGCATTTTATCTTTTTTGTAAGTAAGTTAAATGCTTGAAAGTAAATTAACCTTATAAAAATAAGAAAAATAAAATTTTTATTGTTATTTAAATTCGATTTTCTCTAGAAATCTCGTTCATGCTTTAAATAAATAGATGATAGTAAGCTATAAATTAATTATTTTTTGGTATCTAATCATAATAATATAAATAAATATTAAATTTGAGAATAAAATTAATTTATAATATTTTTTCACTATTCAATTATTCTTAATTTTTCATTCCATTTTTAGATATTAAATTTTTCCATATTTCAATTTTTTTGGTAAAAATCAATTGAATAGATTTTTAAATTTATGTTTTTAATAAAAATGTTACTTTTTTATCATTAACCATGTTGTGGAAGACGAACTGAGGCACATGAGACTTTTTTGCAGAATATCCAACATGTAAAAATACGTCACTTTTTGTGTATGTTTTATTGTCATCTTTATTAAATTGAGATTTGATAAGTTTTAAAAAGTTAAAAAATTCTTTTATTACCAGATTCAACTTAATGAAATCCCATTTAAGATGCTCTTTTATTCAGCAAAACAAGAGCCATTCTTTTTCCCTTCTCTTTTTACTTTCTAAGTGTTTCTTCTATAGTTGACTCTTTCTAAATAAACTAAAAAGAGGAAATACTTGGAGCATTTTACCCTTGATGAGACTTTATTTTTTTCAAAGTATTCCAGATAAAATTTCTGAGAATTTATATTGTGTTTGGATATTTAGTGTTAGTTGCAAACAGTACTGCAAGTATGTTTTCCATTTCTACAACCTTGTTTGATATTGTTAATTTTATCAATCTAATAATCAAATTATTCTTTTATTTAATTATTTTACTATAGCTCCTCTTTCGGAATCTGCAAGAACGTTGAAATGTTTAGATGGATTTACGAAAGCAAATGTATGAATATCCCAGTTATTCTTTAATGGAATTATAAATTCGTCATCCAAATCTTAGAAAGCCCAGTGATGCATGTGCATCTTTTTAATTCCTAAATAATTCTAGTTAAGCCTTACAAAGTATTTTTTAAAAAATTACTGCATGTTTCCTCATATTTTCTTGACTTATAAAGCTTGTATTTCTCTTTATGTTCTGTGTTTGGTTTATAAACAGGAGCCTATAATCATGAAATAAACATAAGCTAATTATTTATAAAAACATGTAAATACTTTTAATATAAATTTGCCTAGGGATTGAAATTCTTAAGCAGATCTCCTCGAATGAAGACCACAGTTCCCTTTTGGAATCCACTCATTAGTTTCATAATTGAATCCGTACAAATCACCAGTAGTGTTGTCTAAAAAATAGTCTGAAGGTTTTATGCTCTTCAAATTCTAGTTATCAAAAATTAATAATTAATTAATTAATAAAAAAGTTGGATAAAATCTTTAGATATTAATATTTAAGTTAGATAAAAGTTTTTAAAGTTTTTTTTTACAGAACTGGTAGTTTGAATGTCGCTTAGCTTTCCTCCATCTCCATTTCCATTAATGATATTAATATTCTATTTTATATTTTAATTGAGAAGATATTCAGCTCTTCCATCCATAAATCTATCATCTTTATATATTCAAAATATTAATTTACTTTCTCCATATTTGAAGCACTTAAAAAAACTAAAGCTTGCATGCCCCAAGCAGAAGCAAATAGATATTTTTTTACTCTTAAACACATCCTCATCAAGGTTAAAATCTTTTTAAATTAGAAAATACTTTTATTTGGAAAGACATATATATGCCTTTATTTACTTTTCTCATTGAAGGAGACCAAGGTCTCACATTAGTATCTCCAATTACAAAAACCATATCTAATTAATCAAAATTATTTGCAGCTTCTTTTTTTAAATGAGAGCTTTCTATTTCGTATAAATAGTCATCTAAATTGTTTTTATCACGAATAAAAAACTCTGTTTCAGTATCAACTAACTCCTTTTATTCAGTCATAATCTTTTATTTACAAAATTTTATATTAGTGTGCAAATATAATTAACTAACTAGTAAATATAAATGCCTCTATTTAATTCAAGTATTTGTAAGTAATCTTAAATACTCTACCTTCATAATTAAATAATGAAAATCTGCAAATTTCTTAATCCCTGACTTATTCTTGGAGTAGCCATTTACAATTAAAATTCTCATTCAATTAATTCTATCCTAAATAAAATAAATAGCTTTCCTATTTAAATAATTATTCTATTAAATCTAAAAAAATCAATTATCTTTGTTTGCTTTAGCTATCTATTACTGTTTTGTAAATTTATAAAAATTTGCTTTATAACTAAATTTAGATGAACTAAACACGATAATTTATTATTTAGTGATTCAGTAAATTTTTAATATGGCAATTATTCAAAAAATTTTAATATCATTTTTATAAAATATTATCTTTAAAATATCATTTTTTGTTTATACTGCATTTTTAAGTTAATTCAGTAATAGATATAATATTTATATTTAAAAATATTAAACAAATCAAAGCGAATTTAAATGCTTATTATTATATAACAACAATTTCAGTATTTAAAAATTTCTAATTGATATTTATGCACATTATTTTACAATTGTTAATAATAACTATTTACATTTAATTTATATTGTGTATGTCAAATAAAATTTTGTATTTATCTATTATTATTTTTTTTATTTTTGAGAATTGGAATATATTTATTAAAAATTAAATGATTTCATATTTAAGAAACAAAGATAATGAGTAATATATAACTGCAAATTACTATTTTTAATTATAATATTTAGTTTAAAAATAAAAAAATAAATATAATTTAATTATCATTAAGCTTTAGCTCATTCAGTAAAATAAAATTATGAATGCTATCAGACTCAAAATCCTACAGTTTAATACAGTCAATGATGAAGATTCGAAAAAAAAAGGCTAAGCTTAAAACAATCTTAATAATAAAATCTATAACCAATATTTTTTTAAAGATGATAAAAAGTACGGATTTATGATAATTTGTATAATTAATTATTATAAATATAATATAAATAGTTAAAAGTTCAATATTTATTTAATAAAAAATTAATTATTGATGTAAATTTAAAAAATTGAATTAAACCGAAATTACTATTTTGAACAAATCATTTTTTATTTTAAATAGATCAAAGTATATAAAAATTAAATAAGGTAAATTTTTAATAAACAAACTTAATGAAACCAAACAAATTTTTATTTTTTCTATTTTAAAATAACAAATGTAATAAAACTACTAAAATAAATCCTCAAAAAAATAAATTAATTAAAATAAATAACAAAATTATTTTGTCTAATAGTTATTTTTTATTAGAGCTAAAAGTATTAGTTAATCCATAACCACATTATTCTATTTATGATTGTAATGATTGATATTTTAATATCCATGTATAAGATTTATCCATTTAACTTTTGCATATATTTTACCAGTCTTTTGTTTAGCTTGGATACAAATCACGATATGAAATACCAAAAGCTGCTTTATTTTGAGATACAAATTTATCTAAATAACTGCATTCATTTAATTCGTTGCATGATTCATTAACAGCAACATCAAAATAATTAATCAAATCATTTATTTGATCTCCATCATTTTTTAATGCAATAGCTAAATTTTTAGAATGAGCATAATTTGCAAGAAACAGGTTATAGTCAAGCTACTACTGGTAAGTTATTTTCAACTTTGAATCATTGGGGTTTTAATAGACATTCACATTGTCAGGGTCAACTCCATCACAACCGTTTTGAGCAGCTAAATCCATTCTGCTTTACATTATTTAAGCAAGCCCACTTGTTTAAAAGTTTCTTATATCAAGCCACCACTCATTTGGGTAACCATTATATTATCCAGCAATTATTGATTTTGGAAAATTACTTGCATCTGGTCTAAAATCTTCATATGAGCCAGCAGAGTAGTAACAAAAGACAACTTTTCCAAGGTTTTTTAATTTCTAAATTGCTCCTTATTTTATACCTTCAAATAAATCGATAAAGTAAACTTAAGCATTTACACTGATATCAATAGTTCCTTGGAGTTGGTATTAAAAAGTAGTTTTAGGAACAACTTTAACATAACCATTTGCATCTACAAATAAAAAAGTTAACACCAATATGAAGAAAGTATTTTTGAGCATTTTTATTCAATTTTATTTTATTTAATTATGAATATGAAAGATATTTTATTTTAAAGCATAAAAAAATATTCACTATTTCATTCCATTCATAACCTAAGTCTATAAAAATAAAATTTAGCAAATTAAAATTGAAAGATTTGAATAATTTATATCAGAAATAATCATATTTATAATTTTAGATTTAAAATAAAAATTTTTTAAATTAATAAAAATAATAAGTAATAAATAATTCAATTGAGTTTAATTTATAGTCTTATTAATTAATTTATTTATTAAATATTATCTCTAAAATAATAATTTCTATATGTATGTGATGATAGCATACATCTTTCAATATTTTTAAAGCTTATTTTGTTCCATTCATAGTATTTTATTAGTTAATATTAATATAAAAATATTTATTATTAATCTATTATATCTTATTGAATAAAATTTATTTCAAATATCTATTCATTATTATCATTTACTTTTTAACATTTTTTTATAACAGTTGATCAAATATCCTTTTTAAAAATTTAAATCAAATTAATAATATTGATAAATGTGCATAATAATCTTCAATAATAATACTATCTATCTCAATAAAAATAAAATAAGTTTTAAAAGGGTTTTTAATTTGATAAATAACAAAAATTCATTTATTTAAAAAAGTAATAATCTAAAAGACTCATAAAATGTTTAAAATTGATAAATAAATTCTTCATTAATAAAAGATTACCATTTTAGAATATAAAAAAATCAACATATTGAAGATAAATATTTAAATAACAATTATATAATATTAAGTATAATATATTATTATTTCTTAGATGATTATCAAAATTATATTAAATTTAATCAAGTTTATGTTTTATCTATTTAAGTATATTAATCAATTGAACAAAATTAAAATTTTTTTTATCTACATACATATCCTTATATGAATTTGAAAATTTTGGTAATATTAATAAAAATATTAAAATGTCATTAACAAATATAATATCCTCTCAATAAAATTATTACTGTGTAAAATAAAATTTTTGAAAAACCATTAAAAAAATATTAATGAGTCACACTTAAGTCTTTTTTTTTAATTTTTAATAGAGTAATTTAAAAATTAATACTGCGATTATTGAAAAGCTTACAGTTTATATTTATTAAAATTTATATTTGATATTAGTTTATGATTGATAAATGTGCATAAATATAAAAGTAGATCTGAATTTTCTCAATTAATATATAAATTTTAAATAATAATTCTTTTTATAGTAGTGAATAAATATTTTTATTTAAACAACTTAGGATTATTAATTATAATATTTGAAATATTAAAAATTCAAGCTATAATTTCAGAAAATTTGTATTTTTTTAAAGTAAGCTAAATAATTATTTGAAATTTTGTATGGCTAGAAAGAAATCTTCTTATTTAATTTAAATGGTCTTTTCCTCATTTCAGTTCATCACAATTTTAAGGTATATTAGACAAATATAAAAGTAGTAGTACTAATCTAATTTATTTAGATTAAATTTAGAGACTAACATAAATTGATGATTACATACTTTTCAAAAGTTGAATGCAATTAGAAATAATCTGAGCAGAATTGTGTAATATTTTTATGAATTTTTATTATTTTATAGGAAGAATACTTTGTTTATTTCAGCTGCTTGAGGTCAGTTCTATAAAAGAATATATTATGTATAAAAAGAATATATTATTTACAAAGAATAAGACAATATCTTACATTCAGAGAAAAATTTGTGATGGCATAATTTACAAGTTTAGATAATACTTTATTTTTATATGGAAAATTAAGGTAATGGTGAGGGATTATGAATTATAATTTAATATAAAAGAAAAATTTCTTGCTTTGTTTATATCTGTCATTTCAAACTATAATAATTATATTAAAAAAGTGTAAAATTTCTATAAAAAAATAAGGAACAAAATAGTGTTAATTATTTTTAGATTCTTCAATATTCATTTAATCAGCCAGCAGCTCACTCATTTTACTCAACAAAGCTATTAAACACAATCAACTGATCAATTCACAACCATGTAATAAGGACATACTGTTAGTTGGAGTTCAAAGAAATTAAAATCACTAAGCGAAGAATTCGTCACTGATCCTAAAGCAATTAAGCATTTAGATGTTTCAAATAACTTATTAAGGACAGGCAGATCTCTTGAGAGATTTATCAATTTAGTGACTTTAATTATTGATGAAAACCAAATTAGCAACTTGTAAGAATTCCCTCAACTTCAATCACTTGAGTGCCTGAGCTTAATCAAGGTAGAAGCTATTTTTTTATTTGATTATTCATATATCTCATTTATAATTTTAATATCATAGAATTAAATCTAAGACTTAGATGAATTCATAATGTTGTGCAAGTCCAAATTCCCTAAATTAAGCAATTTAAATTTAATGAAGAATCCCTGTTGTCCTACTTTCTTCTTACAAGAAGAAGACTATCACAATTATAGGTAGCAACTAGTTAAAAGTATTTCAACATTGACTATTATTGATGGCTTCCCCGTTACTGAAAAAGACTTTTAGCCATTTGTTTCAGAAATCTAACCCATAGAAGAAGGCAACTAAAGCAATGGGTATGGTAAATAAGTTATAAGATAGTAATATGTTGAAAATGATTAAGCAAGAGGTGTAGTAGAGCACAATCCTAAATATGCTAAAGTAAATCAAAACAGAAATATCCTTAAAGGAACCAGCTAAGGTAATAAACACATTCCCAATGAAAAATTGTGATAAAATTTAGCAAAAATGATACAATAGTTAAAAAAATTTGAAGAAAATGAACAAAATATCTAGCTTTTCCATAAAAAATATATATAATATTATTTGATTTGTTTGAATGATTAATAATTGATAAATTTATTCTCGTAATTTATATTTGTAGTAATGCAGAGTATTAGTTATAATTAATTAATCAATAATAATCAATTTCCTTTCTTATTTCTAAATAAAAACAATTATTGAAAAATTGCCATGATCAATTCCAAAATTTATCATTTAAAATAAAAATTCTCATTTTATCATTAACAATTTAATTTGGGTTCTAGTCAATGCTATGCATTTTAATTTTAGACACAATTAATTTGTTGTTATTTGTTGTTTGTAATAAAAAATTCTTTCATTTGAAAGATATTTTATAAACTAATATTTGTTTATTAATTATTCATTCATTTGATCACTTTATTATTAATTATTTCTAATGATTTTAATTTAATAATTATTTTGAAATATTTAAAAATTTTAATTTGAAATAAGTGTAATTAAAATAAGATATCTACATAGCGATAAAGAAAAATGGAAAGTGAATAGGGTTAACAAATCATTACATTAAAGGAATTGTTTGAAGGCTGGAGAACGGTCAAAGATTAAATATAAAAGGAAAGGTAAAAAATTTAAATGACGATGAAAAGAAATACATGGATTCAATATATTTCTTATAAACAAGTTTAGGGAACTAGCAATATAGATTCATATTCTCTAAAACCAAACTTTGAGAAAGCAGTCAATCAGAGTATGGAAACAGAAATACAGAGTAATTGAAATATTTAAAATGGATTTCTGTTAAAATTTCATTTGATTGATCATCATATTTTTAACAATTATGTTTGTTTTCATTCATTTTTTAAATTCTAAAAAAAATAAATATTTTCATTTATGAAGTAAGTTACTTCAAAATAAGTTTATTTTTTATTTATTAAATCTATTTTATGATTTAAAATAGCATAAAAAGTTACAGAAGCTGTTCTATTTGAAGATAGTTTATATAAATTATAAATATGTCATACAGAAATATTTTCATCTACTAAAAGACATAAAAAATTAGAGGATTAGATAAAATACAATAACATAAACAATAAGCTAGAAAATAGATAAAATGTGTTAAAGAATAAAAGATAGTGTTTTTAAATAGTGGAAAATATATTTTTAGACAGTTAAAAATGGAAAAAGTTTTAAATTTTAGAGATAGTAAGCTTAGTTGAAGAATTTATTTGAATTTTGGAGATTAAAGTTAGAAACAAGGCAAAAATAAAAGAACCTTCTTTACTAAATTCTAGTATCAAAAAAGGATAATCTTATTAAGTATGCAATTTAGTAATGGAAAAAGAATTAATCTTATAATAAAATTGCCTAAAAAGAAAGTTAAATTTTAAATTGGTTTTCTGAGCAGCAATAAAAACAAAAACTCGTCCCTATAAGATTAGAAAATAATTCATCTACTTCTACCAGTTTTATGTCGACCACTTAAAGAAATGGAAACATTTAAAATAATTAAACTTAAAGACCTCCTTTATATTCAGATAAGAAATATTCATTTGCTAATAATAATGAATAAGCTACCCACAGAAGTATTAAAAGTATAGACATCAGTTCAATCTAAATGTAAGGAGCCAACTCTAACAAAAATAATAATTTGCAAGCAAACTCTTTCAATAATGTAAAAAATTAAATATAATAATATTCTAAATAATAAAAAATGTTTAAATTTAATTTAATTGAAATAAAGTAGCTATTTATTTTAAATAAATTGAATATCTTAAATTATTTTATCTTATTTAATCTATACTAAGAAATAAATATTTACTAATATATTTAGATAAAAATTTTTTATATACACTGTAATTTCTAATATATTTAGGCCAACTAGGAAAAATAAATACTTTTTCATTCAAATTTAGTATTAATTTTTAAATTTCATGCTTTGTTTTAAGTGATTAGGTCTTAAGAAATGAGATTTTACAGTTTATTAATTTTTCATTTTGTTTCTAGCTGAGATATACCAAATCTTAGCATTTTTTAGATATTTTTGAAATATTTTGCAAATTCAAAGATTAATAAGAATATTTTAGCAATTAAATAGACATACTAATTTGGTAGTTCAATTTTTAGAATTTAGATTTAAAATTGCTACTTTGATGTTAAAAAAATGAAAAAAGATGTTTATTTATAATTATAATAGGATTACAATTAAAGAGAACTATAGAATGGAGACATGTTAGAAAGAGTTTAAAATTAATCTCAATTCATTTAACAATAGCAACAATAGTTTTTTATGAATAATAGTTTTAATAGCAACAATACAAGGATTTAAGATATTTAAGGCTAAAAAAGCTAGAATTATTAAGGTTTTAGGAGAACTGATAATGGTCAGTTGGAGAGCAGCTATAAAAATCTTGAAATCATTAGAGAAAATTAATAGCATGAGATTAGCTATTAACAGTAGTTAAGTGAAAGGAAATAATAAAATTGGAAATAAAATGATGAATAATTGATAGATCAAGAAAGTAATAATTAATTAAGTAAATAATACAAAGTTTAAGAGTTAAGAATAAAAATATAAAATTATAATCTGGAGTTGCAGGAAAAGATATAAGAATACAATGATTTAAAAACATTAAAGCTTGAAAATGACAAAGATTTAGTGGCATACATGAAAATTTTGAAAGAAGATATTAAATCATTAATTGATAACAGTAAAGAGCTTAAGCAGTAGTTGATTAATTTGTAGTGAATAAATTCTTTTATTAAATGCGTGTTTGATTATTTGAGAGTAAATAATTTACAAAATTAAGAAAAAGTAATAATTGGGGTTGCTACAAATTTGTGATCTAAGTAAGGCTTACCTCTTTTAATTACAATTAAATTTATAAAAGAAATAACAATAATTCAAAATGATAACTCGTAAATAAATTTATTTCCTTTATAATGAAGTCTTCACTAATTTCCCTATTTTAAAAATACATCAAAACAATTCTTTTATCATCGTGACTAGCTATCTATTTCATATACAAATTTAATTTTACCATATTATTATACTTTATTCCTTTATATATATCTTTCTCTGTAAATCACTAAATACTTCACTTAAACTTAAAAAAATCTTCTATCAAACTAAAGCAGATAATAAACTTCTAAGATATTCAATAAGAAATAACATTCAATTGCATCTTTTGAATTCATTTATTTTTTCTCACTTTAAATACACATCATTAATTTTTTGCCTTTTTGTAATTTTAATATTTTATAAAAAATCACTCTAATTTAAAATTTAATAACTATAAAAACACAAAAAACGCATGTAATAATAGAAATTTGTAGTAAAATAAATCTTAAAATAAAGAATTTAAAATTTTCAGGGAATTTTAAATAATGTATAAATACTTAATTGTTTAAGAAAAGGAAATAAAGATTCTAAATAATTGTAACTTTAAATTATTATTGGAAATTAACCAAACAAAAAAAATTTATAGATTTTTTGATCTAATTATGGTAAAAATTTAGAAGTCAAAGAGTAAAGCTCAAAAAAGCTAAAAAAGGAAGTTTGAAGGAACTATTGTAACACTTCCTAAGTTAAGAAGGAATACAGATAAATTAGTAAATAAAAATTAATAATAAATTATAAATAAAATATTTTGGTAGAAATTACCCCTCAGAATAAAAGTTGGTTAAAACTATTTGCAGATATAAAAACGTATGCATTTTTTATTACTTATTTTATAATATAATATTTTGTTATAATTTTATTTTATTCACTTAAATCTTTAAAAATCAATATTTTTGCAACTAAAATATCAATGATAAGTTTCCTTCAGAATTTTATTGTGTATTCATGCATGAATGAACATATGCTTATATTTTTATTTGTTTATTTTTTCCTTCAAAAGTTTATTTATTTTTTTGCTTATCATTGTGAAGGGATTTATTTATGAGATATATTAGTTTGTTTTTAAGTATGAATGTATTTATGTATGTATTTATGGTATATGAATAAACGATGAATTGATGAATGGAATTTATGTTCATAATGTAACCAAAACGAACATTAATAGATTGATGTATGTATGTATTCCTTCTTTTATATAGCTTTTAATATCACTTTAATAAACTTATTTATTTATATCAATCAAAGTCTAATAATAATAAATTAATTAATTTATTTATTGATAGAATTAATTAATTAATATTTCTAATATCCTGAACAAATTAAGCTCTTAAATTAAGTATGGTAGGCTGATAGATATACACTAATAATTTTATATAATAGTAATATTAATTATAAAACGAGGGAACAACTGTTTTTATCTTCATCATTCAAAGTAATATGTATTATTTTCGTTTTCCTTTCCAGTAGAATCAATTATAGGAGCAGGGATGTTGTGACTATCTCCATCTTCACCAGCACCACCGCTTCCAGCTGAGAGGACATCGCAAAGAGAGTTATCTGACAATAGCTCATCATCAGAGTGCTCGCTAAGCTTGAATTTATCTTCTTAGCTCTCTCCTACTTGGCTTTCTCCTTTTTCGCTATCTCTATTTTACTGTTGTTAGTTCATAGAATTGGCGTTAAATGTAGTGTTATTTATTCCATTACTATCAGAAGTATTTATCTTGTTTGATACATGCTTTGTTTGTCTTTGATCTAATAGAGTCTATCTTTTGATAATAGCTTATTCGTTGTTTTGAGACTTCTTTTTCTGGCAGAGTTTAAGCTTCTTAGCAGTTGAAACCAAGCCAAGATAACCTTTACCAAAAATGATATATAAAACCATGATAAGAAAAACTAGTCCAACAAAAATTCTTGATTCATCCCTAAAGGCTACAGCATCATCATGATCTGAATTGCCACCACCACCAAAGACATCATAAAGGAGAGAACCTCCAAAAGGACCAATGAAAGTTCCAAGAGCATAACCACCAACAAAAATACTGGAACCCATATCACTGCAAGCTCTTATCATTTTGAGATCAGGTTAGGCAACTTTACGAATCTTCATTTCGTTAACAACAATAAGTTCTATCAATTCTGGGATCATAGGAAGGATAACCATTGCAGAGGCTATACCATTAATTGACTAACCAACTGTAACTAAATACCAGTGATCACCCCCAAGAGGAAGTCCTAAGTAGGTTTCGGGAGATTAAACCAAGATACCAAGTAACGATATGAAAGTACCGAGAGTGATAATGAACTTTTTATCAAGTCTTTTGGAAATGTGTGGCATCAAGTGTAAGAAGACCATGTAAAAGAAGGCACCAACTGAAATAACATATCCAGCTTTACCTTCATCTAATCCAAGAGAGACCATATGTCTAGTGTATTATGGATTGATATAAGTGTTAGCAATTGCACTTCCAGTCATAAGAGAAAAAGTCCAAAAAATAGGACCTGTTTTCATGCAATCTATTGCCTTTACTTTATCGATTTCAACTTTATTTTTAACATCAGGAGGTAACCATTTTACAGTGAATATGCAGAGTGTGAAAATTCCACTCAAAACATAGAATGGTAATTAGTAAGCCAAAGCAGCGTTACCACCAGCGAGATTATTCAAAGCTTAACCAATCATAGGACCAAGCAATAAACCAATAGCTGTCATTGTTTCCATGATACCAATTTTCTTTTGGATTCTGTTGATTATTTATAAAAAATATAATTTTATTAATAAAACCATCACATTAATTAAGTAAGTAATATGATATTAACTAAAAGAAATTTTGTTTTTGCAAATATTTTTTTCATTTAAAAAAGCATAATTTTTATAACTGAAAGATGTTTAATCATTTGGGTTCAATATTCTTTTCGAGCATTTTATTTTGCTTTTTAATTTAATTCTTTTTTCAAATTTGTTAAGCAAGCAAGATAACAAAATTACAGATTTTCACTTTAAAAATAATTCAAGTGTTTCCTTAATTAATATCTATTAAAAATAATTGATTCTTTCTTTGCTTTTTTGTTTTAATATCTTTAGTATCAAGTGTATATATGTATGCTATTTATTTATTGATTAATTTATCTATTTTTTTTGGCTTTTATATTAAATTATTTTTTTTTGATGTACATTTAACAATAACCTTGCCTAAATAAATTAATTAATATTTACTATTAAAATAATTGCTTGCTTGATAGCTTGATACTAGCTAACTAATTAAAATTTAAAATTGATTATTCTCTCATCAATTAATTAGTTAGTGATGAAATAATTAACAGATTTTATGGCTGAAGTACCATTCATTATTAATTAATTTATGAGAATTTCTTGAAGTATTGTTTTTTTAAAGATATTATCTGAAATTAGTGTATTTTAATTTTTGATTGATATATTAATTGCTTGCTTGTAAAATTAAGTAAAATTATTAACTTTATTTAATAACAACTAAAATTTATAAATGAAATTACGAGTCAGGCCATAATTATGGGACGTAACCAAAAGTAGCAGCACCATAGCAGGAACGAGAAGCTCCTTGGAAAAAACGAGCAATCATAGAAACAGCTATAAAAGCTCCCTAATTATCAATATAATATACAACACCAAATGTCACAATTGTGAGAACTTAGATTAACAAGCCATAAAACATCAAATTTTTTTTACCCAAAAAACCCATCATTTAACCAATAGACAAAGAAACGGAAAAACTTCCGATAGGATTGAGTGCGAAAATTAAACCAATAAGTGTTTAATTAACTCCTTTATCTGCTGCAATACCTGGATAAAAAGGAGTAATTACTGAGACAGCAGCATTCAAAAAGAAGTTCATAACTGACAACGCTATCAAGTTACCATCAGCACCAAAGATTGTTTTTGGTACATACTATTTTGCTTTAGCTTCTCCTGTATCTGTCTTTGAAAGTAATGACTCTTTCAAATTATTCTAAGACTTAATCTTTTCGTCTTCAGCCATTATTTTCAATATCTGATATACTTTCTTTTATAATTAATTAATTTATTTATTTTTTTCTTTTTATTAATAATTTTCCTTAACTATTTTTGTTTTCCTTTTGTTTATTTACCTTTACTTTGATAAGTTAAGTAGTATTTCATATTAAAGTTAGTGTTTCCATAAATCCTTCGCGATTTAATGAATATTGATTGATTGATCATCAAAGTCATTTTTACACATTTCCTAAACAAAAGAGATTGATTAAGCAATAAAAGCCATGCATGAACTTAATTCAATTCAAAGAAATACATACATACGAACATATTACTTTTGATAAAAATAGATAGATACATACAAATATGCAATCTCTAAAAAAAAATTTGCATTCAAAAGATTAATAAACAAATATTATATATATTAAACAGAAAAAATACATGCATATAACCTTAATTACCTAATTGAGTAGATTGGTTATCTTAAATTACGAAGTTTTGATTTGTTTATTTAACTAATTTATTTGCAATTTATCTCTCATAGATAAAAATTTCTGATTTTCTTTTATAAAAAATTAAAAGCATATAAATACATTCAAACAAAATGTTTCTTTCTGTATTACCTTACACATTTTTCATTAATCCAATAAAATCACTGATGATCAATAAATATAAGTTTTCTTTAACATTTACACTGTTGAATGGTTTATCACAAAATAAAAATAACATTTGATAAAATAATAAATTTATCATAAAGAAAAAAAAATTTATTTTTTATCAATTTAATTTTCTTAAACAGAAGTAAAAATCATAAAATCTACCTCATAGTTTTATTTATTAAAAATATTAATGAGATAGTATTTAATAATTTCATTTTTTTATTTTGATATTTTTAAATTAAATCTTTGTAATTATTGATTCTTTAGCTTAACTTTAGTTTATTTAAATACATCATATTTTTGATTAAAATTTCTTTCCCTTTCTTTTTTAAATCCAAAGTCCTTAATGTATTAAAGTGAACATCAATTTATATTTAGGTCATTTAAATAGAACATAAAATTTTGATCAATCAATCAGATTTGATAATTACTCACAAAAAAACAAGAGTAAATCAATAAAAATATCTTTAATTTACATCTTAAAATTAAAATTTAAAATCACATTTAATATATATTTTCTCAAAAAATACTTATAAATATAACGTGTTTTAATGTAGTTACTTAGTAAATTTTAAATTAATTATTATTAACCTATTCGTTCAAACAAATATCAAATAACTTTCAAATAAAATAATACGTCAGTTTAAAAATGACTTATTAACTTTATGTTATTTCAAAAATATAAAATTGGATTGAAATCTCTAATTATTTATAATTTATGAAGCAGCTAAATAAAATATATGATGTCTAACAAATTATTTCTAAGACAGGTTTTAATAAAATTAAATTTTAAGCTTAAAGTAATACTTACCAACTATCAATTTTATTTTAGATTTATTCAGTAAAATAGAAATCCCTTTTTATTAACTCAAGCTAATTAATTATCTACTTTAATGAGTTTCTTCTACTATTTAATTAATGATAAGTTAATTTTGTATTTTGAAATTATACTAATAATAAATTATACATTAATTTATTTTTTTAATAAATAAAACAAATGCCTATTGTAAATATATTTTTAAATTGATTTTTATTCAGAATATAAATAAAACTATTACATAAATTAAAATTATTGTCAAAAAATAGGCAAAAATAATAATTAGGAAGTTTATAGTTTCATTAAAATCTAAAAAAATTAGCAAATATATATTTAATCTTAGTTTATAATTTAAAAATTATATTTATGTTAAAAGATCTATCTCTCATATCTTTAACTTATAACCCTTAAGTCAACTCAACAATAAAAAAATATGTTTTAATTCCTATTAATCTCTCAATAATTACTGCATATAATAGTCCACTTTATTCGGACTAAAAATAAAATATCTCTTACAAACTAATATTTTTAACTTTAAATTAATAAATTAAAAAGTTTTATCTTTAACATCAAACTCCAAATAAGATCAATTACAATAAATAAAAATTTGTAAATTAACTAATAAATTGAAAGTAAGCAAAAGTAAGTAAGTAAGTAAGTAAGTTAAAAATAGGGAGAGAGATTTTATACTTATTAAAAAGTTGATATTTTGCAAAGTTTTTAAAAATTTTTAGTAATAGCAAAAGTTTAAAACCTTTGAAAAATTAAATTTAAAGATAGAGAGATGAAAAAATCAAAGATTTAACTCTTATGACTGTATATTACAAAAATTAATACTCAAACAATATCTTTGGAAACACCTCAATTTTGGATTCTCCTCTTAATCCTCTTGAGGGTATTTAATGGTGTGGTGAAAATTCAAAAAACTATAATTTTGTTATCCCCTTAACTTAAAAGAGTAGCTTAATACTTCCCAAAATTTCTTAATCTGTGAGTAGAAGATGGTTTTAATACTTAAGATATAACTATCCTTCTTGATTTTACTTCTCTTTATTCTCATAATTGCTATGATTATGAAAACTCTGACACTTCTGATTCCGGTTATGAATAATGAATCTTTAACAATCATAGAGAATTCTGTTTATTAGGTAAATTTATATTATTAATATAAAGCTATTTAAAGGGAGTGTTATGAGAATCTGAATTTATTTTTACTCTATTTAAAAAATATATAGAAATAATTTAATTTCTTCTAATTTTTTCTTTTAATTAAAATAATTTTTTTTATTGGTGTTAAATATGATATAAGAAAATTAGGTGCTGCTTGATTTAACCCCCGAAACTTTTTAAAGATCTTATGTTGTTAAAAATGTGAATATACTGAACTTGATTGGGAATGTGATGTCGATATAGACAAAGGTAATGAAAGAACTGATCTATAAGGTTACAGAAGTATAGTTGGTAATTAATATATATATATATAGATGGTATTGATCATACTGCAATTTAATATCCTTATCCCATTTATTATATTTATTATGGCGTCTTGAGCTATTATAAACTTTTCACATTTATTCTTATTCTAGGAGTTATGGCAAGTATTATCTACATGGTTATATAAATTAAATAAGTAGTCGGTGTTAACTTTTGAAGCTAAAAGAAATCTTGAATATTTAAAATGATAAATAAAATTATGTATTAAATATAATTAATATTCTTTGGTTAATAAATATATTTACTGTATTTTTAACTTTAAATTGTCTTTTAATATGTTTTTAATTTTAAAAAAACGCTTACATTTTCTTAAATGATAATATTATTATGTTTTAAATAATATTAAAATCAAGAGTAAAGTTAGAATTATAGGCAAATATTATTTACCTTACTTATCAAAGTATTTAGAGTTTAATTTACTATTTATGAAGATTTTTCAAATATATAAACGTTAGTGGATTTAGATTAATTATTCAAAAATTTAATAAAAATATTAATACATAATCAACAATTTTTAGAAACTAAAAAGTAATTAGTCTTATTAAGAGTATAAAACAAGCAGCCATTACGAAACTTAAATAACAATAAATTATTTGAGCTACTAATAAAGTTAAATATCAGTAGATATTTAAGTTAATTAAAATATTATTTATAGTACTAAAATTATCATAAATTTTTATGAGGTAGAATTTGCACAATATTAACGGTTTTAATCTATCTAGAAATAGCTTAAACTCTAGTTTTTAAGGTAGTAATGGAGCTTTTAACTTCATTAACTTACCAAAGCTAAGAGAGAGTAACTAATAAATACAAAATAGTTAATACTTCCTCAATTTAAACTCCTAGAATTCTTAATTTAGCACATAAAATATTCAAACATCTAATATAATTAGCTGCATTCATGATGGGCATGAAGGCAACCCTCTAAATTTAGTTTGCATAGATGAAAAATGTTTGAAGAAGGGAGTTATTTGTACATTGTGTATGCATTTTGAGCATCAAAAACATGAGACTGTGCCTCTTTAGATTTTTCTATCTCAATTTAAGGAATAGCTCAGATTATTAATATTACAAAATTAAGTTGACGAAAATGGAAATAACTAAATAGATATTATGCTTGAGCAAGTTATGTAAGTGTAGAATGATATAATTGAATCGTTAAAGATTTTTAGCTAAAAAACATATGAAGCGATTTAAAAGACGAAAGATTATTTATACTAAATATTCTTGCAAGAAATACATGGTTATTAAACATTTGATATGAAAGTTGCTGATCTCACAGAAACAATAAAAATGTATGAAAATAATAATATCAAAAATGCAAATCATCACACTGAATTAATTTATAAAATGGTACAAAAAATAATTTCTGTTTAAAATACAGATGATATCAACTACAAAAACTAATTTAATTTCAAATTACAATTATTTCCATAATAATATGGTATCCATTTGTAAGAAATGTAAAATCAGATTATAACAGTATAAGAAAATATAGAAAATGAAATACAGGAAATGCATCATCAGATTCAGCAATCTTTATAAAATATTTTGGATTACTCTACATTGCCAAAACAAAATATGTAGAGTTTTACCTTAAATAGTTCAAATAACCAACCTCTTTCAGCTCATTTCGCTATGCAGCAAGAAGAAACTTTCAATAATAATTCTAAAGAATAGAATGTTAATTTAAACTTATAAAATAAATAATAGTCATCATCTTCATCCAGATAATTATAGCCAACATAACAAGTTGCATATAATAGATCTGTATCTCAGGGATTACCACCTCCCTCGCATAGTAGTAGCAGTAAATAATAAACAAAGAGCTAATCAAATAGGATTTCATAATAATTAAACAGCTCATTTTAAAGTGAAACAACATATAAAAATTTAGCAGAATATTAACCAAATATTATGAATACTTAGCAGTCTCGTAGAAAGGAAACTCATTTATTATCTAGGAGCTATGCTTCGTCGTCATCTCCTAAAGAGCATTCGCCATATAAGAGTGATTCAAGATAAAATACAAGTCATAGCTTACAAAACAAATAAGGTTAAAATGAGCAGTCTAATTAAAATTTAAAAGGAACAGTTAGTTATACACCAAACTTTTCAGTTGACACAGATAACTTTTCTATAAACCCCATAAGCAATATATTAGCTCATAATAATGTAATTAGAGATATGGTAAGTGTGGGCAACAATAAAATAGCAACATGTTCTTATGATAGCATAATTAAAATTTGGAAAAAGAATAATTCTTCTTTGATCCAAGAGCTAAAAGGCCATACAGATGAGGTTTATTAATTGTCATACTCAAATAAACATAATCTTCTTGCTTCTTCTTCATACGATAAAACGATTCGTATATGGAAAGTAAAGACTAAAATATTATAAAGATTTTTTTCAAATAATTTATTAATTTAATTTAGGAATATTCAGAATGGAAGCAACTCGTCACATTAAGAGGACACACTGGCAAAACTTGGGCTGTCAAATTTATTGATGTTACTAATAAATTAGCAACAGGAGGTAATGATAGGATAATAAGAATATGGAACATTTTTAATGGTGAATGTGAGAGCCTTTTAGAAGGTAGCTAAGATACGATATGGAGCTTGCATGTTTTAAATGACGGAATCAGATTAGTCAGTGGTGATAATAAATATATTAAATTTTGGGATCACAAAGCTGGAAAAGTTTTAAAAAGTTTATAAGCTCATGAAGACAGGATTTATTAATTGAAAGAATTATGTTGGCAGAAGAACTCTAAGTAATCATTCTTAATTTCAAGTGGCATGGATAAAAAAGTGAAAGTATGGAATATTAAAAACTATGCTCTCCTTTACAGTTTTGCAGAATAAATGATAGTGACTAGTATAGAGACTATTATAGATAGAAATATTATTGTGTTAGGATTATGGGGAGATAAAAAGGAAGGCGGAATAGCCTTCTGGTATGTTCCTTTGGAATAGTCAGTTAAAGAAAACTAAAATTATGGTTAGTAGCCTTTAAAAATTAAAGATTATATGGGTACTTATTCTGGAGTCAGCTAACTTATTTATGACTCTGATCTTTAAAATTTATATACTTCTCACTCTAATGGTTAAATATAAATTTTAGGTTTGAAATGGAGGTGACTTATATAAAATTCATAAAATAACTATAAACTGTTTATTTATTATCATAATATATATAAATTAAACTTAATTCTAACTTTTTTGTTTCTATGTCTTTTTTATAATTAAAATTTGTTTTTGAGTATTTTATTAATAAAATAATTGGTTGAAATAAAAATTTAAATTATTTAGTTTGAAAAAAGAAATTATTAAAGATTTTAATAAAAATATATTTTACTTAAATCGGATACATTTTATTTAACAATTTAGATTTTTTGAAATATCTAAATTTTATTCTAAAGTTCAAATTCAAATATTTTTGATAAATTGAAGATAAAATTTCAAGGAAAATAATAAACCACATTTAATATTAAATGTAATATCTTTTTATTTATTTAATTTTTTATTTGTTTAAGAATTTAGTTTTATAATATTTTAAAAAGGATTAATTAATAAAAATAAAACTTTATTATTTATATAAAGTAAATATCAAAAATAGGAAAAATAAATCAAAATTTGACTAATTAAAATAACAAATTTCTAATAAATCAATTTGTTATTAGAAATTTATTTAACAAATGATTATTAATATTCATAAATTAATAAAATAGTTAGTAATTGAATATTCATCAAATTGATTGGAAGATATTTTTTGAATTTAAACTTATTATTAGTGAATATTAATAACTAATAAATTACATATATTTGAATCGACATTCTTTTTAATTGAAAATTTAATTAATTATTTTTTAAAAAAGATATTTATTTTTGTAAATAATATATGGAAGGAGATTACATAAGCTAAACTTTACTGCATAAAAAGCAATAAAGGTAATAAGAATTGTTAGAGTTTTAAAAGAATGCAGAACAAGCAGAAGAAGAGGTTAGAAAGTGGAATTTACAAAGGGAATCTAACTTAAATCAAGATGATAATTAAAATGATGAAGATAATATTCAATATAAAGAAAATATTGTAGCATATTCTAATCAGACCAAAAATACTAATGAGGGATTGTCAATTAAAAATAAATTGGTTCAACAATAAAGCGAATTAGAGTTTCCTGAAGAATAAATTCATTAAAAATTATAAAAGATTAGAGATCTTCTTGGGTTAAACAATACAAATGAGAATCAAAATGAAAGTTCTCCTATCATCACTAAATAGAAAAAGCTATAATAAAAGCAGTAAATTATTTAGTTGGAGCAAGAAAGAATATCTTAAGATGATAATTATATGGAATTTGCTAATACTTTTGGTAAAAATGATAGAATTAATACTGATATCAATCTGTTAGCTGGAGATTCTTAAATGGAGCAATTAGATTTCATCAAAAGTAATTAGGAAAACGATGATCCAATTAGCTACTCAACATCTACTTTTAATAGAAACTTAAAACAGAAATAACAAAACGAGCCTTCGAACGTTTAAATAGGAAACATGTTCACAAACTAATTTAGGGAAAATCTAAAAAATCTTAATTAGCAACAACAATAAGAAGATAATCAAAGTGAATAAAACATTGACACAAGGCGCTTTTTAAATGAATACATAAACAATTTTGATAACAACTTTGAAATTAACCAATAAATACCAAATGAGGATGTAAATAATCAAATCAATTATTCCTCAAAACCTAACTGCTAAATTACAGGCAATCAACAAAAGTACTAAAGTGTAGACGTACGTGCGCTCTTGGAAGGAAAGTAATTACTTAAAAATGAAAACTCATTTAGGAATAATTAAAGTGATTACGATAAGTTTAATGTTAGAGAGTCTTCATTAAAAAAGGTCGAAACAGACAACTTCTCAAATAATTAAAGAGTAAACCCTTTTAATAAATAAAGAGAGAGATCAAGTTCTGTAAATAAATCTAATAATTAAAGCCATAATGCTTCTCAATCTTTCATAGATAGTGGTAAAAAAGATTTTAAAAACCTTTGTAATGATGAATATGAAAGTAAAATACCAACAACCTAAGTGACTTAAGCTACCTCAGCTAAATAAAACAATACTGTGAGATCATTAAATTAAAATATCCCTAATAAGTTTGAGTTAACTAGTATGAGTTACACAAAGACTGAACCTTCTAACAGATTTAACGAATATGTAAGTAACAACACACAACTTTATAAAAAACCTTTCACTTAAAATATAACTCCATCATCAAGAGCTTAAAATAAATATGAAGACAGATAGAATTAATCTATGTAATAAATCAAAAATTAAAGTCCCTTTCGAGCTACTTTTTAAGATAAATCAACTATCTCCCATATAGGAATTGCAGACAAATAAAATACCTCTCTTTTAAATCAAAGCTAAATCTAATTATTGGAAAATAGCAACTTAAATTTATAAAATGCAACTATGATCAATCAATCTTCAAACATAATAAACAACTAAAGAAATAAAACATCTTTCACATAATAATATTCGCCTCCTTAAAAATGTAAGAAACTATTCTTTATTTTTAACTTTGAAAATTATTTAAAATTTATTATAATAAGTATTCATTAATTCAAAAAAATTATAATTTAATTGTTAATAATGTTACATAATTATATTTGAATCTATCTACTATTTACTTTATCTTTATTATGATTTGTTCAATTTTTTATTTATCTGGTCATATTTTAATAATAGTAATATCTGAAGACATAGGGTACTTGGAAAGTGATGCCAAAGATGTTTAAATGATAAAGCATGAAGAAGATGAAATCAGAGAAAGTAATAATAATACAGAGAGAATAAACAATCTATTTTAGTAATAAGTTGGTAAAAGAATAGATCAAGATGAGCAAAACAGTTTCTTTTAGTATGAATAGTAAATTCTAGAACTAACAAATAAGAATAAAAGCTTAATGAGTGATAATATCAAAATACTGCATTAAAAAGAGTAGTTACATAAAACTTTGATGAAAAAAGAATCAGAAATTACTTAGCTATAATTGCGTGTTTCTGATTTAGAGAAAAAATTAGAAGAAAAGCAAGATGAAGCTAAGCTGAAAAGAAAGTTAGAATTAGCAATTTAGGAGAATACCAAAGAACTGCAATAATAAATCGAAGAATTGTAAAAAACAATTAGCGAATAGAATTTTGAGATTTAAAATAGGACTAATCAGGAAAGATTTTAAAGACATAAAGTATCACAATAATAAAACTAATTCTACTTAAAAGAAGAGGAGTTGAAAAACTAAGTTTAATTTTTGAAGAAAGAAATAGAAAATATGAAATACAATAGAGAAATCTTAAAGAATAGAGGGGAAAATGAGATTAAGAGTAGACTTTTGGAAATGGAAACAGACCTTCATATTACAAGAAATTAATATCACACTTTGTCTTAAGAAAAGTCTCTTTTAGAGCAACAATTAGAGGAAAATTAATAAATTTCTTAACAATCTTTGTAAAAACTAGAAGCTGAAATGTAATCAGCTCATTAATAAGAAATATAAGAACTTCAATATTTTGTTATATCAATTAAACAAGAGTATGAAAAGTTAATGCTTTAAATAAAAAACGTGAAAAAACCTTCAAAGAAAAAAGATTCTTCTTAGTAATAGCAAACAAAAAAGAATTTATACAACTAATAAGATAAAAAACAAAAGGTAGAAGATGAAGAGGAGGAAGAAGAAAATCAGGAAGATTTGCAAACTAAAATTAAATAACTTATTGAAGAAAAAAATATTTTACATGACGAAAAATTTAAATTAACTCAGTAAGTAAACTGGTTATCAATAAAGCAAAAGTCCTAATCTTACATGGAATAAAAAGTTGAAACTCTAATGTACGAAAGGAGATTCAATTAGCTAACTGAAATGCTTTCTTACTGGAAAAAAAACTGTTCTATGGTATGCTAAGATTATCTTTCTTAACTAGCAAAGCTAAAAAAGGAAAATGAAAAACTAAAGTCTACAATACAAGTAACTTAAAAAAGATTTTTAACAGAGTATGAAAGTATAGTCAAAGAAATAGCCAAAAAATATTAATTAGAAAGCGAATAACTTCATTTAAATCTTAAAGAGATGCAGCAAAAATACATTTAATCTCAATCAAAACTTGCAGAAACAAGATCAAAGTTAAAAGATGTGTCTCAAATATCTTTAACTAATAACACTTAAGTCAACTCAACGATAGCAAATTAAGTTTTTACTCCTATTGATTTCTCAAAAATTACAACCGAGAAGAAGCCACCTGTTTATTCACGCTAAAAATAAAATAATTCCCAAGATTACTCCATTAATTTTAAATAAATTAACTAAAAAATATTATCTTAAACATAAAACTAAGACCAAGAAAAAATAAAGAAAAAGAAAAAAACAGTTTACTGATTTATTAATTAATAAATTAATTATTTTTAAATAAATTGAAATAACTAATTAGTTTTATATAATATTATTAAATGTATATATCTATAATAAATATAATGTATAGCAATTCTTTATGGTAGCCATAAAATTTTACAAAACATTTTAATTTAAATTTTATTATTTTACTTAAAAATTTTTATTCCACTTTTATGATTGGATAATTGTATAGAAGAATTATGATATATAAAATTAATAACTATTTGAGAATATATTTATGAGTTTAATTTGTCCTTATTATATAGTTTTAAGGAATTTGAATGAAGAAATTAAAAGATATCATTTACTGAAACAAAATAAAAAATTAACAAATGAAAAACAAAGAATTAATTTATATAATTTATCACATCTAATAAATTGAATATAAAAATAGTTAACTGATTGAAAAATTTTATTTGAAGCATAAATTTAAGAAATATTTATTATTTAGTTTTTACTATTTTTAAATATATTTGAATATGGTTTGTTAGTTTATTTAATATTTAAAATCTTTTAAACTTTTTTATTTTTTACGGTGTTAAAATAATAATTAGTTACAACTTTAGTTCAAAAAATATTTTGAAAGTATTTTTACTAAAATAATATATTAATAAAACAATTCAGTACTTGATTTTATGTTTTGTTTTACTAATATATTAATCTTATGATTTACATTATTGTATTAATCATATTTTTGTATTAGCTATGTAATGCCAAAATATTATTAAGTTAAAAAATGTATCTTTTTATATTAAAGAATTTTCTAAAATTATGAATCAGTTTTAGAAATATCTCATTTTATTTTGATGAATGAAATTATAATTGACTGAAATATATTTTTGATTAAAAAATGATTGAATCACTTCAGTATAATTGAAACTATTTAGAAAGATTTTTTTAAAGATTTTAATGAGCTTGAATTACTGATGAAACTTGATAAACAAGAATATGACTTAATTTTAAAAACATAATTGAAATCAATAGGAAAAAATTACAAATCAAAAAACGTATTTTTTTTGATAGAAGCATTCATCTTGCCTTAATTAATAGAATAACCAACAAAAAAAAAACAAATCCTTGAAAAGAAAATAATTGAGAGAAAAAATAGATACTTTTTCAAAAAAAAATTAATTTTTACACTCGCTTCACAAATTTTTGTTATAATTAAAAATATTAAAAATTTTTGTAAAACAAAAGAAAAATTAAATTTGTAAATAGATAGATGAAAAAAGAAATAAGAATAGCTCTTATAGCTTTATTTTGCTGCATTTTGACAGTAAATTGTAGAAATGAATACTCAAGCAGTGTCATTGGAAACCCCTCAAGTTTGGATTCACCTCTTTAGGACATTTAATGGTGTGGTGAAAATTCATCAAATGATAATTTGGTTGTCCTCTTAACTTAAAAGGGTAGCGTTTACAGATCAGAAGATAGAGGAGCATCTTGGATAAAGATGGTTGACTCTTTTGCGAGAGTTGGTGTAAATGTAAAGATGGATCTGAGCTCAAACGTAATTACTTTTTTTCAATTGCAAAATACTTCAATTTTTTCCATTTTCATTCTGTTTTATTAATAACTTAAATTTTATAAACAGGTAGGTATTGTTACTTAAATGATTGCAAGTCCTATTGATTCTAATGAAATAGTCTTTATGGGCTCTGATGGTATTAACTGGATCACTACTGATTGTGGTGTTACCATTTAAGCCCTTGGAATCAACTTAAATTTGAGAGAATTTATGTATCACCCAACTGAAAAGAATTGGATGCTTGCTTCTTCCTTTAACAACTGTGAAAAGCAAAACAACCAAAAAGATAAGAGAAAAAAGGACACTGAATGCTTTAAGACTAAAGATTTGTTTTTCTCTGAAAATAAGGGTAAAAGCTGGAGAGTTTTACTTAAATATGTTGTACAATTCGGATGGTATACCATTTATTTATTCTATAAAGCAAACAGTTTATTAAAACATTATATAATAATATCAAAAAGGGCTCACAAAGTTAATTCTAAGCTAACAAATGTCCCAACTTCAAGAATTATATACTCTAAGGAAGTCGGAAGTAATTCGTTTTTCTTTAATGAAGCATCTCAATAAACTAATATAATAATAAAAGATAGTGGTCACCAAGTGATGAAGGGTTGGAGCATGAAAACTCATTTATTCTATACTGATGATTTCATGAAAAACTAGAATATGATTGTTAACTAAGGAAATAAGGTAAAACAAATTATTAAAATTTGAAGCTTTTGTTAATATTGAATATTTCTTAACCAAATAGTTTTTGATTACTGAAAACTACTTGTTCGCTGCATAAGTTCACAGTAGTGATAATTAACTAGTCAAGTTAATGGTTTCTTAATCTAATTAAAAAGAATACTCTTTCACTTATGCTGAAATTCCTGAAGATATACACTAGCACTCATTCACTATTTTAGATACTAAGGAAGTATGATTTTACTATTTTTTTTTAATTAATTTAAATAGATAGGCAAATAATTTACAGCAAATTATGCAATTAAAAAAGATTATAAAAAAATATAATAAAAAGCAAGTGTTTAAAAATTAAGAATAATTTAGTTTATAAAAATAGAGAAAAATTATAAAAGCAATTAATTAATAAATTTATGATTAATTGAATAGTCAAGCTATTAAATTACATTTTAAAGAGATTTTTCTCAAATTTTTAAAGATTAGGTTTATTAATTAAAATAAATTTAAAAATAGGGTTAGGTATTCTTAAATATTAATCACTTGGGCAGTAACTCTCCTATGGGTAATATTTACTAATCTGACTCAACTGGTACTCGTTTCTCTCTTTCTCTTGAAGATAATGTAAGAGGAAGAGATGGTTAATGCGATTTTGAATCAGTTAATGGTGTTGAAGGTATTTTTATCTCAAATATATTCGCTCCTAGCAAAAAGTTAAAGGGTATCAAGCAAATGTTGAAATCCAAAAATCCTGATACAAGCGATGAAGATATTCCAACTGAAAACACAAGAAAGAAAGGTCAAGCATAAAATTCTGAAGATGTCTTAAAAGAATCCTTAAAAAGTCTTAGAGATAACATGGTAACTCGTATCACTTTCGACAAGGGTGGTATGTGGAGTTTGCTTAGGGCTCCTGCTAAAGATTCTAATGGAAAATAAATTAATTGTGATATTAATAAAAAGTGTTCTCTTCACCTTCACTCAGTTTCTTCATAACTAAGTTTTGGACCTGCTTACTCAAGTGAAAATTCATTAGGTTTAATTATTGCTACTGGTAACACAGGATAATTCTTAAGTCATAAAGCAGGTAGCGTCAACACTTATCTTTCTCGTGATGGTGGTCTTGTTTGGGAAGAAATCCGTAAGGGGTCTCACATATATGAAGTTGCTGATCATGGCTCTATCATAGTTATGGCTACTGATTAAGAACCTACTAAGAACATTATTTTCTCTTGGGATGAAGGCCGCACATGGAACACCAAGTAAATTAGCGATACTCCTGTCATGATTTCAAATATTATCACTGAACCTGGCAATACTTCTGACAAGTTCTTAGTTTATGGATCTATTGAAGGTGAATCTGATATTTCAGGAATAATTGTCCTTCTTGACTTTGCTTCTCTTCATCCTCGCGATTGCTAAGGTTATGAAAACCCTGACACTTCTGATTCTGATTATGAATACTGGACTCCTCATAATCCCAGTGAATTCTGTTTATTAGGTAAATTTATTTTATTAATATCAAGCCATTTTAAGGAAATATCTTGAAAAGCTTAATTGATTAATATTCTTTTTAAAAAATATAAAAACGCACTTTTAATATTTGATTATTTATTTCAATTAAAATAATTATTCTTGCTTAAATTAAAAAGGACGTGAAATTAAATATGTCAGAAGAAAAAGAGATGCTGCTTGCTTTAATCCCGAAACTTTTGAAAGATCTTATGTTGTTAGAAAATGTGAATGTACTGAACTTGATTGGGAATGTGATGTCGGATTTGCTCGTGCTAAAGACGATAGCAAAGAAAGAACTGGCCCTTGCGTTCCTTTAAAAGACTTCAAAGTGGATTACAATCCTCCATAAACTTGCAGTGGCTCTTACCAAGTTACATAAGGTTACAGAAGAGTAGCTGGTAATTAATGTATAGGCGGTATTGATCATGCTCCAATTTAATACCCTTGTCCTATGTTTGGCTTCTTGAGCTATAACAACCTTTTCACCAATGTTCTTATTTTAGGAGCTATGGCTGGTGTTTTCTACTTAATTATATAAAATAAAGAAGTAGTAATAACATTTGTAGCTACATCAAATCTTGATGCCTACATTAACTTAGGTAAAACTTACCTAAAGAAGGGTTATACTTTTGTTACATCAATTGTCCTTCCACAAGCTTCAAATTAATAATAAGGATATTTCCAAGCTAACCAAGATGAGGAAAATAGAAAATCTCATTCCTTAAAGGATCAACATCATTAATTCCATGATAATTTAATTGAAAGCCATGATCATGATGATGAGGAAGAGTAAAGTGATGCAGTATAATAATAATTAACTTCTTCTTAAGTCCCTTAAAATAATAGTAACAAAAACAATAATAATAGTAATACACCAAACTAAGCTCAGCACAAAGATCTTCTTGATGAACATGATGGTGAAGAAGATCCTTTTGATCCTAGAAATTGAAAAATAATTGACTGAATAATATTGCTAATTTATTTTTTTACTTAAATAATAAATAAATAAAAATAAATAAATTAATTTTTGTCTTTCATTAATATTATTTAGAAAGTTTTTCTAAGTAATTTAATATAGTGTGTCAAGTATCTTTTTCTCTTAACTTATGTATTTTATCAAATCCTTTTTTACTTTATTATTCCTAGTTTGAAAATATTCTAACAAACCTTCTAATAATTTACTTCCAAATTTAAGTTAAATGTTTTTAAAGGAATTTGTTTTAATTAAAAAATTTTTGATAAGAAATTTTGAAAAAAAAAAATTATAAAAATATGGATTAAGGGTTTTCAACAAATGTATAAAATGATATTTTAAATGAAAAATAAATAGCTTAAATAATAGACTAGCTTTTATAAAATAAAAATGAATACTTTTAGGTGATAAAAAACGAAAAATATGGGAAATATTATGCAGTTAATAATAGAAAAGAATCTTATCTAATATATCTTATATCAATAGATGATGGGAATAACTCTTACTGCTTTGATAAGCTGTAACAGGCCTAAAATTATGTTGATCTCGTTAGAGGATGTGATAATTTATATATATCAAAAATCTATGATGCCTTTAAAATTAATAAATTTTTTGTTATTTTATTTAAAGACTGTGATTTTTCTCTGTCTTCCTACAAATGCTTTGATAGAAATTAGCTAATATAATTAGCTGAGCAAATGATTGAAGCAATAATTTATCTTCATTCTAAAAATATCTTTTTGAAGACTTTTTAAATTTAAAAAATTTTTGTTGATAATAATTTTAACTTGAAAATAACAGAAATTTCTTTTCCAAAGCTAATTAATTGTTAGACTGAATACGGAAAATACTAATAATATGGATAACCTGGAATATATTTGCCTCCTGAGATTTTAAATTAATTCAGATCAAATTAGTTTTAAAAGTTAATTTACAAAACAATAGAGTAAGATATTTGGTCTTTCGGTGTTTGGTTGCTTATTTTATCTGGTTCAAGTGAAAGCTCAATAAAAAATTTAACGGAAGGTTTAGAAATGTATCCTTTAAATATAGATATTGATTTTGATATAAACTATTTAATTTCATTAATTTTACAAAAAGAAGCTGATCAACGACCTTCATTAAAATAGATAAAAGATTATTTTTAATGCTTAAAACTAAATTATAATAAATAAAATAAATAAATAATTTTAAATTAGAATAGCTAATTTTTGATTGCTCAAAGTAAATTTGTTGAAAAGGAATTTCAAAAATCATTTGAGATAATTTAGGAATTAGTTTATAAAAACCCATATAACGATGAATATTTAGCTTGGATGGGAAGAATATGCTATGCTTTAGAAAAATACGAAATATCAGAATATTTTTGTTACTAGACACTTAAATTAAACAAAGAAAATGATTTGGCATATTTTATTTTAGGGATCAACAATACTCATTATGAATTTCTTGAGCTAGCTAAAGTTTACTACCAAAAAGCAATACAAATAAATCCAAATAATATTTTGGCATTAAATAATCTAGGATTAGCTTTTCAGCATTCAAACTAATTTGAATTTTCCTTATAAACATATTAGAATGCATTAAAAATTAGCCCAAATGACATAGACATTTTAAATAATTAAGGCACTCTATTTTATAAGTTAGGCTAATATGAAAAAGCAATAGCCTCTTTTAAGAAAGCTCTTAGAATAAATAGTGAACATAATTCATCTTATTTTAACTTAGGAATGTTATACCTAAAAATGCAAAAATATAATAAGTCTATAAAATACTTTGAAAGTCTAGTAAAAATGACACCTTTAGATAACGAAGCCCTTTTTCATTTAGGTTTTTCATACAAGTAAGTTTAAAATCATTAGAAATCTTTAAAATATTTCTACCAAGCTTTAAAAATTGCTCCTTAAAAAGCTAAATACCTTTTCAATATTGGATAAGTTTATATGGAAAAACTTTTAAAATAAAAATCTTACACATATCTATAAAGGTCTTTATAATTGAAACCATTATCTGAAAAGTATGTCATAAATCTAGGTGTTTTCTACTTATAATTTGAGCCTGAAAGAGCCTTATAGCATTTTATTTCTTCATTTTAAAGATTTCAATAAAATGAAAAAATATGTAATTACTTAGGAATATGCTACAGTAATTAAAATTAATTGGAATCTGCTTTTGAATGTTATAAAAAAGCTTACAGTTTAGATTAAAAAAATAGCTTTGCAGTGATGAACATGAATATTGTCAAAAATTAGATTTAAAAATAAAAGCAAGTAAAAAATCCTTTAAAAATATTTTTAATAATTAATAATTGAAGAAAAAAAAGTTATTTTTCATTAAAAATAAAATAAATATTTTTTGTAATACTGCCTAAAATCTAAGAACTAATTTAATGACTTACTTTTAGAAGTTAGTATACTAATAAAATTTAATAATTGTATAAAACTCAATATAAATTAATTAAAATAATAAAAATTGTTAAAATATTAATTGTTAAATTTAATTTAAAAAAAATTACATATTAAAATTTTCATTTTCTTATTTATTTTTGGAAATTAAAATATTAGGATTAAAATAAAAATTAAATTAAAATAATTTTCTTTTTAATATTAAAAAGTTGAGTATTTAATAATAAGTATAGTTTTACTTGAGAAAAAATACTTAATTTTAAAATTACTAAAATTTTAATAGAAAAAAATTAAACATATAATAATTTAAAAATTTTTTCCCAGTTTTATCTTTACTTTTTTATAACTTTTATTAATTGAAATGTTAAAAATACTAAGTATATTTAAATGTGTAATCTATTAAGAATTAACACTCAATTAATATTTCAGAAAAACAATTTTTTTGAGTTTTAAATTAATTAGATAGCATTTTGATTATATTTACTAAATAGATTTTTAATTTTTTAATTAATTAAACTGATAAATATTTATTTATATTTTTCATCTAAAAATTAAATTCTGAAAGAAATTAATAATAAATTAAATAAAAATGTTTACTCTTATTAAAATTAAAAATTGAATTTAATAAATATCATCACTTTAATTAAAATATTATGATTAATTAAACCTAATTGAGAAAATTTCTAAATTATTTTCAACCAAACAAAATAGTAATAATTTAAAAATATTTTGATACTATTGCTAACATTTTCTTAATATATTTTTTTATTTGCTGATTTAAGATAATACTTATTATAAACTCTAGGAATATTACAATCTTAATATCAATTTTAATATAAAATATAAATTTATTTTAAAAATTATAAAATAAAACAATATAGTTGCTATTAATCATTTGCTATTTTTAGATTTATTTTCCAACCTTAATTTTAAAGGCTTTTATTTAAGATTTAGAAAATATATTTCAAATGATATTTGAAATAAAAATTAGAAGAAAATATTATATATATTTTTTTTAATGGAAAATCAATTCTAACTAATAGTGAATATTTCCTAGGTTGCATACTTTACTATTCTTTCATAATATATATCAGGCTCTACGCAGGATATTTGATTTGGGTTTGAGCAGAAAAATGATTTAAATGTACTTTCTAGGCTCTTTCTAAAATTAAATTAACACAAATAATCTATAACAGCTAATGAGACTACATATTCATTAATTTGTATATTTCTAAATTTATTTTGTGTTTCATATTAGCTTTTTTTATCAGATTATTTTTAAATATTTTATCCTATAACTACCATTAAGCTATAATCCATTAAATTCAAAGATTCGTAATGATGACATTCTTCTTTTAGTTATTAAATTATTTCCTGCTTAAGCTATTAAGGAAGAGATTTCAATATATTTCTATCGCTTTCTTTGTTTTTGAAATCATTATCCTTCCCAAAGAACACATGAAATTTCTAATCTTTATTGCCTTTAGGTGAGTCGTTTTAGCTTTTTGGTTCTATTAGTTTTGTTAAAATGTTAATTCTGGTTTTTATTTTTAATTAATTTACACTCTTAAATATCTTCGTTATCTGAACTTTCTATATGCTCATACTATCTTCCAACACTTGATCCTTTGAGGTCATAAATAGATTTAATTTAGTTTTATTCAAAATCCCAATCATATAAAATATTTTCCATTAAAATAAAATAGTTATATGGAAGTTCTAAGCTTTAATCCCTTATTTCTTCGCTCTCAATCTAAAACAATCCAAATATCCTTACACTTAACAAATGCTATTTAGTATAAATGCTGCTTAAACAGACTTCATTAACTTCTCGTAAGAAGGTATTAAACTAAGATTATGGAATTCCTTTTAAAACGAATCTGCTATCTTTACTAAAGTGGATACTTGCATCATTTGAACCTAAATAAACCATTTAATTATAAAGTTGCTCCTAAATACTAATTTTTTTGTCTTAAGTTGATGCTTCATTATCTTTGACTTCATCTGATTATTCAGAAAATGATTTTAAAATTTGTTCATTTAAATTAAATCCTAACTGTTAAGCTAACTTTTGAAAGTTGTCCTTCAAGTATGAATTGACATTATAATAATCTTTGACATTTTTTGGAGATTTATCTTTAGCAAAAATTGATAAATTTTCAACCTAATACTCAATATATGAGTTCAATTCGCTTTTATTTTATTCACAAATCTACAAAATTAACTTTTTTATAATTTGCCATATTTTAAGTTAATTTTCCTTTTATCTTTTATAGAATGAATCAGATCTCTTCTTATTCTCCATATTACTAATCTTGATAAAAAATTTATTTTACGCCAAACTTTTATTAACTTAAAAAAAGTTATTTGATATAAAAATTATCAGAAAAATATCAAACAAACACTAAAGTCAACAATTAAATCATTGAGGGATATTAATGAATGCCTGAAATTTGATTGAACAAGATAATAATGAGAAATCCTTCTATAATAACTTAAAAATACATAATTATTTTTTTTTATATGAAATAACCTAAAATAACCTTCATATTTATTTTGACTTTTTTACAACATTTATAAGTTGTTACTTTTAATAATAAAAAGTACGATATATATTAAATCCTTGATGTAGAATCGCTTTTTCAGAAATTATTAGGTTAATTATTATAAAAATGATTATGAACAATAATTTAAAAATATAATAGACGCTTGACGAAGCTGATATTTGAAAAATTTTTAATTTATTTTAATAATTTTTTTAAAAATAGAAAATCAATAAAATATAAATAAAAAAAGAAAATTTAAATTAGTGTATGATGTGTCCCTGTTGCTTTAACAGATTCAAAAAATGCAAAATTCATAAAAAAAGCTAATCTTCACTAGATCTAATATAATATAGATTCTAGGGGTATAATGACAAAGATGATTTTTCATCTGAGTTAGTCATTGACTAAAACACATATTTATTAGGCTTACCCACAAACAATTAAGTATTAAGTTAAGAATTTTAAAATGCTCTAAAAAGTTCAATTTATTATTAACTGGGTGATTATTTTTCTGCTGCATCTACTGCATTTTAATCTGTATAAACTTATCTCAGCTCATCTGATTCCTTATTAGATTAAACTAATTTCTGTATATTTATTTCTCTTGATTTTATTTTTTGTTTACCTTATTTTAATTATAATAAAGAGAAAAAAAAAGTATTTAGTTTTTTGCTTATTGGTAAAGATAGGATATAAACCTATTCAAATATTCCCACTTATGGTATTGTGATGAAAGATGATATTATTGAAGCTTTTTCTCATCAAACAGGTATTGAATTATTGTATTAATTTTCTTTTTTGTAATCTAAATATATTTTTTTAAAAAAGATGATTAGTCAAGTTAATCCTACTTTTAATCTTATAACCTTACTGATAATAGAAATAGAAGTAAAAGTAATATTATAATATTTGGAAGTAAAATAGAAAAATTTAAAGATAAACTTCTTCTTTCAGAATTAACATCAAATGATTCTATATAAAAAAATTAAGATTAGCAATAATAACAAAAGTAATAATATGAAATATCATATAGCTCAATACATGATGACACAGAAAACTATTTATCTACTTATTTCACATAATTTAATGGCATGATTTAAGAAAGCTACAACCCTTCTGGATATGTATTAAAACTTTAAAAATGAACAAATTGCTATTATATTTTTGAAAGACATATGTTTATTAAGATTTTTACTTCATAAATTATCAAATATTTTAATTAAATTTAAAAATAGAGTAAAGAAATAAAAATCTTTACTTAATGAATTCAAATAAATGATGTAATAAAATCTACTAATTAATTAATTTCAAGTACTTACTTAAAATAATAATTTTAATTCAATTTTTATTTGTTTGCCTATCTATCGATTAAATTAATTATTAATCCGCAATAAATATTTTAATAGACATCATATTTTTATATTAATAATTTATGTTTAATATATCAAAGTTTATTCAAAAAAAAATCATAAATATTAATAAAAATAAATCAATAAATATTTTATATTTATCGGAATCTTTAAAACAAACAGATAAAAATCATAAATAAATACATTTGGAAGAGAAAAAAAACAAAAAAATTTTATTTTTTTAAAATAATCAAAGGGTGAATTTATTATAATAATTAAATAATATATTTGTCGAATACAATAAATCGGTAGAGAATAATCTCATTCATACATATTCATTAAAAAAATCAACAAATTTAATTTTATAAAATGTTCTAATGATAATAATTAACTAACATTCTAATTAACTAACTAAAAACAAATAGCATGCTCTATAAGAATTCATTAGATAACACGAGAAATTTAGAATAAATAAATGTTTATTTGAAAAAAATAACAATATTTTATTTAAGTGTTAATTTGATTTGTATAAATAAATTTTAATTATGATAGCTTTAACAAGCTAAATAAAATAAATTACTACTAAATGTAAAATATAAATTACAATTTCAAGAAATAAAGAGAACAAGAATGGATCCTATCAAACCGAAAAAGGAACCTTAAAAAAGACTGAATTATATATCATCTATGAATTCTTAGAACAAAAGAAATATAGCTGGCATAATGAACCAGAACAATATTTAACAAAAGAAGTAGCTCAAATCTAATAGCTCACTACTTACTTTATTACTTATTTTATAGTGAAATTCTAAATGAGAGCAGATTTTAGACGGTATATAGTCAAAAGAGGCTTAAGCTACTCCCCAAAGGAGTAAACTTATGCAAGAAGAATAGAAACTACCAGTAAAATAAGTATATATAAAAGAAAGGTTCAGAGCAAAGTTACTGAAAAATAAAAATTGTTTTTATCTTTTTGCTGATTGCAACTACTAAACATATCTGCTACTGATATAATATAAGAAAGCAGCTGCACATAATACTAAAGCTCCCCAGCTGATTCCCAAATCAAATAAATAATCTCTAACTTTGTTAGAATCAACATTGTACTTGCTGTTGCTTTGCTGCAAAGTTACACCCATCCATAAAGTAGCATAAATATTTATTAAAAGAAGATTACCACACATCAAAAAGTGTGAAAACACCAAACACTTTTATTAAGGTTGCATATTTCTAATCAATAAAAGTTGGTTTAAATAAATTAATTAATTGTTAACATTAAAAAGTAAATTTTTACTTTATTTCATAAATCGATGGCAATATATTTTAAATAGAATAAATAGGTTGCAAAGACTCCATTTGATGATTTTAAGAAATTCTCATTTGATTTGTTCTCAATCCTTAAAATGAATACAAAAAACCAAAAAACATAAGAATTCCTCCTACTGAGTAAGAAAAAGTTAGATTTTCCATGAAATTCTATTTAATTTAAAATATCTATATCAAAAATATTCAATAAGGTTTAATAAAATACTTACTTGAACATCCCAAACATCGATGTTGAACGCTAATACACTGCTAATCAAAAATGCAGCTATTTTTCCTGCGGAGCTTGCAAATGCAAATTAAAATTCACAGTAATCTTAATCCTCATCTTTAATGCAGTCATTTTAATATTAATTAATAATTGCCTAAAATTTTATTTTTAAAGTAAATTATGGATTAAACAAAAAAATATTATTTTAATTAAAAAATTTATTAAATAAAAAAAACATTTTTTATTTTAATTTCTAAAATTTTATTTAGAAATTTGAAATTGTATTTTTTTATTTATTTTATTTTTATCTTTTAAAAAATGAGCAAATTATTTCAATCAAAATTTATTTACTATGATTATATCATGACCTATGTCTTAAAACATGAAGCCAAACACTCCGAGAAGCATAATCGATGTTTTGGCATTATCAAAAAGAGTTATCCAATTAGCTGTGATGTATCTAGAGAAACCCATGAGCAGTAAACCGATTATACTTAAAGCACTAAAAAGTAATATAAATAGCTTTCTATATTTTAGCATATTAACAGTCTTCTTTTTTAATGGAACTGAAATTACAGGAAATAGTAATTTTTCTATTAATGGTGGAATAAGCCAAATGACTGTATCAAGAATATCAGGAGTGTTAACTTTGAAAAAGAAAGGAGAAATAAATACCATTTCAATAGAAAACCCTTTATTTAATAAATAAAAATATCATTTATATGAAGTTATTTCTTTAATTTGTTAATTAATTTCTTTACCATAATTAACACAAAACACTAGGAATGACAACAATTTTATATCTTTCAAGCTCAAATATTAATCTTTTTAGGATGAGTACGGCACTTATAATGCAGCCTTCTAAATATTAGCCTCTAAGTCCTCAGAATATAACTCTCCCTACTAGGACAAATTGAGTTTGTTTATATTTTAAGCATCAATAGTTGTTCTATCTCCGTTTTCTTCTATCAATTAATCATGATCACCTTTCGATATATCACTTTCAAATGAGTTTTATTAAACTTAATCAAATTCGTTTCTTTAGTTCTATTCAACAACCATATCATACCCATTTCCATTACTTAGTTTATGATTGCTGTTATTTTAATAATAGTCATTTTAGTTTTTCAAATTGCTATGATAAATATTATGATGATTCCCATTTATTTAATCTTTTCTCTTTTTGTCACTCCTTTCAGGAGAAGAACTCGTCTCTCGCTTCTCTCCTATGTATTCATCCTCAATTTATTGATGGATCATTTTAATTTAAATTATGCTTGAAAATACCAGAGCTAATTCTAGGATATTTAAAATATTTTAGTATTGAAATAAACTTTTATATAATTAAAAGTAGAAAACTATTAAATTTTTGAATATTTTGATGCCAATAGAGTTGTTTGCTTATATATTTTAATATCTTTGATTTTAATTAATAATTAATTAGTACGTACACACATTTCCTTACGTTTTTATTTGATGATCAAATACCCATTTAGTAAGTAATATATATATTTTTTTGTAATCCAGTTAACTTTATTACTATTCTTACTTATTCAATATATTCGTTTTTAAATGTAAATAAATTATATTGTTTTCACTCTTTTCATTAATTATTTTTTATTTTAGATTTAATATCAAATATTTTTTATTTATAATATATTTTATTATTCTATTCTAATTATTTTATTTTGAAAAAAACTTTATAAATGATTCCTAGTTTCTAAGTTAAAATTTAAAGGATTATTTGAGAATTTTATTAACTTTTATTTTTGATAATAAAATTATTTTTTAAGAAAAAATTTTACCAAAATTCAATAAATTTTAAAGTAAAATGCTATAATTTTTGAAAAATTTAGTAGAAATAATTTAAAATTAACAGCATATTCTAGATTATTTATTACTTTTTATTAAATTTAATTCTATGTATTTTATCAGAAAATATAGTGCGATAAGATATTTTTATTAAAAAATATCTAAAAGTTAATAAAAATTTATTTAATACATTTATTAGTTAACATATTAATATTAAAATGATAAGCATTTCTTAGCGTTTGACTTAATTATTACAAATTTCTAGCTAAAGGGCATTCAATTTTCCATAAATTCCATTTAGCGTTAATCCAACACCTGTTGATTCAGAATATGACTATATTTCTAGCATTTCGAAAGATTTATTTGAAAAACATAGATAGGAGATGAGCAAATATTGGAAATAAGATTAATTATTTGCTACAGGAATTGCATAAGAATTATGTGTACAACTTCCTATGAATGATTTCGTAGCTGGGGCTAATATAGACAGTTTAGGCCAATTAAATTTTAAAATTAAGGATTAAAACTATATAAATGGTATTAAAGCAATTTCAAAAGCTTAGTCTGCATCTACTTTGGAAGTTGATTATTATGGCGATAAACAAAAGCACTGCATTTTATTTCCTTTTAGTTAAATAGCTGAAAAACCTCTTTTGAATGCATTTAGAGGAGCTAACATATCTGAAACTATGGCAAGAATATAAAAAACTCTCGGAATTGAGGTTTTGAGAGTTGGAGTTATTTAAAATAGCTAGCCTTTTCATGGGATAATATACGCTTACTTGAAAGAAATGCAAAATAAAACAGGCAAGATAGATGAAGGTGCCATAAACTTCTAAAAGCTAACTGAATTTATTGTTTCAAAGGAACTATTTTCACATGAAGAGGTAGCTTAATTTGGAAATAAATAAATTTAAGAAATGGAATCTATAGATCCAGCTTTAAAAGAAATAATGGAAAAGCTAACAAATGCTTCAATCGGAAATTTCTAAGAAAGTTTTTCAAAATTCACTCCTGAAAATATAAAATTAATTAGAGGTGATAAACTAGAAAGCTCTACTTAGCAATATTTAGAAGCTTTAAGAGCAAGAGGAGTGTTAAAAAATGAAGGTAAGCATTTATTGAACTATGTTCATAACAAAAATATAGCATTTGTTGATCCTATTGGTTCTCTTACTCGTGAAGGTTTTTTGGTAGGACTTTTAAGAAGTTTACACATTGAAGATTTGGTGAAAGAATTTCATATTGCAAGTGATATTCAAGATGAGTTACTTTACAAAAATATTTAGTCTATTTTAAATGAATGTGGAATAGATGCAAAATTGAATTACTACACTCACAATAATCTTTTTTCAGAATAAAATGATAAGGCTTAAATAAACACCCTTGTAAAATTATATTTACTTGTTATTTGTCATATAATTTTTATTTATAATAAACAGCAAGACCTCTTTACATAAATGAAGCAACTAAATATTGTAAAATACAAGTAAAAATATCCAGATATTATGCCTAATTTGATTGAAGAATAAGGAGAAATATTTTTGGATTAATGTATTAATTAATTAATTTTATATTATGAATTGTTTCATTTAAATTTTATTTTTAAAGGTTTGGGTTGGACTAGATACTTAGATCATAGAAAAAGCAGAAAAACTCCTTACTTGATGTCTGTTGAAAATGTTTTAGAATTCATTCACTCAAATGAAGAGCTTACAAATACAAGACAAATTCTGCTTGAAATGTTCGATTCTTATAGAATTAGAAGAGAAGGAGTAGCTCCAATTTCTGATTTATTTATTTTTGAAAATTAAAATGAAAGATTCTTAGCTAAAGTCTTAATGTATTTCCCAGATAGTCTCCATAAAAGTTTGCTAACAAATGAATTCAAGCCACTTATAGAATACTCAGAGCTTCTCATTAGCACTATCCACCACATGTAAAAATAAAATGTATTCAAATCTTTTGATCCTGAAGATAAGCTCACTGAAAGATAGATAGCTAACAGAGTTGTACTTTTAGATGCTACAAATAAAATTCTACATAAACTATTTTACATAATAGGAATCCTCAATGGCTGAAAAATCTAGAAATTTATATAAATATTTAAATAACTAATCAATTTTAAAAGTTAAATTATTCATATTACAATTTTTAAAGAGTAAATAAATGTTCGTCCATAAAAATAGAATTAAATAAAATTAAATCAATAAGTTAATGAGATGGCAAAAATACATTTTTGAATTTCGTAATATTCATATTTTATATTTCCTTATTTCATTAAAATATGCTCTATTCAGATCAGATATAATTGACTATCTTGATAATTTGTATGTTCAATATTAAAAAACATTCGAGATATTTGAGATTGTTGATTGATTAATAAAATCAGATCAAATATTTTTGTAAGTATTTTTAAATTCATGTTTCTAATTTAATTGACACTAATATCTAAAAAACTAAAAAGATTTTACATTATAGTTGAATGTAAGGATAAATAAAAACCATTAATTTACACTGCTTAGAAAGTTGACAATATTTATTTTTTAAGAGTTAATAAGTTTATATTATTTTTAATATTATTAAATGTATTAGTGATAGTTAATTTAATTGAAAATTTTACTTTTTATTAAAAATTCTCCATTAAACTCTTAGCTTTAATGTTAAAATGCAATATATATGATTGATAAAGTATCTCCTCACATATTTACATATGTTGATGTCTGATTAATAATTTATTATAACTAATTAATATTTTTGATATTAAAAAACATTGAGAAATTAGACTGTTGATTGATTAATAAAAGCAGATCAAATATTTTTGTAAGTATTTTTATAATAGATGTTTATAATTTAATTGACACTAATAACTAAAAAACTAAAAAGATTTTATATTATAGTTGAATGTAAGGATAAATAAAAATCATTAATTTACACTGCTTAGAAAGTTGACAATATTTATTTTTTAAGAGTTAATAAATTTATATTATCTTTAATATTATTAAATGTATTAGTGATAGTTAATATAATGAAAATTTTACTTATTATTAAAAATTCTCCATTACACTCTTAGCTTTAATGTTAAAATCTAATATAATGAATTGCATGATTGGTAAAATATCTTTTTATATGTTGATGTCTGATTAATAATTTATTATAATTAATTAATATGTTTGTATTAAATTGGTTTGTGGAATATATCAAAAATTCGTTTGGCTATTAATCAATTTTCTCTTAATAAGGTCTATTTTCCTAATTAATTAATTTATTGAAATTTTATTTTGTATTTTGTATTCCCACCACAGAAAATATAGTTTTTAGTGCAATCATTATAATTATCTTAAAAAAGAAATTTCAACTTTGTAGCTTATATTGCAAATAAATGTAGGGTTACATAGGTAGGGTTTATTTTTTTTGACCTAAAAAATGAAATTGTAAATACTAAATCAATTTAATTTTTGTATAGTTATTAGTTAGACCATTTCTTTATCGAACTAAAGATCAGACATTATTGATTATCCTTTTTGGAATTATTAAATAATTTGAAAATTAATATTACAAAACTGTGTACCTAAATGTTTCTAAATATATTGACTAATCATAACTTTGTATTAATTTTTTACACTTATAATTATTATATTTACATCATCTATTATGATTAAAAATTTAAATAATTTCTATCCACTAATTTTCCCTCAAAGATTTAAATTATTTTTTATAGTATTTAGATATTATAAAGCTTCTGCTATAATTATTTTTGCTTTTCATTTGTGTAGAAAAGTAAAAAAATTTTAATTTCCAAAATACTGAGTAGCATTTTTTAGATTTTAAAAAATTAATAGATAAACATAGATTTTTGTGTTATGAGAAGAATGAAGTATTTAAAATAAATAAAAAACAAATACTAATTTTAGTTTTTTTAATTAATATTTGCTTTGCTTTCCACATAAAAATATAAATAATCAATGGTTAATAAAATTCTATTGAATATAATCAAAATTTAATTCTTAAGGTAGGTAATTAATTGTTGATTGGGTTATAAATAAAAACACAATTCTTCAAAAAATAATAATAAATTTATTCTTAAATAATAAATTAGTAAAAAAAATAAAAAATGGACATTGACGAAGAATCAAACTTAAAATAATTTGAATAACGTGATGAACCTGAAAACTCTTATGAGAATGAACATACTTGTTATTAAGATTAAAATTATTCATTTTTTAGAGAACATTAATACAAATAAATATCAGACAACAATAACACCACTTCTTCAAGATAATATCATACTTATAATCCTAATCCTAACAAAAATAATTATTAAATTAATGACAAGTATAATACAGAGCCATTGAAGCAAAAAAATTATGAAAAAAATAATGATCATAGTATGGATATTGAATAAAGTGATGTTCCAGATTTTTTAGAAAAAAATAATAACGATCCCTTATAATTAAAATATCATTTTAAATCTACCATTTACGACATTGATTAAAAAATCAAAAATAATTTTGAATAATTTAATTAAAATTAAAATGATTAAGATAATTAATTATTAAATTTACATAATAAAGATTGTAGAGGTTATAAAGTAAATTTTTTAATAATTCCACTTAAAAGTGCAAAGGAATCGTAAGAAAATGATTAGAAATAGCTATTTGATAAATGGAAAGAAAAATTTATTAATAAATTTTAAAGATATTCATCTCTTTAGAAAAAAAGTATACTTAAATATCTTATTGATGAAATAGATGACGATTAAAAAATGAATTATATATTAAAAAAAATATTGAAATGAACAATAAATCATAAAATAAATCTATAACTCTTTTTATTCTTGCATTAATTTTTTTTACTTTTTTAATGTATTTTTAACTTACTTTATTAAAAAAATTCTAATATAAGAAATAAGAAATTAATTGGTTTTAAAATTTTATTTAATTTCTATTTTGGTTTTATATTTAAAATATTGTTTTTATTTACAAAAAATATACTAATTTACATGTGACCATAAATAAGAAAAAAACAGTAGCTAGTTTTGAACATATTATTTCTATCATATTTATAGCAACAAAAACTTTTTTTGTATACTCAATATTTATATTGATTAAGATTTTTTAATAATTAAAAATTCAAAAAAAAATAATTTACAAATTTTTTTTGCAAAATTCATTAATAAAAGTTTACAATTTAACTTTTATTAAATAAATTATTATTTTTTAATGTTATATTCAGAAAAAGCAGAGAAAATGAATGATTTTTGTATATAATTGATGCCTCCACCAATAAGTTAAAGGGTAGATTTTTCATTAGATACTGTAAAAAGCAAGTAAAATTCAATAAAATTTCTGAGAAAATGAAATATTTTAAATAGTCCTTTGTAAAATTAATTGAAAATAAGTATAATTGCTTTCTAATAAACGTTTAGATTGTTACATTTTAAATTATCTATGCAAAAATTAATTTTTCTAAATAAACACATCTTTCACATTTCATTTAATTAATTTTATTTTGAATACACTATATAAACTTAATAATGAAAGAGACCGAAAACCGAAGGTATAGTAAGTAGTTTTATGAATTTATTTTTTTAAAAAACACTTATTCCTTTAACTTAGTTTTCTTATTTTTAATTATTTATTTACATTAAAATATCTTCAAAACTAAATATAAAGAAAAGTGGAATTTAAACTTTTTACATAATAAAAATATTTTATAAATACATTAAAGTGTTTTGTTGAAATTTTAGTTTACTTATAATTTGTTTCTTATTAACTTCTCAAAAAAAAAAAAGCATTAACTTATTAATAAAGAGACATTAATTATTCCTTTAATTTTTATATTCTTCAAATTCTATTTCAGGAATGTTAATGTTTATTTTTAAAGTGTATTTAAACTTTTATTTATTTTGATAATCTAGATTAAAATGTACACATTTTTGATAGATAAGTTATAGCTTCTATTAAATATTAAATTTGTGAATCAAACATTTAAGATTATGCTTAAAAAATTTTATTTGATTGTATTTTGAAAACAATAATTTAATCCTTTCAAGAGGTATTAATGAACAAAATAACATTTTTAGTAATTTAAAAAATTTATGTATTAAATATTTAGTTTTTAAAATTTTTTAATAATTTGTTTACAGTTTTATAATATTCGTATTAAATTCTAATTTCAATAAAAAAAATGATACAAATAAATCCATATAATTTGCTGATAAAAAATCATACATGTTTTAATAATGAAGAAAAAATTCTTTAATTAACTTTACTTTATTATTTTTATTTGAATTTATCTATAAAAAATTTATTCATGTAATATTCTTATATTCCTTTAGATTTTTATATACAGAACTGCTTTTCAAAGTAGCTCAGCTGTGATTTCTATTCTAAATATTAAAAATACTAATAAGAATTATTAATTTATAATAATTTACTTTTAAATTGTTCAAAAGAGTTTAGATGATTGATATCTAGATTTAAAAAATCATCTGAGAAACCTATACATTAAATAGTAGCTAATTACTATGAGCTTAGCAGAATCATAACTGCTTTTTTCAAAAAAATAATATCTTTATAAATATCATAGATATTGAGAGTTTTGTTAACATCTTAGCAAATAGTGTTTTTCAGTTTTAAATCCATTCCTTAAGATTTGAAAAAGTTTTTTGAACCCCAAATTCTATTTGATATAATTAAATGAATGTATAAATATTTCTTTTTAAAAAATATGTTTTATTTTACTTACTAAATTTAGATAAATGATTCTTAATTTTTTCTTTAATATAATTATAGAAAATTAAATTGGACCTCTTAGAATTAGTTGTTTTCAAAATTTTTTTATTTTAATTTTCTATGGAAATTGTTTAATTTTTTAAATCATTATTAATTTCTATTTCATTTTTGACCAAATATTTTACTTATTTTTCACAATTTTTTTCCTAATTGCTTTATATTTAATCTTCTTATTAATTTTTAAGTTAATTTTTTAAAGTATTTTCAATTTTTTCAGATTTATTTTCACTAAAGGAAATATCATTTTACTATTTTAGATTATTATTTTCGCAATTAAAACTTGTTTCGGCCAATCTATTTATCACAAATATTTAACCATTTTTTTATGTTATCTCATCTTATTTAGCATTTATAATTTAATTTTTAGCTAACTAAGTTATATTGCTTGAAATGCCTTGATAATTAGTATCATTAATTAAAGTTTTGTTCAGGATATTACATTCAGTTTAACATCTTTGAGTAGCTAATTTATCTAAATTAAATTATTAATCAATCAATTAATTTTCTTCAATTATGTAATCTCTCTCAGTAAATAATTCATTTTATTATAATTGCAATTATTAATGCTTTTTGGATGAATTAAAGTTCTCATTATTAAATTTAGTTATTAATTATAATTATTTTTCAACCTAATCACTACTATTTGAGTTAGTATATTAACTATTTTCGATCTAACTCTTTGATTTGATTTCAAAACTAGGTACTAAAACTGAACATTGAGGTGATTTTTCTAAAATTTACTCTTCAAAATTATTATCTGTTTTCTAAATTTAGTTTAGAATGTTTACATTTTATTTTATTAATTTGTTTTTTAGAAGTATTTTTTCATATTATTTTTAATACATGTTTTAAAGCAACAGCATGAAGAAGTCTTACTTAATGATTTTTTAAGAGTAAAGTCTACCTATAATCCTTGAAGCAACTACTATAACAGCTGCTCCGTTTACAAGTGCCAAAATTTCAGTAATTGTAGGATAATCAATTTAGATTTATTGCACAACTTCATCTATTTTTATTAACTGTTAGCTATAAGGACCTAGACCTTATTTTAAAGAAAATTATCGATCATAGCTTTAAAAGTTCTGATTATATTAAATAGGAGAACTATATTTTTCTTAGCTCTATATAAATAACCCTTTGTTCACTGTTGTTTCTTATAATTATGTGTTAAGGGTTTAAACTACAAATTAATTAGAGTAGTAGTTAGAAAACAAATTCCTATAGTTTGTTTAAATTTCTTGAGAACTTGTATTATATTACTAAGTTTTCATTTTTAAGTAGTAATACGCACCCACATTATTAAATGCATTATCTATTATAGTTTAATTTTTTTCGCAATTCTAAGGAATAGTTGTTTTTCTTTTATCTAAATCTAAGCAGCTGTACATATGAATTAACAACTTGGTTTAAATACGGTTATTATTGCTGTTATCAAGTATTAAAGTATAGTTTCTTACTTTAGAAAAATCAAGGCAATTAAACCCTAATAATTAAGGATCTGTACATTTGATAACATCAAGTTGTATTGATTTGAAAATATTATTTTAAGTATCTGAATATGTAAAAAGAGGAAGATAAACAAAATATGTTTTATTCATGTGTTCTTAGTATTCATCTATTGTCATAGATTAATTATAATAATACTAAAAACCTACAAGATCTTCAGTTAATAGTGCTTCTTTCTTATAACTAGTTATGAAACTTTGAGATTTAAACTTAGGATTTATAAGGTTATTTGCATACATAAACATTAAGTATCCAATATAAATAAGCAAAGTACAACTAGCTATTACTGATAATATTAATCCCAAATAAGTACCTCTTCTGGATGATTAAGTTCCAATGTTAAAGAAAAATTCAGAGCTAAACAAATCGTATTTGAGAAAGTACATTGATGTAAATTTTGTTGTGTTTTATTTTATTTTTCTAATTTCTCTTTTTTTATTGAGTTTTTATTATTTTATTTCAAATTAAATTATTACTTATTTGATCTTTCAATTTTTCGCTTTATAAATTTAAAGCAATGTTGACTAATAAATTAATGATAAATTTTATAAATTACATATTATAATGTTCGCTCAAATTATTAAAAAAACTGATGGTAAATTAAGCATTTTTTAATTTTTATAATAGTTATTGACATAATTGTTTAAGAAAGTAAACTCAAAAATAAATTAATAATCTTTTTTCTAAATAAGCCCCCAAAAATTTTTTGACTTTTAGAAACTAGCTTACTTGGATAAGTTAATAATTTAGAAATAAAAATACTACAGATATTTTAAATAAAGTAACTTTCAAAAGTATATTAGCTTTATATTGTAAATAGATTGCAAAATTTCAAGTTATATCTCAAAATAATGACTGTAATACCTCCTAAATTCACAAATACTATTTATATCTTATTCATTCTTCATTTTGTTATTAAAAATTTTATTATAATTTTTTTAAAATTTCATTTTATCATATGAAACAAATAGTATATACTAATATTTCAACTACATATTGATTTTCTACTAAATAAATAATTTTCTGCAAATAGCAATATAAAAATTAACAATTTTTATTTATTCAATTAAAATAAATTGGATGTATTTTTAAACTTTTACATTTTCATATTTACAGATATTTATCGAGTTATTTTATAAATACAATGTATCAATAGGAAAAAAATTTTTATAAATAATATATTCCTGTAATCATTTTAAATACAATTTTTTATTTGTTTTAAAATATAAGTAATTTTAGTTAAACTTCTATATATAAAATTCACTGTTTCTTCTAAAGTTTTAAAAATACATAAGAACTGTCAGTAGAAAGATCTCTATTGGGTTTATTTTCTACTAATATGATGCTTTCATTTTAAAATTGAGTTTGTTAATTTTAGAAGATACGTTAAATACTATTTTGCCTTGATTATTATAATTTTGAATTACTAGATCTTTTGGTACTTTTTGGCATTTGTATAGAATCAAAGCTATTCTGCTTAAAGGTTTTTCTGATATTCTTAGGATATTAATTATAGATAATACTGTTATTGGTTATTTCTTTTAAGTTTGATTAAATAGTTTCTTTTCTACTTCTTTCTTTTTAGGCTAAATGATTTAGATCTTATCCTATGTTAAGAACTTAGGCTTACTTTTTTCCTTTGTATTTTGCTCTTTCTACAATCATTCCTAATTCCCTTTTGCTAAATTGAAATAACTCTTCATCTTCGTCATCTAATTCAAAATTTTAGTCATCTTCTTAATCTTCTAATTTAAATTAATTTAAATCTTATTTTTATTTATCAGAAATTAAACTAATATGGTAATTTTCATTGTCATCATCATTATCAATAAATTCCATACTTTAGTGAATTTATAAGTTTTGATAAGAAGGCTATCCAGAAGATAGCAGTGAATTTTATTTTTATGCATTTCTTTTTACGGAACAAGTATTTGATTTATATTTAATGTAATTTTAGTGATAGTTATTATATTGCTTATCATAAATCATGTTGTTTGTTTGCTAAATACTATTAGCTTATGAGTCTTTTTATTCATCAAAGTTGATTTCGGATAGATGTTTAACAAAATGAAACTTCATATCTATTCTATTGTGAGTACGAGGCAAACTTTATATGTGAGCATTACTTTTATTTTAAATGGTAAAATCATCTAAGTTTGATCCTATATTTGTAGAATTATCTAAAGTAAAAGGATTGCTTTTATCTTTGTTTATTGAAGGGAGAATCTTGAATTACTTTTAATTTTAATTTGGTATCTATTAATTAACCTAAGAAATAAATATCTAATCACCAAAAAGATCAATTTAGCTCTATGGATGTAACTTATTTTCAGTTTAAGGTGAAGGAGACAAACTTTATTTTCTACTTCTTATTTCTTATATTTTTTGTTTAGACAGAAGCTTAGAAGTGGGAGATATGCCAATATGATCAACGTTAAAGTGTTTTTATTGGAGAATTTGATTTAATTTATCACATTTCTCTTCAATATCTATAGATTTTTCTTTTCTAACGCTTTCAAAGTTTTTGAGTAACTTGCTTCTATCGTTTTCATACTTAAGATTTCCAATCATTTTTGTCATATCTATTTAAGAAAAGTTATTTACATGTGAATTGTTTACTTCTAAGCAACTATTATTGAGTTAATTATGTTTAAAGTTTTTATTTCTATTTCTGGGATTATTAATAGGAGTACAAGCAGTAGATAGAATTTTTTAAGCATTTATATTAAATTATTGGTAGTCTTTTGTTTATATATTCATTTTATTTTATTTAATACTCGGTAATACTTCATTATCAAATTATTTTTAGTAATTTGAATCAGCAGACACAAATCTAGTTCTTTTCTTTTGTGAATTGTCTTTATTTTACTAACAGTCAAACTGCTTTTTCCATGATCCTTAGTTCAGCTTAAAAATCTATTGATTAATCGTTTTTGACATGAGCATTGTGTAGAATTCATTCTTATTTAGTTTGCGATTACCATCTCTGTCAATTAAATGTAAAATATTATTAAAAGAGTTGCGATCCATAAAGTTTTATTTTCCTAGTTTCTTCATTACATGATAAAAAGCTTCTAAATTGATTGACTGATCTTGATTATTTGAACTATCCTAATTCATTTCAAATTTGTAAATATCTGGTGAATTTTAAATCACTGTATCGAATAGCTCCTCTAACTATTTTTTATCATAAAGCTACTCAGCCTTCCACAAATAATTTATATTAGCTCTAACTCTATACCTTTTTCGCAGCCAATTTTAATATTCTTTTTTCATGAGTAAGCTTTTATTTTGATTAAATTAGTCGTTTTTAGAGTAGAATTCTTTAATATCATTCTAACTTGCATTTTAGACCAAAGATTGATCATTTTTAGAAGGAGATTTAGAGCTAATTTGTTAAGTTTAGTCTGATTAATTTCTAAATTTCATATTGTATATTAAATATCAATTTCTTTAAAATTATTATTATGTTTATTAGTTGTAAATTGATTAAATAATTTTCTAAACCATAAAATAATGTATTATGATTGCCAGTAAAAGCGCAATATCATAATCAATTATAATTACTAATTTACCACGAATTAATAAAACTAATAAATTAAAGATTTTAAAAACAAAAATTACAACCATGTATTTATTTATTTTTTTAACATTATTTGATCTGTGATGATCAATTCTAAACATTATTTTTATACATATTAAGCATCAAAAACATCTTTTAAATTTTTGAAGAGAAATTTTAATAGCAATCAACGAAAATGTATGTAAAACAATCACTTTAACAATGTGTTAGTTACCATTTCAAACTATGTTTTTTAATTAATATTTTCTTTTTGATTCTTATTTTTGCATTATTATTTGTAATAAACTTCCTTTGTACCTTATTAATCATAAGCTAAATATGATTAATGAGAAAATATAGCCAAAACCACCAATATTATTGTAATTAGAGCTAAGATATAGATAGAAAAAGTAAATTAATGAAATAAAATATGTAATTAAAAAGTTAATTTACTCATTTTAGATTAATTGTTTTTAAGTATTTATTTTTGATAAGTAAGATAATCTGGTTAAGGAACTATTGCTAGGATAGTTATAAAAAGAATCAGGCTAATTTAAACTCCAGAAATAATGACCTTAACTATAATATTAATCTAAGAAATTATACTAAATTAATGATTTAATTAAAAATTAATATATTGATTTACATTTCTCCATTTGATGTTAATGATTTCATCAATAATAAATATTCCAGTGATCTCTAATCCATAATAAAATAAATTCTAGTCCATTTCATTTAGTAATATAAATAGTTGGATAACTAAAATAATATTTAAAAATTTGCAAAACTTTCCTCCAAGCGGGATATATACATATTTTTTTATCCATAAGTAATAACTCCTTTCATAGTTTCTAAAAATATCTTTTATGTCTTAAAAATTAATTATAATTTTGCCTACATTATCAATAGGATAAATATCGTTAGAAATACTCCAATAATAGCACAATTTCCAATAAAACACCTAAATTGCCCTTTATTTTACAAAAGAAAATTTTTAAATTGCTTTAGAAGTTAAATTTGTGTTTGTTTACCATTTCCAAATAACATAAGAAATAAGTGTCACAATTGTAGAGGCTGGAAGTTATTTTCTAATCCAAATATATTCATTTTAGGTATGAGATAATAATGCAGATGGAAAGAATATGACACTTAATGCCAATACGAAGATATACATCAGTGAGATTTTAATAAAATACAAAATATGTTTATTAAAAAATTATTTTGAGTTATGAACTATTTATTGCTCTTTAAAATTCTAAATATTTCTATATTGATTTTATTCATTACTATTTACAATTTCTTTTTCAAAAATTTGTTCTTCATTTTAGTGCTAGTATAAGTAATCGTTAAATGTAATAATAGGTCCTCTAAAAAATAGCGGTGGATAATAGATATAAGACAAATAATTTAAAAAACAATATTGTTATTGTTAATGAGGACAGTCTACTCTTTATGCATAGCATTTCATAACACTAGTGCAATCAAAGCATTTTTCAAAGTGATTAGATTCATTTACATTAACTGTAATTTGAGAATTGTGGTAATCTATACTGAAGCTCAGACATCTTAATATCAAATAAATTAACACTACATTCCAAAAATACGGAGATGAGCCATCTAAGTTTTTCTATTTAAAAATTAAAAAATAAGTTAAACTATTTAAAATATATTGATTGCTTAATATATTCATTACTATTCCTTCACTGATATAATTGATTTCAAATCCATTAAAAATAAAGGCAAGATTCAAAAATCCTAAATTTAAAACCCAACTATTTTTAAAATGTTGTTAATTTATTTAAAGAGATGTAAAAAGTTTATTTATTTTAGTACATAAAAATAGGAAAATATTTCTTAGAAGCAAGAGTCTTTGTCAGAGCATAGTTTGCAGTTATAAATAATAAAGAGTAAATAGATTTAAGTCTAAACAAAAGAAACGATAAGGCTAAGCCTACAATGATATAGAAAAAAGATAGAGCTTTTTGCCTTTAGTCATGGTCAACAAAGTAAGGCTTAATAATTTTTTGAGTAATTGCTGTGATTTATAAGGAAATATAAGTTACTTGAAGAGTTTTACAAATAATATAAGTTAATTTAATGAAGAATTACTTAAAAACACCAAGGGAACTAGTAGGTAATATAAATGCAAGTGTATGTTTCTCCATTCAAGATATGATATATCCTTTTATTAATTCATAGATTTTAATTAAAAATCAAGTAAGCAGTAATAAAAGTATTTATTTATTTAACACTTTTTTCTATAAAACAATCTTTTTCCAACAAAGCAAATATTCTTATTAAAATGAAATTACTTCTGAATAAGTCAGGGAATTGATTCGCTGCAATCCTCTTATTTCATTCGTGGACCATAATTCTATTAAAATTTAAATTGATTGTAGTTTTTTCACAAAATCAACAAACTTTACTAAAAACAAAATCGATATTGATTCCAACCAATGCTATCATTATTGAAACCGAAATAAATAAAAAAATATATTTAATGTTATGTTTCAAGCCATTGCAACTTTTATTGTTTTTATTATTTTGAATCTAGTTTTGAGCATTATCATCTTCATCTCCTTAAGGACTTGCATTTTTTTGCATTTATACTTTCTTATTTATTTTGTTATATCTCTTCAAAATCTATCAAGTTTTATGTTGATTATTAATTATTTTTTGTATTTATTTATATATTGATTTTCTAACTTTATTTAAAAAACTAAACTAACATTTACTTTTAATCTTTTCGTTTTCAAAAATCAATCAACTAACTAATTAGCCATATAGATTTAGTAGATAGAATTAAATAAATGTCCTAGTTTCAACAAAACAAAATATAAAATAATACACTACTATACTAAAATAGCATTTAACGATTATTGTAAAACTATTAATAAATATTTATTTGAATCTCCAATTAATGGAATATCTAATTGTTTTTTATATCTTTTAACAAAAAATTATCATACTCGTTACTTATAAATATATAACTTTATATAAACACATTTAATATATTTTTATTATAAAAGAGTGAAATTAGTAGATTTTTATTATTATTTCTCTTATTATCACAGGTTAAATATTTCTACGCAATTAAGACTTGTGAAGAAATTGTCATTTACATTTTAGCGGAGGGCAGCTCTTCTAGATGGAGAAGGACTCTCGAACACAAATTAATCCATTTAAACTTTTTTATTTTTATCAAAAAGTGAAATATCTGCTACATTCTTCACAAAATGGTGCTTTTTCAAAATATTTCTGCTATTAAATGCTGTAGAATTGTTTACAGAAGGACTTGTAGGCACTTCCTTAAATTTATCATCTAATTCTTTTATTTATTCAGTTTAATCAAGTGCTATATTTCCATCAATTTTTTTAACACTTTAATTCTCTTTGTGATTCGGAGAGGAAAATATTTAAGAGCTTTTACCTAACACTTAAAATGAAAAATCTTTTTCTAATTCTAAATGAAGAGTACTACTGTTTTATTAACTAAATCTTTTGTATAGAAGATTCACATTATTTGGTGAAGCTTGAGTTTAATTTGTTGACTAAATTTATTTCTTAGGAGATCTACTTTGAGAACCAGCAGTCCTTGGACGGGAAACTGAGCGAAAGCTCTTACTTAAATCAAGAAGCTATTTTTATTCTTTAAAATCACCAGTGTAAAATGATAAATTTGTAGACCTCATTTAATCTCTTACAGGAGTTTCGTTTCTTGAATTGGTGACAATAAAACTCTTGCTCATTTTATCTCCTTAAACGAAACTAAGTATCTACTTTTCATTTGAATACAAATCTGAGTAAGGTAATTTCTTATTAGCCTTACTTGATGATGCAGGTCTGTTATTAAAATTATTTTTCAGAATTCTTTATTTTCCAGGAGTGATAGCTATAGATTTTCGCTAAATAAGGCTTTAATTAATGCAATTTTATTGAGTTTATACGAGCTTTGCATTGGTAAAAATAGTTTTTGGACGAAGATTTTTAATGACCAAACCTTTCTATAAATCTTCGATTCTTTTTTTTTCATCAACGATAAGATTTGTTTAATTTTTATTTTGTTATAGTAAATTGCTGAAAGCTGATTTAAAAATTTATCTCTTTTTGGGGCTGCTTTAAGTGTTTTAGCCTTAAATTAAAATTTGATCATATAATTCATCTTCTTCTATATTTTAAATATTTGCCAAAGACTGCTTCTTCTGTTTCTCAGAGTTTTTTTATGAATCGAACTCTATGTTTTATATATTTTTTATAGGTTACCAAGCGCTAATCGACTATTTATGACTATTCATACAATTTTTATCATTTGATTTATCTTATTTAGTTTATTTTATTAATTTATAAGGGCTATAATCGAAATGATTTTAAGCAATAGGGCCACTATTTTCATAACATTCTAAGCTCTTTTTTCTAAAAGGAGTGTTTGGGTTAGTCTTATAAAATGATCTAACAAATGTGTGGCTAATATTTAATTATCCACAAGCATTATTATCTATTGCATGTTATGTGTGATTTGTAGATAATGGACTTTGCATACTAGTTTGAGTTGTAACATAGCTATTTCTTTCGCTTTACTTTGTTAAAATAACCCTATTTTTTTAAGAAGCATGTCTCTCTTTATTCTTCATAAATTTTTTTGGTAAAATATTCATGTACGATTCATCATCATAGCTTTATAATTCGTAATCGCTCATATTGCTTTTACCTTACTCTTTATTATGATTCTATACGATTAGATTAAACAATACTAAACTTTCAAAATAATAGTTTTTACAAAACTTAATACTTATTTTAATTAACAGGTGCTATGATAAATAATATTTTGAATGAATGGATTTCCTTCTTTTAACAAATTTATGAGAAATTATCGCTTCTTTACTATTAAAAGTGAGAATACTAAAAAAGTTAATTTTATGATTGAAGCAACTATGAAACCAAACAAACAAACATTTCAAACCCTAATATTTTTGATGAAATCTTTAATAAAATATTCATTCATTAATTCAAGACCACATTTAATTTAAACAATAAAAAAAATTTATATAGAATTGTAATAAATTTTATACAAGTTTTATAATCCTAATTATTTAGACTAATTTGTGTATTAATTTAATTCGATTTTTAATTTATTAAAGTATTTAAAATTTATTCTATATAAAAAAATAGTATTTTTTCCTTCTAAAAAGCATACAGTAATTTAAACGAATTACAAATAAAATTTATTGTAAAATTATTAATGATAAAGGTAGATAAATTAAAGTAAAGTAAAGCATTAAATTTTTTTTAATTTAGTTTATCCACAAATTAATTTTTTCATAAAGATTATGAGGAAACCACTTATTTCTTTTTTATCAAATTTCATTTTTAAAAATATTTTTTAAATCATTTTTAATAAAATGAGTAAATTAATTAAGTGATATTTCTTTTAATTTTTTTGTGATTAAAAAGAAAATAAATGAATAATTTTTTTGATAATTGGAAATATAAATTTAATTTTATTCATGTTGGTTTATCATAAATGCAATTAATAAAACCATTTTTAATTTAAATATTATTTATTTTTATTCTAAAAAATGCTTCCGTTAGGTATATTATCAGATTAAAAAATAATTTTAATTGCTAAAAGAAATATTTAGATTAAAAAAATATATAAATTATGAATTTAGTAACATTAAAATATTAGAATATAATTCATTTTCTTAATTTACTTATGATATACAATTTATTTAAATCCATACAATTTGTATTAAAAACCATAATTCTATTATTAAAAATATTTGATTAGTTTTAAAGAATTTAAATTTAATAAATTATTTGACAAAAATTTTGATTTTATTTAATGTAAAATAACTTACAGAAAAGGTTAGTCGTTTATCTCAAGGTCATTAGATAAATTTATATCATATTAATTATTTTTTGCATATATCTTTAGTCATTAAGAATGTCTTAATTCCTAAATTATATTTGCGAATATTTATATTTTAGAAAACAAATAGAAAAAATAAGGAAAGATTTTGTTGTATAAGAATAAAGAATCTGAAAATCAAATATCATTAATTTATTATTTTAAATATAATATTAATATAAACATAAATTTAGGATATAAAAAAAATAAATTAAAAGCTATAATTAACTATGAACGGTTTATCTTCAAATTCTGGTCCTAGAGAAGTCATTTGTGCTCTCTTGAGAAACTTTTATACTTAAGGATGGTGCGCTGGTTCAGGTGGTGGTATATCTATTAGAAAAAGCGACGATGAAATATATGTTGCACCTTCAGGTGTATAAAAAGAATTGGTTTAACCTGAAGATATCTATGTTATTAATGTTAATGGAGATGTAGTTGAAAACCCTAAAAATCCAAAATTAAAACCTTCTGAATGCACTCCTCTTTTTAATGCAGCTTATAAGCTTCGTCGTGCTGGTGCTGTTTTACATTCTCATGCTCTTCCTGCAATGCTAGTTACCAAGCTCTTTGGAACTGAATTTTAGACAATTGATCATGAAATGATTAAAGGTATTCCTAATCACCATAATACAGAATGGTGTGTCGTCCCTATCATTGAAAACACTGAAAAGGAATGCGAATTAACAGAACGTTTAACTAATGCAATCAACGCTTATCCTCGTTCTAATGCTGTCTTAGTTCGTAATCACGGTGTTTATATTTGGGGAGAAAATTGGGAAAAAGCAAAAATACATGCTGAGTGTTACCATTATTTATTCGAAGCAGTTGTTGAAATGAAGAAATTAGGTTTAGAAATTCCACGCACTGTTTCAAGCAGTAGCCAATTACGTGCTTGGTATATTGATGAAAATGCAATTGGCCAAGATGGTGATATTCGTGAGAGCTTACACTATCGCTCATATAAGTGGGTTAATCCAGAATATTTGGCAACAATTGGTGTTGAACACTGGAAATTAGACGGAGAAGAGAATAATACTGAACTTGAAAGAGTTTGCAAATAAAGAAATTACTCTTCTCGTGATTAAATTAAATGTGGAAATCATTGTGAAAATTACTAACAAATGTTATCAAATTTCAGAAAAGAACACATCCATTTAGATGAAGAGATTCGCTATATTATAGGTGGTAGTGGTTATTTTGATGTCCGTGACCATGAAGATAAATGGATTCGTATCCAAAGTGTTAAAGGTGATTTAATTGTACTTCCTGAAGGTATATATCACCGCTTTACAACTGATAAAAATGATGGAGTTCATGCTATGAGATTATTTAAGGATGAACCTAAATGGACACCTTATAATCGTCCTTGTGATGAATTGGAAAGCCGTAACAAATATGTAGATTAATTCTTAAAAAAGTTTTAAAAATGATATCTTGACTAGTTTATATATCAAATCTTATATGTTAATATGAATTCAATAGTTGAAAATTTCAATTTATACCAAAAAAATAATTTTTAATTATCCATTCAAATAAATTAGTTTTAAAATTATAAATATTTTATCAGTCTAACTAATAAAAAAACAAGTACAAATTAATTATTCATCTAAAAGAATTAATAAATTTTTATGTTTTTTTGAAATAATTTACTATTAAGTTAATTTAATAAAGATTCTAAATTATTTTCAACTTTAAATTAAATAATAAATCAGGTATTTAATATTTGCACTTAAATATATTAAATTAATACATCTCATTTATTATTAGCTTTTACAGCTTAAATATTAAACCAAATTTAAAATAAATTTGTTTATGTCAAATAAATAAAGTTTATTTGAATACATTTTTTTATTTTGTTTAAAAATAAATGGATAGATATAGCTTTACTGAGAAGAACAAAGCTATTAAAACATAAAATAGAGGCTAATTATGTAATTATAAATAATTAATAACATAATAGATATATTTGATACAGTTAAATCAATAATAAACACTAATTAAATTAATATGGTCAAAAATTTACATAATTGTTATTAAGTATTTTAGTTATTTATTTTATAAAAATAATTTATTTTTATCATTTTAATGGCTAGTTTATTTTTTAAATTAAAAAAAAGCAAATTAAATTAATTGTTTTTAAAGTTTGAAATTCATTTTTAAGATTCTTAAGGTTTATTTACCTATTCTCCCTTTTTCTTTTCAATAGGCTTTTCTATTGTTTGAATTTTTAACTTTAATGGTTTTAATTCATCAGCTAATTAATAAAAATAATTTAGAAGCATATAGATCTAAAATATTTTACGGTTAACAGCCCATGTGAAGTTTGATTTACATTTTGAAGAGTAGCTATTTATGTCATCAATATGATTTTATGTTTTTTCAAACTTTAGAATACCTAAACCATTGAATTTTTTCACACCAGTTATATCCATCATCCTTTTCCTATTTTTTATATTAAGTACTTATCCAGCCAGAATTATAAAAACTAAAGTTTAATTCAATTAATCAGAAATATTTTCTTAAATTTTTATAATCAAATTTATGACTTAATTTAATATGAATGGGAAGGATTTTATTTAAAATCACTATTTCAATTTGCTATTTGATAAAGCATCTTAAAAATTTATTTTTGGTTTTATGTTGTATTTATATAAAATCTTACCTTTGAGATTTTTATAATAAAATGAGTTTGACATTCTTTCTATTACATAACTATAAAACTTCTTCTAAAATATCATGGGATCTAAGTTTTTTATTTAGTTTTATTTATTTATGCTATCCAGACAATAAAAGTAAATAATTTTTTACTCACGCTCATATATTAATACGACTGATTCAAAACTATCAGGATTATTTCTCAATTTTCTTGCTATACTTTTTAACCCAATTAGAATATGACTCATGTTTAAAGGTTAAACTTTATGCTTTACTTCGCTTTTTTTAGGATCTTTTGACCCCAAATCAAGATAATCACTTAATTAATAAAATCCTCTACATTCCTTAATATAATCGTTAAAGCTATTCATAAATTTAGCACTATCTCCTTCACTTAGTATTTCCCTATTTTATTAAATTTTATAAAATATCCTCAATCTTCAAATTTTACTTACAGAGAAAAGTCTAATGGCTAAAAAAATGAAGTCTTTGTAACAATTTTAGTATTTTTCTAGTTCTATCCGCCTTTTTAATTCTATTTTTAATTATTGTTATTGCTGTTGTTGTTATTCCCATTCTAGGGATTGTTATTTTTAGTTTTATTTTAAGGCTACAAAGTTCTCATTAATCTAAATATATATTTACTTTCGTGCGAAATTATTTAATAAGACTATTTACTTTTTTATAAGTAGATTTTATTTATGACTTTTAAGCACTCTCATTTATATCTAAGATATATTCTACTTAATTCTTAAAATAGCCACAATACTTTTAAATAAAATAAACATATCTTAGAAAAATATTAATATGATTAAATTTTATTCAAAATAACACACTTTAATAAAATAAAATTCTAATTTAAATACTTATTTTAAGGAATTATTTTTAATTTATTTAATTATTTAAAATTGTTTATATAATAAATAACTATTTTTCAAAGATTTTTAATTCCATTTAATAAATGTAAACTTGAAACTATTGATTCTAGATTTAACTCTTTATTTCAAATTATAAATATTATTTTTTTACTTTGAGTGATACACATCATATCAGACTATCTATGATTTATTTTTTGCATTTAATTTAGTGTTTTCCCACCAATTAGGAAAAATGATCAACTTCTCTTTAATTTCAAAATGAATATTGGGTGAAACCTATAAAAATTCACTTAACATCAGAGTGATATAAATATTGTATGTTTTTTTGCGACTTATAAAAAATTATAATAATTAAATCAAAAAAAAAAATCAAAAAAAAAAAAAAATGAACGCAAACGTTATTAAGGCATTCGTCGAATACTGTGGTGGCTGAGGTTACAAGCCCCAATACAACATGGTCTCTTAGAAAGTAAAGGAACTTTACCCTAACGCCCAAGTTGAAGGAAAGGCTATTCCTGGTGGTTCAGGAGCTATGGAGGTTACAGTTACCGTAGGTGAAAAATCCTAAAAAATATGGTCTAAGCTAGGTGGCGATTCTAGAATAGACTAAAACGCTTTGGCTGAATTAACCAAAAGACTCTAATAGTTTGTCGACTCCTCTTGACAGACTTGTCATATTCTAAGAAAATGAGTTATTATCTCCTCTTGAAGCACGAAAATGAACTAGAAAAATCGTCTAAAACTTATTCTCTATGAAGGAAGATCTCTAAACTGAGAAGTGAGGTTTTCTGGAAATGATTTAAGAATGTTTTAGATTGATTGAGTATAAGACATATCATGCTTTATGAGTTATTCTTAGAATACTAAAATTGAATAATACCAATATTAATAGAAATAGCACAATAATAAAATAATAGCTGCAATGAATTAAAAAAATCTTCATATTTTATTATATATAATACTTGTTTTGTATAGTTTCTTTTAATATTGAATTTTCAAATATAAAATACAAGGATTTTTTGATTTGATTTGGTGAATTTCCTATTTTATTGTCTAACAAGTGTACTCAATTTTTAATAGAAAAAACTTTGGTTATAAATCAAATATTTTTTATATTTTCTTTTATTTTACACAAATTTCATCAACACTGTGCACGATAACAAAAAAATATTAGTTAAATGTAAAAAAATAACTAATTTGTTAAGAATAATGCCAACAATATAAACAATAAAATAAATGTAATTAAATTAAAAAAAACTCATTTAATTATTTACATTTATATATTTTCCACGTTTTAAAAGAATTCCTAAACATAAAAATTAAAATATTTTTTTAATTAGCTTATTTATTTAACTAATTTTTTTAAAATTAGTAAGTTTTTATTTATTTAGGATTAATAAAAGATAGAAAAGAAATAGTGAAGTTAATAAATATTTATAACAATTATATAAAAAAGAATATGCGAAGACATTAAACTATACTTTAAAAATAATTAATTTTAACAATAAATTTATAGATATATTTATGAAATATTTGATAAAAAGTTATCGTTAACAAAAATTAATTTAATCTTAAATTATACTTTACATAATTTATATAAAATTATTGCAGACAACAGATATATATTATAAAAATTTTAATTGAGTGATAATTAATTAAAACAGAATTTTTCAACACACACATTCATTCATTATTATTGTTTAGTGTAAAATGATAAATAATTAGAATTAGTTTTAAATTGAACCAACTGTTCATCATCCAAATGGAGAATATTAAAATTATAAAAGATTAGATCCTCACCTAAAGAGTGATACCTCTAGTCCTTTTCAAGCTTCTACACCCAGAATTTAATATAGCAATAGAGACGATTCTCCTGTGATAAAATTTTTTAATTCAAAATAAGTAATTCCAAACAGCAATCTTCAAATAGCTTCATAATAATAATACCCTTCTTATAATCAGTAGCATGAAGATTTTAATGGTTCTTACAATTAAGTCTATTATTAGCAAACTCCAGTTTAATAAAATATAAATTAGGTCAATAAAAATCCATTAGGTAAAATTTAATTGCTTAAAGTCAGTGATTAATACGCACAACAACAAGTCCATAATAATTTAAGCTAAAGTAATCCTTAATAGAAAGAACAACTAAGCATGAATGAAGTAGAAAAAATAAACAATGTAATAAAAGGCGATGAACTTTCTCCATTAAATATGAATGCATTATAAGAAAGACCAGATAAAAATCAAAAAAGAGAACGCAATCATTCCTTGCCCTTATAGTTAGCACAATACATGAAACCAAGTATTTTGCTTGAAAAAATAACCAATACATTCAAAAACAAAAGTCCTCAGAGTGCTTTATAAAATAAGGAATAAGATATTTAAAACAATTACTTTAATCATACTATGCCATAAGCAGGTGTTTAAAAGATTCCTTTTGATGAATAAAGCTAGCTCTCTGCTAGATAGAATAAAATTAATCCTTAAATATTTTCTCCAAAAGTAAGGATTTTGTAAAGAGAGATGCCTTTACAAGAACAAGTAAATAATTACTAATAAACAGAACCTAGACAAACTCGTTACTCAGCTAGCTATTTATAGAATAATGTTATGAACAGTGCATCTCCTAATTCTAAAGTGTATATTAGAACTGATATTTCTCCTTAACAGTAATAAGTTTAATCAAGTAGATAATACATATAGTAACCTTAGTATATTCTTAGATCTACACTACCGTTAAATGCATCAGCAGATTATAGCCTTTCTAATTAAACTAATATGTAAAACTAGTCAGGATTTATAACAGATAGAAATAATTCTATTTCTTCTTAAGATTTATCAAGATAAATGGTTTATACTCCTCATCATAAACCTATATTCTAATAACCTTTTCCTATCCAAAGAATTTAATAATAAAGATAATCAGTACAGTATGCACCATAGTATCGTTAGAGTATTTCTCATATTGGAGAAGTTCATGGAAATGAATTTAGTGCAGTAAATAGAAGCTTAAATTAATTACCAAATTAAAACAACATCAACAGCTAAGGGAGAAATATAAAAATAATTCAAAATGGCATTCCAAACTAAATAAATTAGCCCTACAATTTTCTGTAAAGTTCTTAACCTCAATAAATTTAAATATATCAAAATCAGCAGAATCATCATGGTTTTCCTTAAAAAATGTAAATTATCGTTAGATTAGCATGAAAGATTATTATTTAATTTTTAAATTAAATAGGTTTAGCTAACATTCTTCATTTAGATAGTATGATGCACCTGAAAATAGTCAACTCAGTAAATCACTAATAACATCTAACATTTTTATTTAAATATTTTATTTATTAAAGTAGTAGAAAATTAGAAAAAGATAGAATAAAATCTAAATAAAGCTATTAATTAAAGGTATTAATAAAACTAATAAGACTAAGCAGGTCATATAAGCAACTAAACCAATTTAAGCAACGAAAAATAAGTACCTATTTCTAAAAATAATAATATAAATTAAGCATCTCCTAATGCTTGGAATAATAACCAAGCATAGCACCAAAGTATCAGAAATTAGAATTTAAGAGCAAGCGGGTAATTTTCATTTTTAGATAACCACAACTCCAAGGATAGTGATAGGTCTTATCAAAAAGAAGTATAAAGTATAGATAGCAAAGAAAACGAACTTAATTAAGCTATCTCTGCTATACAAAAACTGACAAATGAAAAATATCAATTAATAAATTAAGTTGAGCAACTTACTAATGAACTAAGTGAATAAGCATAATTGTAATTAAAATACTAACAATAAATTAACTAATTATAATCTGAAATTGATTAAAGCAAAACTTAAATATAAGAATAAATTCATAATTTAAAGATGGAATTAGAAAATGAGAAATTGCTAAGATAGAATGAAGCTGTTATTTACAATTAAAAAATAAATAACGAATAACAAATTATAATTAATTTACAATAAAAGAACGAAGAACTACAAAAAACTCTTGCATAGAGAAGCACTAACATTTAAAAATCTATTTATGAACTTGAATAAATAGGGAAAATTTTAAATGATAATGAAGCATGGTAAAAGATTTATCAATTTTAGAAGGAGAGTGAAGCTGGTAGCTCAAAAGATTAATCAACATTTTTAGATAAAATAAAAGAAAGTAACTTGATTGAGGAAGAAATGAATAAGTTACTTGATGAAAGAACTATTTTAATGTAAGAAATCACAAATTAAAATGACTTTTTAAAAGGAAAACTCTTAGAATTTAAAAAATAAGGATACAGCTCTGGCTCCTAGAACCAAAAAGAAATGTCTTAAGTATAAATTTTAGAGCAGCAATTATAGATCTCAGAGATCTAAAAGAAAGAATTAGCTTAAGAATAAGACTTGATGGCAAATTTATATGAGTGTTAAATTGCCTAACTTAAAGCCTAACTGCAAAATAAAAATGAAATTATTTAGGTGAAATATCAAGAAAATAAATTCTTCTTAAATTAGATTTAAGATCTTGAAAATAGCATTAAAAAATCTCCTTACAGAAAAGAAGATAAAGCCCCTATTGGCCATGTTGCTCCTTTTTGTTAAGTACCTGAGAAATAACTAAAAAAATTAAATTAGTAATATTAACTTATCAAAAAATTATTTTACTAAAATTTTTAATTTTAAAAGAAAACCTGAGAGTAACTTCCAATAAGTATAAAACAAAAAAGAAGAAGATAATTTATTAATTAAAAAGAACAATGAAGAAGAGCACCTTGATGAATCTGAAGAAACAAGCAATGTAAAATAATCAAACATGATAGATAGAGTAAATGCCTAGAAATAAGATAGTAGTAACCAATTAACAGAATAGTAAATAAGACTAAATTCTGTTGAAGAAGATCTAGTTAAATAGAAGTTATTTGCTGATTAGAATTCTCAATCAGCAATCAAAAAAGCAGAGAATCAGCCTGTTATACCTGTTTTTATGACTTATTAAGAGTATAACTAAAAAATGAGTAGAGATAATAAATCAAAAATATAAGAAAATTAAAAAACTGACTCTAAATCACAAAATAGTAATCTTTAATAAAGTCATGACAAATATAACTAAAATGATATTTATGTAGAGAAGCAAAATTTTAACAAAACAAGCAAAAACTAATATAGTCCAGTTAAAAGAGAAGATTAGATATAGGCAAACTTTCCTCCATTATAAGAAAATAAGAATATAAATAGTAATTAAGATTAGGAAGAGGATATTCTTTTGAATAAATAGTAAAATTCTAGTTAATAAAATTTAAACATGGATATTTAATACATTTAAAATGAAGATAACTTTTAAATTGATAAGGATAACTGTTAAATAAGTAAAAGCATCTTAGATAAATACAATGACTATTTATAGGGAGAGAAGCTCTATATGGAAGAAGATAGTTTAAATTATTAACAGAGAAATCATGTACTTTCCACTATAAAAGAAGAATTGCCAAGTGAACACTAAACAAATTTTTCATCCGTCTACCAAAACTAAAATAACTAGAACAATGAATTGAAACAAAACCAAAACCAAAATAAAAAAAATACAATAAAAAATTATTCTAATTACATAGAAAATCTTAAAATAAACCTGAAATAATCTCAAGAATAAAGAAAATTATTAGAAGAATAAGTAAATAACATAATCAAAACAAGTAACATAGCCTTTAAAGAGGATGATGAAGAAAATAGCTACATAGATGAACCTTTAAACAAGTAAATGGATACATTTGACCAAGATACAAATTAAAATTAAGGTGTTGCAGTTTAAATTAAACTTTCTGGAAATTAAATAAAACAAAACATGGAATAAAATTAATTAAATGATTAACAAAATTACAATTACGAATGGGATAGTAACTAGATTCCATAATTAGAAGAAGTATAAGATTATGAGTAAAATTAAATAGAAAGTAATTACAACGAGGAATAAAATAATTGCAATTATAATTTAAGATAAGACGATAAATAGCAAATTAAAAACTCAAAATATAAATATGAGGATGAAATTCCTGTTAACCACTCAACATTTTAAAATTAAAATGAATATGAAAGATAATATCAAGAAATAATAAATTAATAAAATGTAATTAAATAATAATTCAAATTTTTAAAGTGAAATTAAGTAATAAATAAATTAATTAATGCTTGTTTGTTAGTTAGTTTGATCAACATTTTTCTTAAAAAAATTCATTCATTAGTTTAAAAATAGCTAAAAAAATTAAAATTATTATGAAAAAATTATTTATTAATTTTATAAAAAATTCTAAACAATTTTTTCATAATATTAAATATCTTTTATAACTTTTTTCAAAAATAAATGTGAAGAATTTCTTATATTATAAAAATTGAGAAAATTATAAATTATATCAAAATTGCGCTAAAAAAATATCAAATAATCAGTATTAATTAAAATTAATTAAATTATTAAATTTGAATTTGATTTAGTTTTTTGTTTTTTTGTTTTTTTGATTGTTTAATTATTTTTTGTTTGTTTGTTTGATAATAAATAATCTTGTCTCTGAAATTCTGCTAAATTTTAATATATTAAGATATACTAATAAGTTTTTAAAAAAGTAAATTAATTTAATTTTGTAAAGATTTATAAAAAAAATAAATATACTTAGGATTGTTTAATCAAATTATAGAATATGGAAGTAGAAAACATAGGACCATAAAAAACACCTTAAAAAAAGGCCAGCTTAGGAAATCAATAAATTCATGAGTCTATAATTATTCAAGATGATAGTCCTGTATTAGAATAAATGAAAATTAGTATATCAGATTAGATAAAAGACTCACGCTCAACATTAATTGATGAAAAAATTGAATTCAGCAATAATTCGTATCAAAATTTTGATAAAAGAAATGAAAATAACAACTTATTTAGCTCAACAGAACGCTAAAAGTTTATGGATTTTCATAAGCATTTAGATAATATTGTTTTACATAGTAATAAATAAGAGAAAGAAAATCTAATATCTCAAAACTTGAATGATATAAATAAATAATTACTAAATAAGAATAATGTTAGAGATTAGTATGCATAGGAGTAGATTTAACAACAAAAACTAAATGAGTTGAATATATTTGTAATTTATTTATAATTAATTTATTCTGTTTGATTGATTGATTGTGTTTCTATATAGAAAGATAGTTAAAATGAAGAATTCAGGATGAAACTTAAACAAAAAGATTTTGTTATATCTCAAAAGGAAGAGGAGTTAGCTGAATAATAAAGGAAATTAAAAAATTTAGAATAAAAAATAAATATGCAAGAGACAGAGCTTATAGAATATAAGCAAGTGAACAAAAAATTTCAATAATTATTGGGTAAACTTTATTTTATTTATTATAAGCTTATTATTTTTTGTAAAATTATAGATGAACAGTAAAGTGCTTTTGAAAAGAAAATAGTAAAAATTGTTTATCTGCTAAAATTATTTATGTTTTTTAAATTTAAAATAGTAAAAAATTTAATCAAATTAAGACTTCACATTAGAAATTAATGGTGAATGGAAAACGTAATTGCTTGAATAAAAGGAAAAAATAGAGGAATTGCAAAGATAAGTTTTGATTTTAAACAGTAAATTGGAGAAAAAAGAAATAGAAAATCAGTCCTTAATTGAAAAAAATTTAGAATTGAGTAATGAAAATTATGATCTCAATGAAAATCTAGAAAAACAAATAAGAGAATACAAGCTTTTATAAGCTTAAAGGAGACAAGAGGAGGGTATATTTGATGAATATGGAAATCAATAAAATAAATTCATAAACTCTCTAGTCTCTTACTAAAAAGATTTGAAAGAGGTATTCTAGTAAATTAACAATAACCCAAGTAATTAATTGTTTTTTTGTTAATTTTAGATATCTTTATTTATTTATATCATTTCAAAATAGTTATTGAGAAATACAAAAAGTAGAATGAAGAACTTATTTTAGAAAACACCTCTGTAAAATATTTTTAAAATTCTCAATTAAGTAAAATTAATGTTTTTTGAACTCAATAAATTTAGCTAAGAGAGCAAGTTGTCAAATTAAATCAAGAACTAAGTGAGCATTAATTAGAAGAAGCTAAAAAGAATCATGAAGAAATTAGCAATCTCTCTGCTAATTAAGATGAAAATTAAAAAAATAACAGTGAAACACTATATCAGAGTATGATGTAAAAATTTATAGAAATGGATGAAAAAATGATTTAAAATGATAATGAAAAATTCGAAGCATTATAGCAGAAAAACTTTTGGTTCGGAAAATCTTAATCTTTAGAAAATGAAGTAAACTCCCTTAAAGAGTAGATAAAAATACTTAATTCTAAAATAGAAGATTTGGAAAATTAATAAATTCAAATGAAGCAAACTAATAAGAAAGCTAACAACGTAAATAATAACAAAACTAAAAAGCGTAAAGTAGGAAAGGACTCAGATATAGAGGAGGACTCTATGAATATAACTGATAAAAAGTTAAAACCTAATTACGATTTAGACACAGCAAGTGTATAACTTAGTGTATAAGAAAGCTTACATAAAAATGAAATGTCTGCTGAAAAAGAGTAAACAAGTGTTCCTATTTTATCTAAACCAATATAACAATCTAACCAAAATGTATCTGTCCCTTCCAAAAATACAGCTTTGTTTAAATTAAGAGTTTGCAACAAATGTAATTTAAATATAAAGAAATTACAAGAATACGAAACTTGCACAACATGCACAAGTAATTATTTAAAAATATATTTTTTCTATAATATTATATTCATTTAAAATAATCAATCTAACAGAGGATTATCACACCAAGTGTAAAGGAGACTCAGTTGTTGGTACATTATGCCATATTTGTCATGAAAAGTAAAAGAAAAAAATAAATCAAGAAATGGAAGTTGAAAAACAAAAAGAAAAACCATTAGACATGGTTTCTGAAAATTGAAATAATTAGAATAAATTCTTTTAATTATTGTTGAGTCAAATAAATATATATATGTATAGCATTTAGAGTTTTTTGTGTTTAATTAATAAAATTTAATTATCGATGATAGCTTTCACTATTAATAAAATAAGTAAACATTTCATTTATCTGATTAGTCTAAAGCCAGTTAATTTTTTTTTAATGTATAAACAATTATAAAGATAAAAATACAATTTTACTTAAGTTTTTGATAAAAATGTATAAATTGTAAGGTAAAATTTTATTACAAATAATCAAGGATAGATTATTTAATTTCTTCAATTATATTGAAGTTGATTTAGTTAAGAAAAGGCTATTAAAATAAAGGATAGCTCACTTATATTATTATGAAAGGGTTTATTTAAAATAATTGCTTTAAAAAATGATAGTTTTATTTATACACATTAATTTTTTTTCTAAAAAAAATAATAATTGAAAATAATAAAAATAATAAATAATTAATAAGCTCAGTCAAATTTGATTAAATTCAAATTTTACTTAATTTGTTTCAATTTTATTGAAATTATTTTCAATTTAATTCATCTAATTTTAAAAAGAACTAGTTGAATGTATCCTAAAAGATTTCTATTTCCATAATTTTATCTCCAAGAAGTGACTCCCAGCTTTAAAGCCAAGATTTTATTTCTTACTTTTCTGCTCCCTCACTAGATAACCACTCCATTAGAACTTCAGCCAATTTGACTAATAAAGTGTCTTCCATTATGCTAGTAACATCTTTAGGTTAAATTAGATCGCACCATAATACTATATTCTCAATTACATCTAAATCCTTTTATTCACTTGGATTTATCTCAAGTTAGTCTAAATAAAATTATAATTTAGGAATTATCTGCTTAAGCATTAAATCGTTCCATTAAGATTCAGATATAATCTGTTTCCAGGGTTTTAACTTTTCAAACATGCTTTTATCTTAAATTTCCCATTTGGATAAAACCTAAGAGTATTTAGCTAGCACTAGTTTAAAGGTGTCTTTCAGAAGATCAATAGGAGAAATAATTGTAATCCAGGGGATGAGCCATAAATCTACATCCGCTTAAGTGTTCTTGCCTTCTGCCTTTGTAGAAGGATGCCACTTTTTAACAGCATCATTTAATTTAGGCAAGATGAAACTTTATACTAGATCAGAAATAACTGCTTTGGGGAGAACTTTTTAGTACTCCTCAAGGCAATCTATGATTTAATTATTACTTCTTAAGTTAGTAGGATTAAATTATTTTATCATGAAATTCTTTAAATGAGGCATAAATGAGTGGTTAATTATAAATTAAATATATCTCTATATGATTCTCTCATTTTTTTCATTCAAATTTGTGTCTCTCTACAAATAAATATTTCCTGATAACTCACTTTCGTATCTGTGTAAATTTGAGTTTTGCTTAAATAAGAATATTTTAGTTAAAAGCTTTTCAACTTATTAAATGAGCTAAACAGATTTTTTTATTTCAGTTTAATCAAACTACATAATTTAAAAGTCTTAAGATTGTTAAAGAATAGACTTGTTTTTTATGCTTGATCCCTCAATGTCGTAGCCAAAGTCTTCTGTTGTTTTCTATAAACTAATTTCTTATTCTTCTTCTTCTACTTCAGTTTCGATATTATTTGACTAAGATTTAAGATTTTGTTTATAAATTGAGTTCTAAAATTATATTTTTAAACTTTGAGTGATCTATTTGACTAAAAGTTATTCTAAATTGTAATGAATAAATTGTTCTCCACAGTTTTCAAACATTTCTTTGAAGTGCTTATAAACATCATCACCGTTCAGATTATTTTCATCTTATCTCATTTATTAAAGATTATTCAAAAGAGTTACTGTTTGATTCATAACTTTTTTATGGCTATTTTGCTTCTCTGTTAACTACTATTCTTCGTATTAAACTGTAACTATACGATCGGATTCTGTTTTAATTTTTGAGGATAAATTCATTTTCTTTCCTTTAGATTTATCTAATTTATTCTTTAAGTTATAGAGCATTTCTGAAAATATTGGATTTTCTTGCTTAGCTAAGGATTTGCTATCTAAAATTTTACTAGCAGCAAAGAAATTAGTATAAGCATCTCCTTTTGCGCCATCATAAGTCACAGAGCTATCGCCTCTCATATCTATAATTTTCATACTTTATACACCAGAAAAATTAGAAGAACCTGGTAATGAATTATCACTTTTAATATTTGAATCCCCGATATCTGTCATACTACCTTGCTTTGCTTGCTTGCTCTTTTTATTTAAGTGAGCGAAAAAGCGGTTGGGGAAACGCTTATTCTCGTCATTTCTTTTAACATAAGTTTTTTCAAACTCAATAGTATTCTCATCATCGTAATCTCCAAATTCTGACTGATTCTTTTTAAATTCACTATAAGCTGTTTCGAACTCGTCTATTTCTGCTTCTACATCAATACCATATTCTTTAAGCAGCTTCTTATTCTCAGCTTCCATTTGCTTGTAATTGTCTTACATTGTAAAACTCTGTTTGAATTAAGCTTCAACAGGTTTTGCACGACCTTGCTCTTCTTTACCAATACCTTTTCCAAGTTTAAAACCCATTTTTTAAAGCATATCAAAACCTTTTCCATAATTTTCTTTGTGCATTTTAGCTTCAATCATTTCCTATTATGTTTCCAAATTTACTATAGCCTTAGACTCCTCTTCTATTTCTTAATCAGTTTTCTTTTTGAATTATTTTCTTTGCTACCCAAATCTCAGAGGTAAGTTGAATTGCTAAGTTTATTCTTCAAAAATAGCATCTTCATCATCTTCTTTATTCCTTTTAAAATTAAATATTTTCTTCTTTCTCATTTATTCTTTTGTTAGATGAATCTAAGATGATTTAGAAGCTTTTTTAAATTAGAATTTTTCATCTTGATCTTCATAAGCATCCTCATCATCAATCTCTTAATCATTATTTTCTTCACCACTACCATCACCTAATTCGTCTAAATCTTGCAAATCATTATCAAAATCATTTCCTTGTTACTAGTTACTATTCTTCTATTTTAAAATAGATTTCAGTTTATTCTTTTCTTATTTTTTTGATGAAGTAGATTTAAAGAAAAGCTTATTCTTGTTTTTTCTTTAAAAGCCTTCAACATCATCATCGTCATTATCTTCATCTTCTTCCTCATATTCTTCCCTTTCTCTAAAGTCATTTTCATCGTCTTCATCATTCTTTGAAATTCTTCCTCCTCTCTAAAACATTTGCTTGTAATTTTGCTTGTTTTTTTAGTGGTACAGATTTTAATGACTAAATTTGTCTTCTTCATTATCGCTCTTCTCTTCTTCCTCTTCATCCTCTTCTTATATTTCAACATCATACAAAAGAGGATCGAAGCCATCCTCAAATCTCTACTACTATTACAACTATTTCTTTTTTTTTAATAATTCATTTTCTTATAAATTTACTTCATCAAATTTCACAGACTTTTTCTATTTAGATACCTTTTTTTAATTATCAGTATTTTATTTTATATCGTTCGATTTCTTAGATTACTGATCTTCTTTCTATACAGTTGATGACTGTTACTGATTAGCATATTTTACTTTAATACCTGTTTCTGAATTATGTTCGTACAACCCACTCTTCCTGAAATTCATAGCTAATGTGGTTTTTGCTAATTGCTTTGATCCTTTAAATACACTTTCTTCAACTTCTTAATTCCAAATTCCATATATCTAATCTTCCTTTGATAGTTTTTTAGGTTTTTATTTAGTGAATGAAATAAAACCGTTTTCATCAATATGAGAGCCAAATTCATCATCCATATTAAAACCTGTAGTATTATAGTCTTTCTAGTAGCTCATTATTTTAACTCTTTTGAAAACTTATTTTTCTTTTTGAATTGCAAGAATTACTCCTTCAATTTAATTAAAGATAAATTATTGATAAACTATAATTTTTATTATCAATATACTCAATATTAATATTTCTATTTGTAGACACAAATTCATTTATAGTAAACCTATTACATACTTTAAATAATCTATTTTAAATTAAATAAATTAATGTTTTATCGAAATAAACGAAATTAAAATAGCTAAAAAATGCAAAAAAAACTCACATAAACATCATGACAGATTATCATTTTATTGATTTTAATAAACAGGGCTTATTAAGAAGAAAAAAAATCTTCAATTAAATAAAAGTATTTAAAATATTTTAAATGTAAAATAAAATATATTAAAAAATACGAATGACATTAAAAAAATAAAATTATTAATTTATTTTTCTCAATATTTTAATTATTTTAAAAATAAATTAACTTAATTTATGAAATATTATAAAAAAATATCATAAAAATAATCATGATAGAAAAGATTTTAAATAAAATAATTTAATGCTTTACTGGATCATTTAAAATCAAAATAGTTAAAAAACAAATATAAATAAATATTTATTATAAAATAGCATTTTCTTTATTTTATCAAACATTTTATTTTCATAAGACATATAGAAGTAATCATGATGAGAAAATATTTTTTAAATGAAATTAAAAGAAATTTATTAAAAGTAAGGTAAATTTTAGTATGTTAATATGAATAAAAAAATTATAAAAATTAGATTAAATATGGTTATTTTATAAAAATAGCATAATATTTTAAATAATCAAAATTAATATATTTAATTGATAAATAGCTCATTTGTTAAAAAGAAATTGATAATTAAAGAAATTTAATTTATCCAAATTTGAATATATGTAAATGATATATCTATTAATATTAAAAATTAAATTTACTTATTTTACTTGTTGAGTTACTTACTAATAAATTAATAAAATTTTAAATAAAATTGTTTTTAACATAAGTTTAAAATTCTAAAAATAGTAATTAAACAAAAAGATTATTGTGTTCTTAGATAACATAACTTCAAAACTCTTTTGTATTCAATGATATTTTAATTTTTTGTAACAATTATTTATTATTAATCAATATATAATATAAAATTAAAATATTTTAAGCTAATTTATAAAAACTGAATAGGACGGACTAATTATACTTGTATACATGCATATGATCCATATACTATAGATAGATTAACATAAAAAATATATTGGGAATACATATAGTAATTGAAATCATAATATTACTAATAGATCAAAAATAAATATTTCAAGTAATTTATTTATTTACTTAAACATTTTATTATACTTTATTAAATTAATTAATTAGAAAATAATTATTATTGCTCAAAAGTTAGAAGATTTATAAAATCAATTTCTTTCTTCATCTTCATAGTCTCCTTCATCTTCAAATTCAGCTTCATCATCATCTTCATACTCTCCTTCATCCTCATCATCATCTCCATCCTCTTTAAATGAGTAATCTCCAACGACAAGTTAATTGGGATCAACACCAGGAATAGGCTTAGTTCCTTCACCTGCTCCATAATTTTACCCATTATTTTTCAAAGTAGCTTCCATAAGCTCTTAGTTCAAAGCTTATTATTCATAAAAATTATTTTTCTTGTAAAAGTCATTTAAGAAAGCATGCATATCTTCGACTTCATATAGATCCATAACCTAACATTCACTCTTAGCATGGAGTAGTTCACCACATACTCTGCAGCAAGTTTCTTTGTGATACATACATAAGAAATGTTTAATTCTATCGTAGTGATATTCACACCATTCTAAGCCAGATTCTTCATCAATCCTGACAGGCATTTTTTAAGGTAAACCATCAGGTCCAACAAATTATTGTTAATCATATTAATATGGTTATTATTGATAAGACTATTGTTTTTGCTTTCCAATCATTTAACTTGCTTCAAATTATTAGTATAAAACAGCTTATGCATCAATCTAACCCTATTAATATAAATATATGAAATTAAATTTCTCTTTGAGGTAGATGGCAAGTATATAAACAATTAAAATGAATTAGTAAAAAAATATGCTTTTTTAACTTAAATTGAATTAAATAACTTGAAAATAAAATATTTAAAGTAAATTTATTCAAGAATAACTTACCTCGCCATTTTGTTCGCATTTTTTATTGTATTAATCTGCTAATTTATGAAAGATGGTGTGATTAACTGGAAGTCTTTCAATTGTTTCAATTTATTTAACTAACTTAAGACACATAGGACATCTAACTCTGTTATTTTTGTGGAAATTTTTTAAGCATTAGGTGCAAAAAGTATGACCGCAGTGAATCAAAATTCTAGGAAGATGTGTTGTAAAGTTGAAATCTTATTTGCATAAAACGCAGGTATCAGTATTAATAAGCTTTTTTGTGAATTCATTAATTTTATCTGAATAATCTTCAGCTTCTTTAGGTGCTTGGTTGAAAAAGTAGTTTGTTGGATTCTGTATTCTTGTATTTACTTACATCTTTATTTACAATTACCTATTTTTACTTATTATTGAATCTGCTTTAGTCAATCAACTATTTTCTTTTATTTTTAAAATATTAATTATTTTTTATGAGTTGTGAATCTTAGCCTTTTATATTGAAATTGATTAAATAATTAATTAACTAATTAGCGAGTAAAAATTTGAATTTTTATTATATTTTAAATTATCAAATTCTTGATATTAAAAAGAAAATCTAAATTAATGAAAGAGTTTTTTGTATTTGTCAGCTCATGCATAATTAATTATACAAGCATACTTTCATGTATCTTTCAAGCATTAATTAATATTTTTATAGTTCTTCTTTGTGCTTCTTTTACTGTTTATTTATAATATATTTATTATTTTAATTACAAAGTATAAAAAATCAAATTTATTAACAATTCAAAAAACCTTCTTCAATTTAAAGGTTTCTTCTATAAAAATATTTATATCATATCAGTTATAAATAAATATCAAGAAGGTCAATAAAAGATTCAATGAATTATCTAAAATAATTCTTTTGATTTTATCAGCAAAATAAATTTAAAATATGTTAAACAAAAATTCATTTTAAAACAGTTTGATTTCATTTATTTAATAAATTAATTTTTTAAATTTGATTAAAATTAAGGAATTAATGTTTGTTGTTATTTTTTCTGAAATTATAATTTTTTTTTAAGTTATAAGAAAGTTAACATATATAATCACTCTAAGTACATCAGTAACAAAAGAACAATAACTTTTGAGTATGAATTAAAATATATTTTATCTATTTATTTATGTATTGCTTTAATCTTCACTCTGAGTGGAGTTTTTCTGATTAATCCTTGTTTTTAAGTTTGAAAGTAGAGAGAGCAACATTTGTTATCATTTAAATTGCAGCCACTACTAAAAGATAATAGATTATATTTAGTTATTTAAATATGATTGAGAAAATCATGCCAATAAATGCACCTACACACTAAACTAAGTTCCAAATTCCAAAAATACGTACATCATCTCCAAATTTTGTGGAGATTAAATTACAATTCATGCTTTGAGTAGTACAGTCAGTCATTCCCCATAAAGCAGCAACAAAGAAGCACAACAAATAATTCTTTTCATAGTGAGCTATTATACTTCCTATTATTGCAGCCTCAAATAATAAATTTGTTGAAATAGCTATTCTTTTTTTATTTAGCTTATCAGCAAGTGGAGTAACAAATGCACCTCCGAAAAACTCGAAACAACCCAAAACTATATTCACAGTAAAAGTCTTTTTATTAACTTGTTCGTCTGAAAGATCAGATGAAAGACTATCTTATACTATTCTATAAAGGACACCAAAACCAAAAGACATAATTATACCGCTTGAAAACATATAAAATAAAAGCGGGCGTATATCAGGCTGGCTCATGATATTAAACATAGACTTAAGCTATTGCCCTAGTGGTAAAGAATAAAAATCTTACTATTAATCCTCAGCAGATTCTATTGGTCTATATTATTACTCGTTTTCATTTTTATCTATAAGACTTTAGCTTCCTAAGTTGATAGGGACTTTATCAGAGTCTAAAATTTGCTGTTTTTTAGGAGGTTTTTAAATAAACAAGAAAAATAAGCTAGTCACAGAAGCAATACCTGTCATTAAAAGGAAATATCCAAATTGGCCAAGAGGCTCAATGAAAAACATAGAATATACGTTTCCAACAATATATGAGCTTTAGAGTAAAGCCCAAGCTATACCAAAATAAAGACTCTTGTTTTATTCATTTGTGTTTTCTGATGTATATTCATTTTAACAAATATACAAAATTGAGGATAAGAACCCACAAATTGCAGAACCAACAACTATAATTGAGTAAATTATTGGTTTTCTACAATAAAAATAAGTGTATTCGTCGTTACAGCTACAAACTAAAATTCCCTCACTCAAGAAAAAGAGATACCCTAAAGAACTCAATACGAAAATATATCTGTATTAAATTTTTTTAACATAAGTTGGTGCAATCAGATTGTTGATTCCTGATGCCAAATAGATAACAAAAAGAGAGATGTTGCCTAAGTTTAAATAATCACGCTCATCAAATACTTAGGATACAATACCCATTGCACTGTTTACAGCAGAGCAATATATCAACAGTACACTGTTGAGATAGACGACATTTCCAAGAGCACCCATTCAACTAATTTAAAAGAGAATGCTTTAAATAAAGAGTTTTATTAATTAAACAAAAGTAGAAAAACAATATTGTTTTCTTTTAGAATTAAAAAAGTTCTTTTTTACTCAATAATACTAAATTTTTATGGAATTAATTCCTGTTATTTTGTAAAATATTTTAAAACTCTTTTTAAATCCACGAAAAATTAAAATAAAAAAAAAAATTGGCATGCTAAATTTAAAAATACCATACGTAATCTTCTAAATTAAGCAAAAAAAAAAAAAAAACACTTACAGTTAATAAAAGATTTGTTTTTAAAATTCATTAATTTTTTACCATCAAGTAGTACTTAAAACTGCTAACTATTTTTGATTTTTTTCTCTCTCCTTACAATAATTTTTTATATTAAATATGTAAGTAAATAGTGCAAAGACTAGACGATTTCTCTATTTTGAAGAATTAAAAAAAGTGCATTTGACAAAATATAAGATTAAAGGCTTGTTAAATATATTTAGCACAACATGAATGAATTATATTACACTTTTGAATCAAGTAAAAAAAATTAAGAAATTTACCATAATTAGTCTTAATATTAAAATTCAGGTTAATTAATTCTATCTAGAAATAGATTTTTTAACTATTTTTATGACTATTACCTACCTATTACATTTATTTTGGTTTAAAATATAATAAAAGAATTTGAAATTTGATTCATTAATTTAAGCAATGCTCTTTTATTGAATATTTATTTTATTTTTTCAAATTTCCTTTCAAGAATTGAATAACTTATAGAATTATTTAGTTAAAAAATTGTTATTATAATCAAATATTTTTATTTTAGCTATTGAAAAATAATTTATTTGAGAAGGATTACTTTTTCTTACATAGGTATCTTCAATAAAAGTCTTAATCAATGTCTTATGTTCAACTATAAACTCATTTATATGTTTTATATACTTTGTTTATATCAAATATATTTTACATTAATTAAGAAAATTCTATACAGATATTTATTTTAGAAATTAGATAAGCAAGTATTTGTAACCAAATTAAATGATTTGCTTTAAGTGATAAACAATCTAATAAGTATTCTATTTATCAGTTAAGAATATTTGCTTTTAGAATTGAATTATCCTGCTTGCTAGTTAGTTTATTTAAATTAATAAATGAGTAGAAACTGACGAAAATTAAAATTTCTATGTTTATTAACATGAATATGATCTAGTAAATGAGATTTATAGCTTTTTCTAGATTATTTATTTTATTAATATTTGTTCGTAATTTTAAATAAACTAATCAGTACTTTTGAATCAATTTTCCTAAATAATTCTATTTGAATGAGTGTAAATCATCTCCTTAGTCTTTAATACTTCTTGTTATTAAATAAATAATCCTTTTTTCAGATGTAAGAAAGAAAAGAGCTTCAGTAACTAATTTTGAAAGGTTAAATATATTATTTTCAAATGGTTAAGTTAATCATTAAATAAAACAATAAATCTATCATAACTTTTTACTTTTTCAAATCTTAAATGAAATAAAATTGTCTAAATACCAAAATTAATCATCTAGAACTACTTTATTCATAACGTGATCAAGCAGTTTTCGTTTATTTTTCTCATACCTAATAAAATTTAGTTAGCGTTAACAAATAAGCAGTTAAATTAGAGCCTTTATTGAAACTGTTTTAATTTATTACTGAATCAATATTTTTAGAGAAATTAATTCTCTCAACTCTCCTCAAAAAACATAAAAAAATTCTTTGATCGTCGTTTTATAATAAGATAAAAATATAAAAGTAAAATAAGAAGATTATGTAAGCTGAAAAATTTTGTACTGACTTAGTCAAAGATTTTTTGTTAGAATGTAATTTTATAATCGAAGTGTATGTTTTTATATTGAATTTTATCACACAAGAAAAATATGTATTTTTTTCAATGGTTTGTTAAATTGCAGAATTTAAAAAATGAATAAATAATTAGATTTTAGAAACAATAATTAAGAAAAAAGTAAATTAAAAATTTCAATTAAATACATAATATCCTTGCAAAAAGAAAAAAAGATAATTTATAATATTCATCATAAATAAATAAATCAATCAATCAATCTAAGATTAATAAAGAAACAAAAAAAGAAAAAAGCTATTTTCCTTTTTGATAACTAGACAATCGAACATTTATTATTCTGTAGTATTTTCAAAAGTTTCGCATACTTGAATGAGCACTTAAATATTTAGCTCGGCATAAACTATTTTAAGAGGCTTAAAAAATCTTCATATTATAACTGAGGGTGAGTAAAAGATATTTTCTGATCTGTTGCTTCGATTGGATCAGTTTAAAGATATTTATCTCCTTCGTAAATACAATACACTGCTCTATCGCTTTATTGATCAATTATAAATCGAAGAGTTTAAACCTCAGTAATTTATTTACCAAGATGGAAAACACAACGGTATCAAGTACTTCCTTATTGGAGGAGAAGTTGTTTACACAAGATAAAATGAGTAGCTAAATTAAATTACTTCTAAATAAATTCTCTATTAAAAGCTAGAAGAAAAGTCTTAAATTAATGCATCTGAAAACAAAAAGAGAGCCTTCTAGCTAATTTAAGATATGAAGATAAACAAAACAAAACCAATTAGAGAACTTTATCTAGGTGAATAATTTGGGTCGAGAGAAGATTATAATAATCACCTAGTTTTTAAGGCTAGAAGATTGGAGTAAGAATATCAGAAATTGAAAGGTACTTTTATAAAATTCTAATTAATTGATAGTTTGAAAAAAACTCTTTTATTTATTTATTTTAGATTTTATTTTTCCTAAAATAAGTTCCCAATTACAATTTAAATCTTTTGACAATTTTTGGTTATTTATTAGAAGAGCATAATCAACCAATCAATTATTTGTTTTGTTATTTTTTTTGCTTGGTATTTTTAATTTAAATAAAATAATAAAATCAAAAGTCTACATTTCAATGTTAAAAAATTTGGATTTAAATTTCATTAGAATTAATTCTAAATAATAAAAAATACAAATTAATTTAACTATCAAGGAAAACCAGAAAGCCTTCTATTCACTCACTATTTAAATAAATTTTTTTTATCAAAAAATAATTCATTTTAATTAAATTATAAATAGAATCGCTAGATTTTAACTAATCATTAAGTGTTCAAGCACTATCAGATTGTATAGTAGTCTCTATTTCACAAGAAAAATATGACTTAATGTTTTAGCCTTTCATTTTAAAGTTGAAAACTCTTATATAAGCTCTTAGCTAGAGTTTGATGAACATCAAAATATCAGAATAAGAGATGTATGAAACCGAGTATTTTGCTCATTATTATGATGAAAATGTATACCAGCAAAGAGAAATCTTAATCCAACAAGGAATGCCAACAGATTATTTATATTTTGTTAAGTCTGGCCAAGTACAAATCTAAAAGAGTATTACTGAACTTTATCGCTATGGCTCCGGATAATATATTTTGTGCAAAAACTTTTTGAATTCTAAGTCTTATGAGCATAATGTTTAAATTTTAGATCCTGAAACAATTGTGACAAGAATACAACGCTACTTCTTATATCTCATGCTTAATCTCAAATCATTAAGTAATAAACCTATTTCTAGCGTTTAAAAGCAAACAATTGTGTCTCTTTATTAGAGCAACAGTAATTCTGGTACTAAGTAATCTATACCATCTCCTTTAACCTAGGCTAGTCTTACCTCTAATTCACAAATAAGCATGTTTAGATAATCACACACTATTCTTGACTGTTCTTCAATACTTTCATCTTACCATTCTTAAAGAGAGATTAACACTCCTATTTCATTATAACAAAATAATTACATCTCTAGCATACAAAATACACCATCATCTTCTAATTTGTAAAAGTAAACTACTCTATGCAACTCAATTATCCTCTCTAAAAAAATGTCTTAAAGTAGCGGCAGTAATAACAATAATAATACTGTTAATGGTTCATTTGGATTACTTAATTCATAAAACTAAGGCAACTTAACATAAATAGAAAACTAAGATAAAGCTCTCAAAACTGCTCGCCCATTATCTTCCAATAAGAGAAGGATAATAATTCCCACAAAAAGTAAAATTTACTAGAATTTTTAGAGATCAATTAGTGCTAATCTTAGAAAGCGTTAGGAAAATAAATTAATATAGGAAACAATAGAATAAAGTAAGTAAGTTTTAGGAGATTAAGACACAACTAAGCGTTTCAGCTTAGAAAGTGAGCAAGTTGAAATTGCTGTTTTGAAATAACCTATGAATGCTACAACCTCTTCTTTAGTTAAATAACCAAAATTAAACGGATTAAAAAGGACATTTACAGTAAGTTTCTTAGATAACGACAATGAGGAAGAAGATAATAAAATAAACACAAGCACTCTCTATCATAGTGAAAAAATTGGAAGTGTTTAAAGCTAAAGTTAAAGTTAGCGCAGTTCTGTTACTCATAAAGAAGATTCTTAAATCTCAACTAGACATTCTTCCAAAAAGTCCACAGCTATTTATATTAAACCAAAAATTTTAAATGCATTTGACATTTTTTCTGATACTCCTATCAATTCAAATACTCCTTTAGGATCTCTTACCCAATCTGCTAATCTAAATGACCATCCAAATACTATTCATCATTCTAAATTTAACATTTACAATAATCAAAATAGACTTTCTAAAAACTCCTCCACACCAAAGCTGAGTTACATAAAAATATAAGCTGATTAAGCTAAAGATTAATTAAACATCAATAAAGCTCCTTTGTCATGTAGAATGCTTTCACCTCCAAATATAAAGTCTTCTCATTATTTCATTAATAAGAATAGTAAAAATAAAAGCTTATACAACAGCAATAGCAGTAATAATAATAACAATAATAGCAACAATATTTTCAATAACACATCAAATAGTAGCAACAATTCTAATAACTCCTTCCCAAACAAAAATCTCACTAGCATAAAATCTCTACCTCTAAAGAAAAGCAACTTCGTTTAATACATATTTGATAATTCTCATAACAACAACTCTAACTTCAAAATCTGAAGATTTGAAGATTTTTGATACAATAATCTAACAATCATATAAAAGATTTCTTTTACATTGATAAAAATAATATTTTTGTTAAAATAAATAAAATTTACAATATTATCATTTTATATTATTATAAATAATTCAAATAAATTAGATCAAAATTTTATATTAAAATCAATAATCAATTAAATAAAAAATTTATTTATTTTTAACATTTTTGTTTTTGAATCTAATTATTGTACAAATAATGTAAATAATAGTTATAACAATAATTCAACTTTTATTCTAAATTAATATTATGATCAGCTACCTATATTTAAAGTTTTATTTATCATAATTGAAAATAATATTTTAAATTATATATTTCAAAGCATAATATATATTAAATTTATCAATAATTTGCTAGAATAAAATAGTATAACATGATAAATTGCTGCTATTTTAGATTTTATCATACTTATAATGGATTTAAATTGATTAGAAAATGAATGCTATTTAAAATATTTATCTTAACAAATTTTCAACTAGATTTTTAGTTTTAAATGAATTAAAAGATCGCCATTTTAGGAATTTATATTATTATTATATAGAAAATTATAGTTTAAATATCTGATAAATAATGTGGACAGTTTTAAGTAATAAATATCATGAATTCTTATTACTATATAAATGAAAAAATTTATTTATTCTCAAAAATAAAAATCATAAAGTAGTTTTAATAATAATAATAATAATATGAATTCTTTAGATTTTGTTTTGTGATATTTTTTTTATTAATTTATTTTTCATATTTTTATTTACAATCATTTTTAAAATTTCAAAAGAGAAGTTTCAAGATTATCAATATTTTACTTCAATATTTATGAATTTAAGAATAAATTTCTTAATGAAAGAAAAAATAAGCAAATAAAAATTAGAAAAATATTTTAGTTTATGTTTAACCATTTACCAAAGTTCATTATTTAAATAATAGTAAAAGAAAAACATTTTAATCCATAAATAAATATGTTTTAAATAAATCTTATTTAGAAATTTGTAGATATTAAGTAATTATTAATTTTTCTAATTATATTTTTAATTGATTGCATATTTCTTAATATTTATTGTTATTTTTAATAAATTTATTTTATTGTAATTCAAGTAAAAATAAATTTTTTAATTTATTTTAATAAGTTATTTTATTTTAAAGTTAAAATAGAATAATAAATTCGAGTAGAAGTAATAATAGTAGTAATAGCCTTGAATTTTTTAGAATAGATATGACTCTATTTTTAAAAGTGATTATTTAATTTAACCAAATATTGTAACTGATAGAATAGAATTTAAAGGAGATAATGTATGAATGTAAAGAGCGATGTAAAATTTATTCAAAGCTCTATTTTTAGCATTTTTGGTAAATTGGCTTTCACAATAATAATATATTAGTAATTTAGAAATTTAAATACTTATTATTTAGGAATATAGAGCAATCTTATTATTTTTTCATCACAATCAGAAGTAGCAGAAGAATATATAATATTTTTTTTTAAAGAAGAATAGTTATAAATATTGATTAGCACTAAAATAATAATAATTCTTCTATAATGAATTCTTTCATCAGCTTATCATTAAAAGGAATTATAAGCTTGTTTAAATTAAGAATATGATTTATTTTCGCTATAAATTATTGGATAAAGAAGAAATAATATTTAAATAATAAAATTAAGAGTTAACAGAGAAAAGAGAATAATTTTAAATTTGATATAAATTTAATTTTTATTCTCTTCAGAGTCAGAAAAATTTATTTCAAACGAATACTGACCAGACTTTATTTTCGATTAATTCAATGTGTCTATTTCAAAATCAGATGCTACAAAATCTTTGTTGGTTGTCTATAATAAAAAAATTATTGAGAAAGCTCATATTTTATAAATGAAAGATTTTTTTTCTGCATCTTTTATCTATTTTACAACTCACCAATAATTAATTTTTAGTTAAAATTAAAAAAATAAATTTTAAATTCTATTCATTTTAGTCTATTTCATTTTATTTTTATCTCTACTTTATATCTTTAAGTATTATTACACGCGTATACTTCCAAATTAAAGTGAGTATTTGTGTAAGAGACTCTTCTGTTTGACTTATTCTATTTAAACGCATATTAAGCAATTTTTTTTGGTATCTAAAAGTCAAACTAAATTAAAATATATTTAATATCCACTTCAATTTGCAACAACATTTATACTCAATTAATTTGTGTCGTGCATTGATTGTGTCTCTCTATTTGAGAGAATTGATAAATAGATTCAAAAATTACTAATATCTATATCAGAGTTTGAGATAAAATTAATTCCAGTCAATATTTTGATTGGTTAGAAGATTAGCTATTGCTTTTTAAGAAATAACTTATGATTGGTAGACATATTGATAAATAAAATAAAGTATGAATACGATAATTTTTATGTATAATTTAAACAAATATTTACAAGTAAGTAATAAATAAAGCTAAGGTAGAACAAGATAAAATAATATTTTATCATCTTATTTCTAATTTAGCTTTAGAATTTTTTATGATTTAATTAAATAAATAACATTTGGTTTTTGTTGATGTTGTTGTTTGTAGTTTAAATATCTATTTCTCACATCAAAAAGCTAAACTTTCAATAAATGATTATATTGTTTCAGGGTTAGAATATTAGAAAGGACTAAAGTACATTTCTTTTTATTCGTAATATTAAAATTTATTTTAGCTGACAGGTGAATTTTAGTGATTATCCTCGTTTTCTGAATTCTGAATTTAATTCTCTTCTTCATCATCAGTAGATACTTGAGATTATTCTTCTTATTTTTATTTATTTTTACCTTAAATTTTAATAATGACAATCTTTTTATGGTCACTGAAGTTATATGTATTTTTATTTTATCCTTTGACTCTGAAGAAAGAAATATCAACATATTTTAAAATTTTTTTTCCTAAATTAATATTTTAATTAAATGATTCGATGAAATCTTCCTTAAATTTTTCTTAATCAGGGATGTTAATTCCTTTAATCAAGCCATCAGATTAAACTCCAAGAAGAATTTTACCTCCCTTCTCGCTTTTATAGTATTTTATAATAGAGTCATATATTTAATTACTATTTTAAGGATCAAACATAAAGACTTAGACATTTTTACTATTAGTTGTTATTTTAAGATCTTAATTGAACAAAATTTCCATGTTAAGAGTGCAATCATTTTAATAAAATTAGCTCAATATTTAATTATCATACACATTTTTACCATCTTATCCCTTAAATTTTTTTATATCCATTAATCTTATTTAGGTAGTATCTTGGATAATCTTCTCTTTTAGTTATTAAATTGTATCATTAAAGGACAAAATATAGCTCTTAGGAAAGTCATCCAAAAAGTAATTATAAACATTAACCTTAAAAAATTGAGGATTCTTTTTAATAACAAGCTGTTTTCTTTGAGCAGGGTATGTCTAAAAAGTGTTTTATCTCATATTTTAAATCGTTTAAATCATGAAAAAATAATCCAATTTTAAATTTTTTGCTTTATTTTTTTTGTTATTTATTTATTTTTTTAATTAATTAATTATTTATTATTAATTATTTTTGAGTTTAATCCTATTTTTTTAATAATCTTTTTCTTCTTATAAATTCTAACAGCGGGTAGAATGGATAGCAAACAATCTAATTTGTATACTAAATTTTCTATATCAAAATCTAAATTTTCTATTCATAGAATATCCTATGATGAATTATTATGCAAGTGTTTCTACTTCAAAAATAAGAATATTTATTATCTCATGTAAATAAAACACTTTGTAGTTGTAATAGAGGCGCAAACTATTTTCTAGTTATCTGTGTTTCTAAATTTAATCATTTTATTTAAATAAAAGTAATTTATGAAATAAAAGTATTTTATTTACTTAATTATTAAAATAAAGGTATTTTATCTTAAAAAAAATTGATTTTTAATATTCTAATTGACTTAAACATGAAACATCTAAGAAATGACTTAATATTCTAATTAAAAAAAAACAGTTTTATATTATTTTATGTTGTAAACTCTTAAAATTAATTTAATGTTATCTTATCTATCTTTTACCCAAGCGATAAAAAAATAAAAGCCTTTCATAATAAAAGACTGACCATATTTTTTTAATATTAAGTTAAATCTATTAGAATCTCATTTTAATTTTAGAAAGTTTTAGAATGTGTATAAAAACTACTTAAAAAAATATTCTTACATAATTTTTTTAGAAATTTCTTTCTTTTTCTTGTTATAGATTATTTAAATCTTCTAGAATATCTACATAAAATTACAATATGGGTTATAAATATATTAGAATATAAATGTAGCCCTATTTATTTAATCGCGCGAATATCTTAGTCACTTCTATAACAAGATATAAAAAAAGTTTTTATTATACTTAATTGTTTGTTATAAATAGCTCAGCAGCCCTCACAACTTAATTTCGAAATTATTATATTAACTTCTAAATTAGTCAATAAATAAGTAAAACTATTAACCACCATTTTTTAATTTGCTCAAAAATATATTTTATTCATACTTTGCATCTAACTAAGCATTAAATTTTATTATCTTAACCGCTTTAATAACTCAAATTTGAAAATGGAGGTTTTTTAATTGAATATTGCTCCATCTGGTTAATTTAGTCTAATTTCAAATTATGGCAATAAGGTGGTTGATTGCAATTTATGGGTGATCGATAGATACAGAAGTCTGATTATTCAAATTTATTAAGAAAAAAAAAAAATTCATAATAATTAATTAATTTTAAAAAGATATTTAGAGATATTAAAATTCAGAAAAAAAGATTGAAAAAAAAATGAAACAAAAAGTTTTTAAAATCCCCATTAAGTTTTTAAATCGCAAATTTATAATTAAATAAATCCAGAATTTTGTCACTCATTTTATTTCAATCGTTCAGCCTATTCTAGTTAAGAAAACCTCTCAACTAAAATAGAGCTGAATTTAAAGAGCATGCGTATCTACAAGTTTTTAAATCCTCCGAAATCCAACAAGTTTTTTAAGGCTATTAAAGGATTTTAATATCTCATAGCGATCGAAAGGTCTTTATTCCCATTTTAACAAACTATATGAAAAAGATTTTTTTGTGGTATAGGCAAAGATTTACAGGCACTCAGACAGTTGGATTGAGCGAAGTACGAAGTGAGATCAAATAAATTAAAAGAAAAAGAAAAAAATATAAAATTAAAATAAAAATTTGAAATTTGAAATTGAATAAGAATAATAAAAGAAAAAAAAATTATTAAGAAAAATACAATAAAATATAAAAAACAAATACAAATACAAAAAAGAAAAGAAAAGAAAAAGATAGTAAAACGCAATAAACAAATAAATAAATAATACCTTAATTAATCAACTAAATAAATAATATAAATAATAAAATAGACAACAAATTATAATTAAATTAAGTACTATCATTCATTCAGCTTTTTGACTGCAGATTTGTTTATTTCAAATCAGATAAATAGATTAAAAATTTAAAATAATAAAAGCTTTTACAAAACAATTATTTAAGTAATAAATTGGTATGCTAACATTTATAAATTTTTTAGAAAAATAATGCTTTTAACTTATATTTATTTTCCTTTCATTCATTCTATTTAGTTAATCACATTTTAATTTTAATGAAAATATCTTCAAATTAATTTATTTCTTTTTATCGTTGTTTATTTGTTTGTTTGTTTGTTTCTGAAAAACAACTTTTTTTATTTGAAACAAAAAATATTAATATCACATTCGCTTTATTTAAAATTAAACTTTCACAATAAAGATTTATTGATTCAAATATCTAAAAATTTAGAGAGATGTTAATTACGTTTCTATTTATACTTTCCCTCACAGCTGTCGTGGTTTATGCGTCAGTTATGATATGGAAAACTGATTATTCACAAAAGGAAAAAAAAATATTGATTGGCATCCTCTTTGGACTTCTTGTTTTGGTAATAATCGTAAATGAAGCTAAAAATTAAAACTATATATCATTTTCTCTATTGGGATTGCATGAAGCAGATTGCTCTTAAAAATTTTTTTCAATCTTAGAAACATAATAAAATATCCTCACACATAAATATCCTTTGCTGCATATGAATTTTAAGCATGTTCCCGACTAGATTAAGGAAAATTTCGGAAACATAGATTAAATGCCAGAATAAATTGCTAGTTCGTTCTTCTATTTAAGCATATCAGATGAAAATTCAGGAGCTTCTCACACTATGAAACATTACGCCGAGTAACTATAAAAAAATAACATACCTGTTTTATATTTCAGATTAACAAAACAAATTAAAAATGCTTAAGATTTAGAAAATTTACTTCAAATTAAAGGGATAGAAATAATATAAAAGACTATAGCAAAGTTTAATAAATATAGAAACGTGATACCTTTTATTTTAATAGATAACTACTAACTAGCATTTAACGATGGAAAGGATAAAGAAAATTATAGTATTTTGACTAATTTATTAGTTGAGTTATATTTCCAATACTAAGTTAAAATTATATTGCACACTCATAATAAGAATGCAATTACTTAAATAATGCAAGGTAATAATTTTATTTATGTTATTTGATATCTAATTTAAACCAAAATATTTTAATCAATTTACCTAAAATAAATAAATTGATTGTTTTTAATAATCAATTAATAATTTTTTAAATTTATGTTCTAATTTCCCGCCCTTTTATAAAAAATGCAGTTCCAAGAATCTATCAAGTCTTAGATATAATCAAATATAAATCTATCAGCCCATAGCTTGCTTTTGAATATATAAAAGAATATTATTCTGAGTCTGTGAAAGGAGTAAAACAAGAATAGTTGTAGTAAATAGATGACTTTGTAGGATTGAATTATGAAATACTATATAAATTTACTGAAAGTTTTGAAAAGTATCAAGGAGAAGAACAAAGTAATTAAATTATTTATTTATTTACTAGCTAACTTACTAAATAGATTTATTTTATATTAATAAAACTACATTTTTAAAAAATAATAGAATTCATTGAATCTCTTCTATAGGAATACTAAGAAATATTAAATAAAGAATAAAACCTAAAAGATATTTTGTATATAACAAAAGAAGTTAAAGAATTAAAATAAAAAGTTAAATCCTCCAACAAAATTATTCACTTTAGTGAATTAAAGAGCAAAAATATTTAAAATCTGCTTTAATTAATAGATAAATATGAATAAGAAGGATACTTATGGATTGAACAAGGATATGTTAATTTTTATAAACCAGTCCTCAACTCTTTATTCATATGATAGGTTTTAAACAATATATATAATTTAGAATATCTTAATAAAGAAATAATCTGATCTCTTTTTGAATTTATTTTTTTTTAAATTAAGATATTTTATTTGTTTATATTTATCACTTTATATTTTTTCTTGCTAAAATTCATATTTTTTTATACTAAAAAACATTAAAATAAACAAATATTAAATGAAATATGATTGTAAAAAATCTTTAAAATAATATTTTAATATCAAATTTTATAATTATTTATTTATTTATTTATTTTTAATTTTTTAAAATAAATTGGTTTTTGTTTTGAAAAAATATTTTAGATTTTAATTTCTTTAAAAAAATGATCAAATTTTTAAATTAATAATTTTATCTTAGAATATTTGACGTATATCAAGTAGATTATTAGTTAATATATATTTTAAGCAGATCATTATTTTATATTAAATATAATAAAATAACTTTTTTTCTTCTAATTTTTTTTGAAAAATTCTAATAATTGTTATTAGATTTATTTATTTCTTAGAATTTTTAATATTTAAAAAGGATTAATTTCTTTATAAATTTTTCTTAAAAAATCATATTTTTTATGAGATTAAAAACATTTAAAAGAAATATTTAATGATATGTTTTAAATAGATTAAGTTTTAATTTGAATATGGAATTTTTTTATTTTCATTGTTATAAAAATGATAAAAAATAAATTAGGAAAAATATAAAATAAATAAAATTTAATGCTTTTTATGATTGAAATAGCTATTTAGAAATTAATCAAAAATATTTATTTGTTTTTTATTAACTTTATTAGTTTTTTTTAGATTTTTATCAAAGTTTCCTTGTAATTATTTAAGCGAAGATTAAAAATTTTTTTATTCATCACTTGCTTACTTATTTATTTATTAATTAATTCTTTCACTTTATGAATTATTTTAAATATTATTAAACTACTTGTGTAAGTTTATCTTTGAATACAGGTTTTACTAAATAATCTGACATGCCTACATCCAAGCATTTTCTTTTTTCTTATTCATCATCATATCCACTACAAGCAATTATTTTTGTATTTGTTATATTATTTTCTTATAAATATTGATATATCTTTTCTCCTGTTGTTATTCCATCCTGTTCTGGCATAACTATGTCCATAAAAATTATTGCATATCCTTCATCTTTCTGTTGCATATACCTATTTCTAACTAAATCCTCTGCACCTTAACCTCTAATAGCATAATTACATTTTATTTCAGGACATATAGCACTCAATAAGCACTTCATAGCAACTATGTTGTTCATATTATCATCTACTATAAGAACTTATCCCCACTCTTCTTTTATGTTGATTTACGTAGCAATTTTAGTGAGCTTATTTTTAGGATTGGTGTAATCAATTTAGACTTTTGGAGTATCTTATAAGTTAGTAATATCTTAAATACCACTAATTTTTATGAGTTACAGTTTAGATCTCCGTCTTTCTTTCCATAACTACTAAAAATCAGTAAGCAATCTAATCGTACTTCTCTCCTTTTCTGCAGATTCTTCTAATATCATTCAAACAAAAAATTTATTACTAATGAATGTATTACAAATTATCAAAATACTTTTATATTCAAATGTGTTAGACTATTTAAGAGGTGATAAAGGACGAGAAGGTCTTTTATTTTATGAAATCTAAGAATCTGTGGATGATTACATTTTATGAGTTTCCTTACTTCCAAATTTGACTTTTTGTGGACTCAATTCTTCTGAAAATTTGTTTTTACCTACTATGAAAGAATTGTACTATTAAATATTTTTAATAACATTATTTCCTTCATTTTCTTCAGCTATTTTGCTAAATTTTTATTCTTCTTCATCTTCTACGATTTGTGCTTTCAGCTCTTCCTAGGATTTCTCGGATTACTCAGCATTCCAGTCTTATATTTTGAATTGAAAACTTGTTCCTTTACTATATTCACTTTTGACTGTTAATCCTTCCTAAAATAATTCAAAAGTATTATAAAATTTAAACATATTTGATTAAATAAACTACTTTTTGTTCTGAAAGAGAGAAAGCTATCATATTTGAAATAACCAAACCAAGGCCCACACCTTTTTTAAAATAAATTCATTTGTAAAAAATTTTTAATAAAAAAATAAATCTTCTTATTCTTTATAAATAAATTTTTTTATTGCTTAAATAAATGACAAACTTATTAATTTACCTTGCTCATTTAATTTAACAGACTCTTCACCATCTAGTTTGCCAAAAGTCTTGAATAGTTTATTAAGATCTGTTTCTTTAATTCCAATACCTGTATCAATTACATGAACTTAAAATAGAACATTATTTATTATTTAAACTTTAATTGTGATAGATCCTGTGAGAGTGAATTTAAAAGCATTTCCAATTAAATTTATTAATACTTATCTGACTCTATTTTTATCTGATGTAATAAACGATCTCATGTCTTATGGATAGTCTATAACCAAATCAATATGCTATCTTTCAGCTTGGATTTAAAACATTTCTAGAATCTCTAAAATAAGCTCTTTTAGATTGAATGTTTTTTTCCGAATCTAGAACTTGTTGACTTTAATTTAAGCCAAGTCTAGAAGGTCATTAGAGATACATAACAGATATTTTGAGTTCATAAGTGCCGTTTCTATATAATCAATATCAGGTTTATTTTTCATAGACTCTAGCATAGCAATTATGCTGTTTAATGGAGTTCTTAATTCGTGTGATACAAAAGAAACCATTTTTGATTTCTTTTTGCTGATATCTTAAAGTAGCTTAATATATGAACGATGTGTGACATCTCTTACTAAAAGCAGTATAACAGGTTATTAGTTTAGAATATATGTAAATATAGTGATGTCAACTTCTCTAGTGTTTCGATTAATATCTTCATCACTCCATTCTATGTCTTATTTTTCTCTGTTAGTTTTTTCCCCATTCTAAAAATCTAGATTTTTTTGTAAATAACTCATTCTTTTTTTTGTGAGGCTGCTTATTTTTGTTAAAGATTACTACTAATATGAAATGATATTACTTTAATTCTTAAATAAATTCTAGCCTTGATGGTCATTAATATCCTCTTCATTAATTTTTTGCTATCTATAATTTATCAGGTTTTTATTTTAACTATTTTGTTATTTTTCAAGTATAGGCAAAAGACTGCTCTCTGTTTATGTAAAGTTTGTAGCAGGGGACACCAAATCACCTTTTTATCCAAATAGCTAGTTTTTATTTGGGATTGCATTTCCATTACATAATTAATTATTAATAAGAAAACTTGAATTTAAATTATTGTTATTGCTAGTATTATTGTTAGTGTTTATCCAATTTATAGATGGAATAGGCTTGTTATTTTACTGATCTAAGTTTGCAAAATCTACTTAAGAACTCTAATTTGGTTTGAAAAAAACAAAATTTTATTATGGATTTTAATTTTATGCAGATTGTTATGTAAGATTAGATTTTTTAGGTTAGAAATTAGACTGTGCCTATTAAGTTTAGATTATGTTATTTTATTAATTAAGATTGATGCTACAACTACTTTTTTGTGTCTGTAGATTGTTGCTACTTGTATTGATTTTATCAGGAAAAGTTTAATTGTTAGATTACTGAGTTATTTTGTTATTTAGAAGCGAATTAGGAGATCCCATCTTACTTAGTTTTTAGCTCTGGAATTGATGGCTATCATTTTCTTCTGAGTTAAGAAATTCTTCGTCAAAATCAATCAACCCCAGTGTAGCTGTATCATCTGTATTTATTTTTTTATTATCTTTGGATGATTAACTTTTAAATTAAGCTTCTTCACCTTCTTGGCAAGAAATAATAGCTTTTAATTCAGTTTATTCTAGAGAAGATACATACTATGGATTCTTTATCTTATCTTAAGAAAATGCATTGTATTTTATTTTATTTTAATAGCTCCCAGATTGCTACAGTAAATTTATATCAGAAATATTATTATATTCAATTTCTTCTTTATTTTTTGTTGAGTGATGATGATTTAATCTTTATTCACCTGACTTTTAGTGATTTAGCTGCATAGATATAATTTAGTTCAGATAATTTTGATTTTATAGCTAACTTAGAGTACTGTGAGTAGTGCTTGTTCTTTAGTGCATAAAATTTTTTGATAAGCTAGTTTAAATTTACGGTAGTGGTAGACTGGGCTCTTTTTTTAACGTATTAGATTTAAATGATTCCTCTTTCATTAACTTTTCCTAGATAGATACCTTATTATCTCTGTTTAAATTAACACTAGCATTATTTTGATTTATTTAGAAGCTACTAAAAAAACCAAACTGGTTCGAATCTTATTTTTATTACTCGTTCAGTATGATACGAGAGGTAAATGAAAAAGATTGATCAAGTATACAATCTTATTCAATAGTATTTTGTTGTATGTATAAATTAGCTTATTGTATAATTAATTCTACTTCTTAACTTAAATCTTTTGATAAAGAGTATTTCTTTTGAATATTTATGTGACTGTTTGTATCCTAAACAGGGAAATGATTGGTGAATAAGCATTCTTCATATGTATTAAATTAGTTAATTGGATTGAAATTCATATTTATATTTTCTTCTTAAATATTTTTCTTGCTACCACCTGCTTAATAAATAGATCCATTATTATGAAATAAAGAGTTATTAAAGGTATTACGATTTAGGCCATTTAAGGGTAATGTAGTATTACTCTTTTAGCGCACATTATTAGGAGTATTATTGCTTGATTGGAGAATGTAATTAGCAAATTAGCTATAATATTATGAGTTATCATAGTTATTTGGGGTCTATGAAATACTTTATTAATTTATTGTATTCTTTGATTAAATCCCATTTTAAGATACTTGTTAATTTATAAATGAACTAGTCTGTTTTTGTAATTTTTATGTCTGTAAATTAGCTTATTAGTCAACGGAAGGAGGACTATGTGAGCTAGGGATGTATATATTATTTTGAATTGGATTATTTTTAGTAGAAATAGCAGATAGCTTGCGATATACTGGAGGCATATCATGTTGCATTATGTTATTATAAGACTTCATTTTAAATGGGAAGTTATTTTTAGGAGTTTAAATATGCTGATCTGTTCTGAGATTATTATTTATAATGAAGTTCTGAGCTTTTTAACTCTTTTATTTTTAAAGTTAATCTACTTAAAGCTAGTTTTTAAGCTAAAACATCTTTTCTAATAAATCACTTTAATCAGATTAAAAGAACTTATACACACTGTTATTTGCATATAGCAGGTTCATTTAACTATCTATAAACGCAACTCCTTCAGGAAAAAAATTGAAAAAAGCTTTTGAAAGAGAATCGCTTAAGTTGAAATCGTTATTACATTTGCTCATATTAATATTGTCGCTATTTTAAGAATCTAGGCTAGTATTATTACTACAATTATTGCAACCTTCTTTTTAAAATTAGTTTTAAACATTTTTTTGAGAATTCATCGCTTTACATTTGTTTTTTTTACAAAATGTGCTCTTATTTTTATTTAACTTCCTTTAATGCTAGATGTCTTAAATGCCTTAGAGTGAACCTATGTTATTTTCGTCATTAAAAATTTCATTAATCATTTATTTTTATCTACAAAACTTGAATTAAATATTAATGCGCTTATAAATAAAGTAATTTTAATATAATAAGAATAGTATCCCTAAATTATTTATGATTATAATTGTTAAAAGACAAATAATTATTAAATTATCTTATACAATCACTAAGACAATTCTAATTCAGTAGTTTTGTTTTAATAAAGACTATATTTTAATTTATTCATTAATAAATATATAAATAGATAAAAAACCATATTTATCTTACTTATCCTTCCATATTATTTTTATAATAACCTCTAATCAAATAATACTTCATTTTATTTGGATCAAAGCTAAAATTTTGTTGATTTTATATAATTTCCTAAATAAATACTCAATCAAACTCTTTACATTTATAATATTATTTGAAATTTAATCCACATATTCATTAAAGGTATTGTATACAATTCTTTAAACTGAATTTAAAATAATAATAAAATAGTCAAAAAATTTATAAAATTCTAAGCAAGCACTTTAAATTTCTAAGTAAAATTTATCAAGGAACAAAAATTATTTTAATATTAATCAAAAATTATTTGAAAATAACATGAATCAGTTTAAAGTTTAAAGATATTTTTCTATATTTTGGCTATTTCTCTTTTTATTAACCTATTAAGTTACGTTATCCAGCTTATGCAATTAATTTCATAAAATGATAGAGTAAATTAAAAACATATAAAAAATTATATTTATAGAAATATAAAAAATAAATGCTTTTAATTTTTAATCAACTTTAATAAGATTCATTAATTTTAATTTATTTAGCTAAATAAATTTTAATTTAATTAAAAAATAACTTTACTCATTTCTGATTAAAAATAGAACCAAATAATATTACTGATTAAAAAGAATATTTAATGTTAATTAATATTATTTTATTTTAAATATTTCTAATTCTTTTTATGTCATAAGATCAATATATGCTGTTAATTTTACCATAGTTATAATATCCTTTTATCCATTCATAGTAACAAAGAGTTATACTATTGAAAAATAATCTGTGAAAGAATCTATTATGGTACTCAAAGAGTTTGGATGGATTTTTAAAGTAAAAGACAAACATAGATTTTGCTAAATTTGTATATTTATTAGCAATTTGTATCTCTTATTGTTGTAAATTTTTGATATAAGCAATAGATGCTTTTTAAAGTGGATCACTCAACAGCTGTGCTAAAGTTGATGAAATAATTGAGTAATACAATAGAGAATAGTTAGAATATTTATTTCTTATGCTACTATTAAGTGAATCAAATGTACCAAAATAAATTGTGCTAAAAACTATTTTATTATTTGCGAATATAGAAAATTTTGTCATTTATTTAGAATTTAACTTAATTCTATCTAAGATTCTTTAGAATTTGTCTGCAGGCTCGATTATCTAAGCCCGTTTACATATTATATTATATAGCATTTCAAATTAAAATACAAAAGCTGATGCCAAAGAACCAGATAAATAATTAATACCAATTGAATGTAATGGATTTTAAGATTATAAGTCCCAGTATTTGTTTTTTAACCAAAAGTTAATCTCATCTTTGACAGTAAATTGAGCAGTAGAATATAAAATATTTGATAATATATACTTAGGATTCAAAAACTAAATTATAGCCTACAATTTATTTGGTACGATTTGCTGTAATGCTTTGTATCTGTAAAATCTTTCACGAATATGAAATGGTTCAATGTGCTATAAAAAAGTTACTGCTACTTTAGCCATAGCTATAGATTGTATTTCAACAGCTATTTATTATTTACGATTTTTAAAGCTGTACTCTTGCTAAATATGAGGAATTTAGGCATCTTATAGGCTCTCTTTATCTAAAATAGTTAACAAAGTTTCATCTATTTCATTAATATGAATAGCTTTATCTTTATTTTAACTTTGAAATGGTTTATTAGAAATTTAACTCATATCAATTTTAATGCTAAAACTATTATAACTTGCAAGTAGCAATAATCGATTAAAGGCTTAATTAATTTAAGATTTTTAATTTTTCTTAATTATTTTGTTGTTGTTGTTCTTCTTCTTCTCCTTCTACTAGCTTGCTTGCTCTTTTAAAAAGATTTTTTATTTTTAATTGAAAAGATAGATGAATTTAGAACTAATAAGAAACTAATAGATTTTTCTGTTGAAATATAATCAGATAATAAAAATTTGTAATATCCAAATAATTTTTATAAAAATTATTTTACATTTGTAAGAATAATTTATTTACTAAAAAATTCAATAATATTTTTAATTTTGAAGATTGTATTATTTAGAATAGCATTAAAATAAGTATTGATATTAATATTAATTATTCTTTTTATTAAATTTGTATAAAAAATTTATTACAAAATCTTTAATAAATTTATTATATTTCTTATTTGTTTTCAAAAGATTAGGCGGCTTTTCAGATCAATTAATAATTCATTTTTTAAGTTAGCAATAAAAAGATTATAAAAAAATAAGTTAGATGTCGGGAGATCAACTGCCAACTCTAAAGAGAAGAGCATATAAAGATTAAGTTTTCTGCTGGATTGGTAATCAATAAATTTTGAAAACAAGAGCTTGATGAAATATTATTATTCGAATTCATCATTATATAAAATGGAATTAATTAGTTAACCAAATTAAACCAAATTAATTTGAACAAATAATTAGCACAAATAAGAAAATAAATAGCTAGTTGGAAACTGTAGTTTCTACAAAGAATTTTATTTTAGAATTCATTATTGTGTTCAAAAGTATTTATTTTTAAATATTTATTTTGAAAATTTAGAATCTGGCGAAACAGAAAAAGTTATTAAGTTCATAGACGCTTACGAACACCATGCAAAGCAATTTGTCACTATGAATAGCTGGAGTATACCTATGTTCGCTTGTAGATATGGAAATTTATAATTATTGGAATTTTTGCACAAAAAAAAATTAATATATGAAGGAAATTATTAATATACTTTAGTCCATGCTGCTTGCTTTGGTAATGAGATTGAAGTCTTAAAATATCTTCTAGATGTACTCAAAAAAGATCCAGTTCCCATGAATGAGTAATAGCCTCCTTTAAAAATATGTTTCAGAGCAGAAAATCAATCTTTGGCAGAGTTATTAATAAGCAGAGGAGCTTACTTTTAGTATGGATCTTTTTGTCACAATGTAAGGTTAGAAACTGTAATGCCTTAAAATCCTTAATAATAACCTTAGCACAAATATAAAACAATTTAACGTGATCCAAAAAATAACGAAATAGTTGAAATTGAAGTACCTGCATCTCTGGTCTTTTAAAGTACCAGTATACCCAAAGATAGTAACATGCTACCCTTCTTAAGATTCAGCAGAATACGTAACTTTATCTATGTTAGAAGAGTATATGAAAACTAAACAGTGCCTTTCAATGATGAAAAAAAGAAGGAAAACTTCTACTCTTTTGCAAAAATTGCTTTCGAAAACCCTATGAGAAGAGAAAGAATACTTGAGTATTTAATAGGTAACAAAGAGGTTCGTGATAATGGGGGGCAATAATAACCTTAATTAACTAATGTAAGCAACTAAGTACCACCTGTAGCTTATAACAAACCTGTTTAATATCAAAACCCTCCAAATTAGAATCCTTAACAAATGATGCCAAATTAGAATTATAATTAATAAGTTCCTTTATAAGGAGCCCCTCATAATTATTAGAACTAAGGATAACCATAGAACCCAAATTACTAACCAGTTTAGTAACATCCATAATAAAATAATTAAGTTCCTCCACAATTTAATAATGCTTAAAATCATCCAAATCCAAATTGAAAAATAAATTTAGTGCAAATAATTTAAACATTTTATATTTTATCAAAATCAAAAAGATTAATTTTATTCATAAAATTCAAAAATAAATAAATAAATAATCTATATTTTAATGTTAATAGTTGATTTAATATAAGTATTTCTACTAAAAAAATTACTTTCTATCTTTTTAAAACTTAAGGAAAGATTATATTTTAAATTAAAAACCTTAAAAAAATATATCAAAACATGATTATTTTTTATATTCTTAATTACTTTAAATAAAAAGAGTTATTTTAATTTGAGTTTATAAATTCACAAATGTAAGAATTCATTAAATTATTTAGATTTTTTAATGATTTTCAATATATAAAAAAGTAAATTAATCTGATAGAAATATATTAGTGAGAATCATTTTTTAATATTGATCTATTTTTTTTATCTCAAAATTAAAAACTATTTATTATTAATTAAGTTGAAATTGAAAATTTGGTCATAATAACTTCAAAAATGATTCAGTAAATTTATAAAATAATATTCATATAACGCTTAAGCATGAAAGATTAAAATTTGTAAATTTAAAAAAAAAGCATTTAAAACAGAAAAAAAACATATTAATGTAAAATACTAATTAAAATACATTATTTGACTTCTAAAAAATTAGATTTTTTTAAATTAAAATCACATAGATTAGCTGATACTTATTTTACTATTATAAAGAAAGTAAAAAATATTTGGTTTTTTAAATTAAAATGATTTATAACTTCAAAACTAATTCTTTTTTAGAAATATCTTCAATACACAATTGATTGCTGCTAATAAAAAATTAAAGTTAATTCTTTTTGTTGAAAATGCTTTCAAATATAAAACAATTTATTATTTTCAATAATAATTTTAGACGAAATCTAAAGCTTATGGTATCAAATTTTTATACAATTATTTATTTTTGTTACAATTATTTACTTCAGTCTTACCAAAAAATTATGAAAATTTTTGTTATTTAGATAATCTTTATTTACTAATAAAAAAATTTAGTCAGCCCTATTAACTTATTGAGAAATGATAAGAAAATTTTCTAAATCATAAAAATGATAAAAAATGAAAACTTCTCATTTAGTTAAAAATGATAAAACAATAATAATTTGCTTATCAATTATGGCTTCTTTGAGATTTTAGTTTTATTTTTTAATGAAAAGTAATAAAATTTACATGAATGAATTTGTATAAAATAAACACTTTTAAAAATAAGTAAATGACATTTGATTTTTATAAAAAAATTTTTTTGATCTGTGACAGTGCGAATTACACTAATTCTTATTAATTAAAGTGATTTACAATCAATTTTCAGCCAAATATAAAGAAACTAATTTGTATCACATTTCTATATTTGAATTAAGTTTTAATTAAAAAACAATAAAATTCAATATCTAATATTACTGTTGATTTTTTTTTACATTAATTTACTAGTTATATTCATGCTCTTATAATATTGAGATAATCATTTGATTGAAATTTGGTGATTTTTTTAATTGAATTTATAAATTTTAAGTTTATTCAATATGATTACAATCGATAAATAATACAAATTTTTTTATCAATTTGATAACTTTGAACCCATTTTTATTTATTTTTCTTTCTTTATAAAATGTTATTGAAGGATTATTCAAACAAAAGTGATACTTTATTTATTAACATTTATTTTTGTTCATAACTACTCCAATGTAAACAATGCTTAAGAAATTGAATTTTTTAAAATATATGCAGTAATTTCAAACAAAAATTTTTATTTGCATTTTTATAGCATTTTATATGTATTTTACATTAGAAAAAAAATAGAGATTCCACCAGAATTTTGTATATACGCTTGGATAAAATAAATAAAAAAAATCAATTTTTCAGATATTTTTATTAAAGATTATTTATTCATAATTTGCGAATATTATTATATGCTAATTGAGTTTTTGATATTAAAAGTTCAATGTAAGGTTAAACAAATTAATAGAAAATTTTTTGTATTTATTTACTAGACATCAAATTTGTGGAAAACATACATGAATAACAATCTACTATTTTTGAAGTTATTGATTTTTTAAACGCTATAATATGATAAATTATGTTGATTAAAAAAAAGAATGGTAAATAGATAAATAAGAGAGAGCTTATTTAATTTATATAAGTAAATTAATAATAAATATCAATCAATTAAATAAATAAATAGATTTTTTGTTTAAAGCCCAGTAAATAATTTATTTTTATATAATTAATATTAAACTAAAAAATAATTAAAACAAAAATGAGAAAATTTTACATAATAACTTTTTTCTTATAGTTAACTTAATTTTTGAAAGCTTAGAAATGCTAAGCTGGATATTATGGAACTTCAGAATGCTTATAATGCCCAAATAATATGATGTCAAATCCCTCTAACAATCATTCTATAGATTAGTGTTATAATTGCCCAGATGGCTACTATTTTAATAGTGTAGATTGCTTAAAGTGCAAAGCAGGAACATATTCCTAAAATGGAAAGTGTATTACTTGCGAAGATGGAACTTCATCTGAAGAAGGTTCATTGTTTTGCTATGAATGCCCTCCTGGTCAATATTCAAAAAATGGAGAAAAATGCAAGGAATGTCCCATAGGATATTATTCTCCAAATGTAAAATCTTCCTCTTGCATCAAATGCCATCCATAAAAAGCTTCAAATAAAGGATCTTGGATGTGTAATTATTGCTAACCTGGAGAATATGCGAAAGATGGTGAATGCTTAATATGCCCAAGTGGAACTTATTCTAAGTTTGGCTCTATTTACTGCGCAAAGTGCGAGCTGGGATAAGGTTCTAATCCTGGTTCATCAATGTGCATTGATTGCCCTCCAGGAACTATTTCATAGTAAGGGAGATGCATAAATTGCTATGCTGGATCAACAACAACCGAATATAATTAAATTGTTTGCAGTAGATGTCCAGATGGCTAATATTCTGAACCTGGAGGTCAGTGTAAGTTTTGTGAACCAGGAACCTATATAAGCTCATTTCGTTAAAAAAGTTGTGTACCATGCAAAAGAGGACTCACTTCTTATCAAGGAAGTTAATGTTTCGAATGTCCTTAAGGTTCTTTACTAATTGATAATAAATGTGTTTGTGGCAAAAATTAATTTATGGTAGGCGAATACCCTAATTTTACATGCTAAAGTTGTTAACAAGGTTTTTTTTCAGAAGAAGGATCTAGTTCTCCTGAGGAATGTTAGCCATCACAAATAATTAATGCACATGCTTCTTTCAATTCTTCTGATATATTAAAAACTTTATCTATTTACTTAATTTTTCTGATGCTTTACATTTGAAAAAAAAAGTAAATAAAATTATATTAAAATATCATTAAAAAATTCTTAAAAATAATTAAAAATATTTATTTATACTCAAGTTATATAAAAAAAATAAAATTAATTTATATTGCAAGTTTTTATTAAAAAATTGTACTTAATTTATCGATTTTAGTTAAAGAGTATGTAATTAATTGTTTTTATTTAACATTTATTTCAGATAAAAAATATTCAAAAAAAATACTTTTATCATTATGTTAAAATATTTTTTCATATTTTGTTTGTTTTAAGGGTTTAGGGATTTAACTTAATTTTTTTGAGCTAATTAGAATTGAATTAAATTAGTTATTTAAGTAGTAATTAATTATGAAGCAAAAAGATTCATACATACAAGTAATTTATTTATTTATTTGTGTAATTTGTAATACGGAAAAGATTTTAAGTTAATTAATTTAATGAAATGAAAAAATAATTGTATTGGTTGTAAATTGATCTATAAAATATTTACATTAGAAACAAAAAATGAAGTAAAGAAGATAAAGGGAGAAATCTTAGCATATAATTGGAAAGAAGGAAAGGGGAGTGAATAAAGATGGTCTTGGCTTTCAGCTAAATTAATTGGGTTGAAAATTAATAAAATATCTTGAAAGAAGTAAAAAAGGAAGAAAAATACAAAGAAACTCAAAAAACAAGAAAAATTAAAAGCAAAAAGAGAGGAAATTAAAAAGTTGCTTTTAAAAGGAATAAAAATAAAGACAAAAGAAACAAATAAAGGTTTACAAGGAAACCAAAATAATAATATAAAACAAAGAAAGAAAATACTTAAACAAAAAGAAAATATTAAAAATGACCATCGTTATCAGAACCAAGAAGATTTTAGTCAATCCCTTACTCTCAAGAAGATAATTATCTCTTGACGTCTTACACCCTGATTCCCCTACCGCTTCCAAGGAAAAGATCAGAGAAGAATTGGCCAAGCAACTCAAGGTCGATGCTAGAAACGTCGTCGTTTATGGTTTCTCCACCCAATATGGTGGTGGTAAGTCCACTGGTTTCGCTCTTGTCTATGACAACCAATAATACCTTCTTAAGTATGAACCTAACTACAGACTTAGAAAGGTTAAAATCCTCGGTGAAAAGCCCAACACCAGAAGATCTTTCAAGGAATTGAAGAGAAAGATCAAGAGGTAATTCATCAATAATTATATTAAAAATACATAATTTTACTAAAGTTCATAAAGATTTAACATTTTTTAATTTGCAAACGCTTTAAAATGTCAGATGCATATATTAGTCGTAAAATTCCAAAAAAGGAGATAATAAATAGAATAATTTGTATAAGAAATACTCCTAAAATTATTAATGTGCAGATTATTTTATGATTTAAGAGGTGGCGATTGAAGCATTTATCAAATCTCTTCTACTTATAAATAAATACAAATAAACATGGTTCAAAAGTAACTCAATACTTTGATAAACTCTCATTAAAGTGTCTTAGATTTCACATAGGTTGATTAATAGTTATTAGACTAAGCATAATTTCAATCATACTAATTAGAATTCTAGTTTTTTGATTTGTTTTATAAGTGGGATATTTAGGAGAATAGCAGAGCATAAAGCAAAATAAAAAAAAGCAATTAATTAATAGTGATAGATGGAATAATAAATAGACATTTCAACTCTAAGTAGACCATAAAAAATAGTTAATAACCAGTCTAACTCACTCTCCTTAAATATTTTATATAAAAATAACCATTAATTAAATTTTAGCTGTTAAGAGTAAAAGCTAAGCATGATGAAACATAAATAAATAGATTAGAATATATAAATAAAAGAAAAAACACATTCATGAGTATTTCAAAATATAAAATTAGCTGCCACCTATACCAAATATATTCTATTTTCATATTCTCTAAATAAGTTGTAATAACCACAAATAATCTAGCCATATGTAATATCTAAAACCAATAACTAATAATTATATTGTCTGACTAAGATTGGAATTGCACTAAATGAAATTTGATGTATTAATAATAGATTTATCTAACAAAAATAATCACTATTAATATTAAGTTAAGATAAGAAAAATAGAAAAATGAAAATAAATCTAATTTAGTTAAAACACAAAAATTTGTTGTTCAAAAATTGAAGCGTTTGCAGTTATAAATTTGTGAAATAAATATGAATTTTCATATTATTTGGAAATATTTTTTTAATTTAATTTATTAAAAATAGAACCTCCGGTAAGGCTATCACTAAGCTCTTATCTGAAAAGAAGGGTGACACTTGGGCCTCCGTCCAATCTAAGAAGTCTGATCACCTCAAGAACTTCGTTGCTAAGTGATTGGAATAATGAATTTATATAAATATAACTTTTAAGAAATATAAAATACTACAAAGGCATTTATTAAGTAAAATCTATATCGCATATAGTCTTCGTATTTAAACTTAGAATTATTCCCAAGCATGCTTTTTACTATCTAAATTGTATCTTTAATTAAACCTTTAAAATTTTGACCATCGATAATTTTAAATATAAAAAGAATTGTATTTATATCTATATATATAAATCTTAAAAAGCTAAAAAAACAAAGAAACATTCTAAAAATAAATACAAAAATCTTCATAGCCTTCTTAAAGATAAATTTAATTATTTTTAATATCTTATTAGAGGCAAAAAAATAGATCAAAGTTTCCTAAGTATAATATTTCAAACATAAAATATTGAAAAGTAGAGATAAGATTTGATCAATATTAATAAAAAATATTCATTACCTTGTTATTAAACGAAAATTAATATTATTAAATCAATATTTTAAATTAAATAAAATAATTTTAAATAAAAAATTTAAATACACTTTTTCATAATAAAATTTTAAATCAAAATACCTAATAAAAATAGCTATTATTTATTAAATAATGTTTAAAAATTATAAAATTGAAAGAAAAATTAAAACCAGTTTTTGGGTTTTAAAGTAGGCAATAATTTTTTTGTTTTGAATGTTGAATTAAAATAAATAAAACTATTTAACACTTGCTACTCAAAAAGAGGTAGAAAAAGTAAGTTAAATAGCAAAATAATTCAAAAATTTTTCTATTTTAGCTATTAAAAATAATTAATTTATATCAACATAAAATATAACAGGATACATTAATTATTTAAATTTTATAAACATATTAAATACATCAAGAAGTATTTCTCTCATATTTGTAATTAAATTTCTTTTTAACTTTTTGCTAAAATAATAAATTCTTTTATTTGTCTTTATTCATGAAATTCATAAATAAAGTAAAATAACTTTATTTCTAAGAATAATAAAATATTTTAAACATAATACCAAACAAAAATTAATTTCAAATTTTTTGTATTTCAACTGCCAAAATTTAATTAAAATCAGTTAATAAATACAAATTATTGATATTTTTATATAACTTTATTCCTCAAGTCAAGTGCCTATCACATAACTTGGATGATGCCATTTTTCATAATAAACTTCATCTGAAAGACTGAGCCATTTGACTTTGAACTAGGAATTAGGCTATTTAATATGAAAAAATGCTTCATCTAAAAATAGTAAAAGAATTATTTTTTCAAATTTCAAATTTGTTGAAATTAGGCAAAAAATATTTTTGGTCCTAATTAAATAATATAAATTGAAAAAGTGAGAAGATTTTAGGAATAATTTAAAAATTAGTTCAATATCTTCTCTATTTAATAATCTAATAAAAAAACAAATAAATTTACAAATTATTTGATTAAATTAATTTTTTTTTTTGAGTAAACAAAAAAACAATAAAAAAAAATAATTTAATAATTTAAACTTTAAAAATAAAAATAGATTATTTAAGATATTTATAATTATTTTTATCATAAAAAATAAAAGATAAAACAAATAAATAAATAAATTGTACAAAATTTTGATAAATAAACAAATTTAAAATATTTTTTACCACTAATTAATTAATTATAAATAATTAGTGATTGATTTATTATTTTTAACCAAGTGCTTTTTTATTATTTTTTTATAAATTCAATTTAAATACTTTTACTTTGGATTGTATTTAGATTTATTAATAATTTCTATTATCTCATTAATTTCGTATTCTCTTTCTTTTTCGCTGTTCTTTTAATTTAATTACGCAAGACTTTACAGTTTATATTTTGTCTATTTATTAAAATAATTTTATTGTAATTAAAATTAAAAAATATATATTTTGTCAATACCTTTTGATTTGAATTTAGATTTTAAGCTTTCTTTTTCTTGACTGTAATTAAAAATTTTATTTTCTGCTTTTTGAGAGTCTCCAAAATACGGAAAAGAGCTTAAACTGGTTCTATAATTACATGAGCCTTTATTATTAATAAAAATGTAATATTTAGAGAAGAAAAAAATTTTTACTTTTATTTAATGGTTCCAGAGCTCGTCAGCTAGAATAAACTTTTCTTCTTTAAGGTCTTCATCAATGCTAATTATTATAGCTTCTATTTCATTATAGTCTTAAAGTTATTGCTAAATTTGTGTTTCCTAATTCTAAAAATAAAAATATTATTTAGGGAATTAAATAATCTTGCTTACATCATATTGAGATAGAATTGGCCTGAAGAAATGATTAAATAATTCATCAATATAAACCTAAAATCCAATACCCTCAGGTGCCTGCTATTTTTATTTCTAACTTTCAACAAAAAAGTGATCATATCTACCTCCTTTTATAAATATTTTAGCAAGAATATTTGATTCTTGATGTGTATTAATTTCTTTTAATTTATTGCTTCTCTTCTTAATAAATTCAAGCTCTTCGTAATTTATAATATCGAAAAGAAGTCCTGAGTGATACATCAGATTGTCTGGTAGTAAGCAAGTATCGAAATATAGTGTTTCTTTTGGAATTTTAAATAGGTCTAAATACGAAGTTAATTCTAATAAATATTAATGTATTAAGTTTATTTCATTTTAATATTTTATAAATCTTTCTTCAAGATATTCTTTAAAAGTGTCTAAATTTGCAGAGCTTATTTTGAAAAAACTTATGATTTGGTGAAATATTTCTTTTTATATCCCATATTAATCAATAAAAATTTATTCCAGTTAATTAATTTATCTGAAATCATTTTCTCTTAAGTCTTAAATTTTTTCCATAATAGATTTATCTGCTAAAATCTTAAGTAATGTCTCTTCTTAGATTGATATGCTTGAAATCAGCATATCAAGTAGCCCTGAAAATCCTATTCTTATTTTATATTTAGTAGTATCTTTGCAAAACATTCTTATAACTTCATAAGCAACTCTTATCAGATTTGCTTCATAATATTATCTAACAGAGCTAATGTCTTAAGATTAATATTCTTCATCCTTAATATAAACCTATTTATTTATTAAATACAGCAAATCAAAATAAATATTTTAATTTATGAGTAAATATAAAATTCAATAATAAATTTTTCGTATAAAAAAATATTTTTAGATAATTATGCTTGCTTAAACAATTAATTACAATATCAAAAGAGGCTCTCTTATTCTCAACAGGGTAGAATTTCTTTTTTTCAGAGTCTTAAAATTGAATGCACGCAAAAGTATAACGTTTTATCATACTTGAAAGCTCTTTCTGCAAAAGATTATCTCTTTTTTCAAGCTTTTTCATTTAAATATAATGTCGGGTTTTAACTTTTTGAATCCATGGCGTTAGCAAATTATCTGAAAACTCAACAAGAGTTCCTGTATTAGCTAACATAATAGATTTATACTACCTTTTAATTATATTATGATACATTTTAACTCTGAATTGAAGTCTACTCTGTTTTGTATTCAAATATAGCTTATTTAGGTATATATTTTCTGTTAATGGTACTAAAGGATTAGCCTCCAAATTTATACCTCCATGAGCTTCAAAGACAGATTTGATTCTATCTTATATCAATTAATAAGATTAAGTAAATCTAATAAGTTTGATGTAAGGCTCTACAGTGTATATAGCACTAGGTAGATTTTAAACTTTAAATAGATATTCTATGAGTTTTCTGTGATCTGCATTATTTGGGTTTGTAATCTAACTTAGATGCTCTAAATATTACTCATCTTCAAGGGTCTTCAAGAGTTCTTCTGCTGAATATCTTTTACTCGGATCAGGGTCAAGTAATTTAGTTAGTATATCCCTTATTTCCTTAGCATCATTTCCAACTTTCAAATTAAAATCTTAAGGAAGTTGATTCTTTTCTCTTATTTCTTTGAGTGTTTGATATTTTTCCATAAAAGTGGGGAGTGGGTACCACATTTCAAATATAATTACTCCTATTTTATTGATTTTAAATATCAAGTTATTAAAGTATTATTTTGCTTAATTTAAAATACCTAACGAAAACATATCTGCTTTAGTGCAGTAACTTGAAGTATTTTCCTATTCAGGTGCTCTATATACTCCAGTTCCTACACCTCTCGTGATTTCTGAGGGGAAATAATTATTTGAATTTTCGCTTTTTTTATCTTTATAATCTATTTCACCAGGTAAGCTACTGGCATTATAGAAGTTACTTTATACGGAACTTGCTCTTTTTAGATTTAAGACAGCTTTTCTTTCTATTTATCTTTCTTTTTTTAAAGTTGTTGCTAGACCAAAATCAACTAATTTAATTTATCCACTTTAATCAAGTAAAATGTTTTGTGGCTTTAAATCTCTATGAATTAACTCTTTTTCATGAAGGTATTTCAAGGCTTCTAATATCTGAGCCAATAAAGATTTTTTTTGTTTGGAAGATATTCTCTTTTCCCTTTTTTGAATATATTTAAAATTTTGCTATTGAACAATAAATAAATAACTCTACTTACTTTTCAGCACAAAAGAAATGATTATCTATCATCTCTCTTAAGGTACTTCCTCCACAGAACTCCATTTAAATGTGCAATAAACGGAAATCTTTACTCTTCTTTTTCTTGTGATGTTTCTTTTTATCTTCTTTAGTAAAAAAATCAGTCTCATCTATGTCTTAGATTTAACTTTCTTTCCTTTTATGAGTCTCTTATTTATTATTGGCAGTAGAACTATTTTAATTTTTTTATTTTTACTCTTCGTCCCCATCGCTGTCTTCAAAAACTATACCATTATCTGAACTATTTTAAATCATCAAATTAGATATGCAGGAATAATGACTATGATTATATTTGTTTACTAATTTTCAAATTCAAATGGCAATGAACTTTCTTCTGAAGATTCTATAAATTCGAAGCACATTGAACTTTCTTTACTGGCTTTAGAGGGAGCGCTATCGTTTTCTGATGAACATTCTTCTTCTTTTGAATCTTCTCTAAGCTCGTCTTCCTCTTCAGAGTTTTCAAACTCTTATAACGTTTTCTCGTCAGGTTTTTCTAACCAAGCCTTACATAATTTTTACATAAATTGATTATCTGATTTAATTTCTCCAAAATACTTACTTAATAGTATCTGACAATATGATTGTGCTGCAATATGCTCAATAATTTAACTTCTTTAAGAGTTTTTTTTGTTAACTCTTTTTAGTTAATATCAAGCTTAATTTTTTTTACAGCATAATTTAAGCTGTCAAGTCTGTTTTTAACTTTGTAAACTTATCCAAATCCACCTTTTCCAATTTATTCAACCTCTTCAAAATTAGTTTTATATGCACTCTTCAAATTTTCAAGAACCTTTTCCTCTTATTAATCTTAGTCTGTCGAAGATAAGGACTATCTTGATAAGTTAACTTCTTCTCTAAAATCTCCTAACAATTTATCTTAATACTCATATACAAAACTCTTTTTGATTGCATAACTTTAGAGCTAATCAAGACTGCTTTTATTTTTACTCATAGAATTATCAATACAAGACATGTCGCTTTGCTTAACATTCTAAGGTAGTGTATGTACAGTATCAGCATTTTCATCTTAATCTTCTAGTATAGTTGAAGGGTTTTTATACATTTGAAGTTACTATTATTAGCCTTTTGCTTATTGCTATTAAATCCATTCCTCATCAAATTCCTTTACAAAATCTAAAATCATACTACAAATATTAAACACACTCTCTTCCATTTTTTCCTATTACTTCTTTGCTACTTTTTTTATATCTTCAATGAGTTAAGATCTGAATTTCTATTTATTAATTTAATACACCTCAATTACACAAAAATTAATTAAATGTTTTAGAATATCATTATATCATTCAAAAAATATTATAATTTCTTTTTAACAATTTTTAAATATTTCATATTCCTTGTCTTAAGATATTTAAAATTAAAATTACAGTAGCATCTATTCTATCAGGAATATTTTATTTTGGTTCTACTACAAAATGCACAGGCGTGAAAGGATACTCAATTGTATATGTATACTTAAATCTTATGATAGTTCTTAAATTCTCAGGTATCCTGCTTTGGAATAGATCAATCTATATTTATCCCATTATTTTTTTGCTATGAGGAATAATAATTTTCATTTAGTCCTATAATAATATATTATAATTTCTGCAGTGAATCATATTAATTTTTAATTAAATAAATGACTTACTTCAAATATGCATTTTAATACATCAATTTCTCTTATAATTAAGTTAAAGCTTTCATCGCTTTGTTCAGTGGGTTTTACTTTTTATTCTTTACCTAATTTTTTTAGTGACTTTTTTGATAGCTTTTCTAATGCTTCTAGTGAAGGCGATTTATAATCTAGAGAAGAAAAAGACTACTTTATATTCATTGGATTTGTGCTTTAATCTTGAATTATATTTGACTGCGAATCTTTAAATAGTATATTTTCTTCATTGCTACCATATTCCTATCAAAGTATTTAAAATAAAAATCCTTATAAAATTTCACTTTTTACACAATTTATTTGAATAAAATTACAATATTATGTTTTTCTGAACTATAATTTTTCAAACCAGCTTATGACTGATTGAATTAATTTATTTCTTTGCCATTTGCTGATTTCTTTTTTTTATTTTTTGTTTTATTCTACGTTTTAGGAAAATTAGGATAATCTAAAGCGTATTAAGAGTCATTTTGCAAAATTTTATTTTGATTTTATTGAGCAGATATATCCTAAGAAGCTATTTATTTTTATTTTTTGCTACTTCCTCTGTTATCCTATATATATAAAATGGTGCTATAAGAGCCAATAAAACACAAAATAGCTTTCAATAAAATAAATGCAGCTAATAAAATAAATTTTATTGACCTTCTCTCTTTACTATTGCATATAATCCTATAAAAACTATCAAATTAAGACTGATTTTGTGAAATTAATTACGAAATAATTAATATCAGTGGTTTATAAAAATGTTTATATTTGATCAAACTTTATTAAAAATAGCTTATTTTTTTTATGTTTAACAAATAATAAAATATATAAATAAATAAAGAAGAAAGATAGAAAGATTAGATTCATTTACTATCAAAAAATTTAGTTGTAAATCTTTTACATATCATCTGAATTATAAATTTTCTAACGTGTTGTTGATCAAATTACTTCAAATATTTTTAACATAATAAATATCTTATTTTCTTACTTTGTCTGTCAATCCATAATGTATTTATTTGTATATTTATTTATAAATTCATTCATTTATTATTTTAAAATCTAAGAAGGAAGCGTTGAACATAAAATACTACTCGAGTTTTAATGGTTTAATAAGTTTACATTAATATTTAATATATCAAGCAAAATAAATTTATTTTTAAAAATAATTCTAAATTGTGAAGGTTAATGAATTATCTGAAAAACAAAAATGTGTCAACAAACAAATAAAATTAGACATAGGATAATGAAATAAGTATTAATGATTAAGTATTTATTTATATACATAAATAATATTTTTGAAATTAGCTTTGAAAATAATATTAAGAATAGATCAACTACTTAATAGTATATATATGGTTTATTTATGGTAATGCAGTTAATTAGGTTAATTCTCACATTCAAGAGCTCTTAGGTCATCCAAATCAAATTAGAGTCGAATTATTCCATAAATTTTTAAAAGTGGGTCAAAAAAATAGTTACTATATAATTGCATGTATTAATTATTAAAATTAAATGCATATTGGTAAATATTTATTTTATAGGTAGTTTTAGAGAGCGAGAAGTAGGAGTATAATAATTATAGCAGGGCAAATCTCAAACTCTAATTTTATTATAATTATCTTAGATATTTTATATGTTTAATACTAAAATTCACATTAGTGGTTTAATTACTCGCTTATAATTAGTGAGTTAATTTGTTTATTTATTCTGTATTAAAAGTTATTTTCTATTTCTTTAATATAGTAGTACATCATTTACTGAGTCTTATAATTATTTAGATTTTTATATTATTTATGCTAAGAGTTTGATTACTCTTTTTTTTTAATTTGTTTGTTTGTTTGTTTGATTGATTGGATTGTTTGTTTATTGTTAGTATAATATATGTTTATATTCATATTTGAAACAGAAAAAGAAAAGCTTCATTCCTTAGAAATTTTAGTGTTTGTTAGACAATTAGTTTACATATTTGTTTTTAGTAAGAGGTTTTTTTAAATTAAAAGTATGGAAAAATTTTAAGCTTCTTTTTTATTTATCAGCTAATAAAGCATTTAGAGATAATTTTTTTTTGGAAAGAAGCATAATATTTACCAAAACTTTTCATCTTCAATTAACTTCTTACTCAACCTTTTCTACTTCCATATTCAATGAGTTCTTTCTGCTTGTCTTACGATTAGATTAAGGAGGGCTTTATGTTAAAGACTATTCAGTTTATTATATGGGGGAAGATAATGCTTTGTTTGCTTCATTTAAATTTTTTACTGATTTTTTTTGTTAATTCTATTCTTTTTTCAGTTTTTATTTAGATTATTTTTCAGCCTTTTATATTTTCTTTTGAATTCTCTAAGGTTCAGTTGAGTTCTCTCTAGTCTCTGCCTTGTGATTATTTGAGTCTTCATCAGATTCTATGGTGGCAGCTTTTTTACTTTTACGTCCTCTTTTCTTTTTTTCAGGTACAACTACTGGTATCATAGATTTTTTCATTTCAACTTACTCTTCACTTGAATTTTATTCTTTGCTGGTTTCCTCTTCACTCGCCATATTTTCTTATTCCTCTAATTATTTTTATTTTAACCAAGCTTAGAAATTTTTCACTTCAGTTCTATTTTTTAATTCAGGGCGATTTTTAAGAAGAGTAAGTATGAAATCGTTGTGATCGATACTAACATTATCTGAGGCACATCTACATTATTTGGATTGAGGGAAAAAGTCTAACCATCCAAGTGTAGCATAATTAACAGCTTCAGCAATATTGTATCCCCAATTAAAACCATGATGGTAAGCTCCACTGAATACAACTATGAATTCACCAGCTTCTTGAGACATCTTAGAAATCTTAATATCACCTTTTAATTTCTTTATCATTTAGTAAGGATTAATCACAGTAGTTTTGTGTCTGAGGAATTCAGGACATTTAGCAAAGCTTTCTGCAAAATTAGCCTTTGCAAATGACTCAAGCTTGTGAGCGTCTGATCTAGCGATGCAATACCAGAATCTATAAAAATAATAAAAGTATATTTAAATAAAAATTATAAAGCATACCAAATTAAATTAATGAATTAAATTTTTACTTTGGTTTTCCGTAATGGAGGTAGTTCAGAGCTCCTAAATCAAGATCTTCTTTATGCCAAGCGAACAAAGTTTTCCAGCTTCCAATATATAAATAGGGAGTATTAACACCAGCAATATTAGAAGTCAAACCATCACTTTTAATATTTACAAAAGTAAAGTTATTTAATTAAATTAGAATTTTTAATTAAATTTAAGAATTAAATAGTTTAAATTACTTCATGATAGAGCGCATTTCTTTCATATTCCATTTAACGCCGTCATCGAAGAGACTCATTTGCATGTCTGAACCGTATAGAGGAGGACTGAAAGAGATATTCTTCCAAAACTGCATTTTTGTTATAAAAGAATTATGAGCAACGATTTGTTGATGGAAATTTGTTGCATAAGTAGAAATGAAATAAAAATCTTACCAAATCTTCAACCTTCTCAATAGTTTTATTATCAGTTACCTTATCAAAATCCCTTGCTTTTTTTTTGTATTCACGGAAAGGTATCGACTTTTTCATAATATGGATGCATTCATAGATACCTATAAATAAATAGAAAATGGTTAAAATATTTACTAGTATATTTAAAGAAAAGAGATTGATAGATATAATGTTTTTTGTTGTTATTAATCAGAAATGACAAAAAGTCATAATCTGATTGGATAATCTTTGCTTTCAAGCGATTTTTGGAATGAATTAATGAATCATCCCGCTGCTTGGGAGGGAATTAAATTTTCTTAATATAAGAAATTAATTTAAACAGTGAGTTGAAGGAGGGGGAAAAAAGGGCTTTTAAAATAGAGGAAAGGAGAAAGTTTGTAAAATTAATAATTATCCCTTTTAATTAAATATTTAATTAAAGATTGTATCGAAAAAAAAAAAAGAAAAGGGTTGTTTGAAGGTTCAAAAATAAGAAACTAGATTATTTTATATTTTATTATTAGGAAAATAAAGTAGAAAATATATAAGAATGAGTAGAAGTTAATTATTTACCTCCTTTGCCATAAGGATTTTATTCAATAGGGCCAACAATCATTTTATCATCAAGGCTTTCTTCATAGTCAGCCTGTCTCGCCTTCCAAGATTTGGGAGGAACGACCTTTAGGAGAAAATACAAATAAAAATAATTTAATTAATATACTAATCAGAATTTGAAGAAGTTTTTAATAGTTTAATTGTTTGATTTTAGTTAGTTAGCTAGTTAGCTTGAGTTTATTGAATAAAAAGTTTTCACACTGCAGAAGATTGGTTGATTTATTTATTTATTTATAGCTATTGCCTTAAAAATAAACATATCCACTAAAATTAAGAGAAACACATAGAATTTAGACAATAAATAAAATTAAAACTAAGCAAAATGAGAGCACTTAAAAAAAAAAGTTTGTTGAAATAAGCGCGATTGAATGAAAATATAACGAAATTGGGTTTGCTAACTAATCAATACTTGTGCGAATGCAAACAAAAATCAAGCATTTTCTAATTTAATGGCAAATAATAGCTTTTTAAATGAAAAAACATTTGCAAATTGGGTGAATTTGAAAATTAAACAAACGACATACTTTAACCATGCCATAATTTTATGAATATTCTTTTTCTAATTTCTCAATATAAGTGTTAAAATCGTTAAATTCCTTTTAGGTAGGATGAACGATTGGACAAAAGGGGATAGTATTTGAATCTGATTCCCTTGATTGCATTGTGCTAGTACTGGCCATTTTAAACCTTTACACCTTTTTTTAAACTTTTTTTATATAATTTTTTGCTTGCTTTGTTAAGACTCTTCTTTACTTTTTGCGATAGCAATCTTTTTGAATTTACTGTTTCTTTTTTAACCTTATTTGTTTTTTGATTTTTAAAAAGTACTTTTCTATTTTTTCCCCCCACGATTCTATTTATTTTCTCTTTTGTTTATTTATTTCCTATTTCTTATATTCTTTTAATTTCTTTCTCTCTTCCCACCCTTATTTATTTACTTGATTTCTTTAATAAGTCTTTTTTTTTGTTTATATAGTTAATTATCGATCTATTCTTTTTCTTCTATTTTATTTATCAAATAATCTTTCTTCCTTTTACTAAAATTTTTGAAAATGTACTAAATAGGAAGTTGATAAAATTTATAAAATTTTCATGTCTATAGACTAAAAATTAATTATAAAAAATGCTTTATGGGAGGGGGAGAAATTAAAAATTAATTATATTAATGACATTTGAATTCAATCTGACTCAAATAAAAGAAAAATTTAATTAAAAAAAAAAATATATATATATCTTAATCCTTTATAGAGTTATTTTTCTCCCCACTATTTGTTTGTTTCTAAAATTCTTAATTTAGAAAAATAGAAAATTAATCAAGCACCAAAAGGGGACTTAAAATAATCCTTTACTTTGATTATTATGATTATTTCATTACAATCATGTGAGTAAATTGTAAAACATTTTAAAATGTTATTCCAAGAAATTTAAAGAGCAGAAATTTTCATTCTCATAGGTGCTTGCTTTGCTCAAATCAAAAAAGTAAAAAATAAGTTAGAAATTTCTCTTTCTGCAGTATCATCGACAATGAAAATGAATGAATGATTGATTGATTGATTGATCTATTGATTGAATGCCCTTGTATTCAATATGAAAATCGTTAATTAAATCTTATTTTCCCTTATTAGTAGCTATTTACATGTAAACAATCAAATTACAACAGAAACAAGCAATTAATAAATGCAATGAATAGAAACTAACAATATACAATGTATTCTATTTACTAATTTATGTATTTTTCTAATAAAGCTATCCTATTTAAATTCATATCTGTTAAATCATACAAACATTACTAATCAGGGAAAATTTATTTTAAAATCTTTCTGCATTTCAGCAAAATAATGCTGTTGCTTTGCTTGCTCATTTAAAAAGGATATGAACTTTTAAAAATCTATCTAATTAATAAGAGTTTGTTTTTATAGAGTTGTATATTTTAATCTAAAATCTATCTTGATCAAATGCAGAAAAAATAAACATTAAAGGGTATTAAATTAAAAATTTAATTTTTTTGCTCCACCATTCTGCTCGCATCAAAAAAAATACGATTTACTTAAATTTCAAACATCTATCTTAGGATTATCAAGAGTAGAAAATTTATATTCATAAAGGACTAATAAAAATCTGCTTAAAATATTAATTAATTAGAGGCGATTAGTAGTTAGTTGATTAGTTAGTTATTCATTAACACAGTTTCTTTTTTTTTCAGTAAATTGGTTGAGAGTCGGTCTCTAATTGCATGTTTTTGAATTAAAATTGTTGGTAAATAAAGTAAGGAGGTTTTATTTATATATTATTTGAGAAATTTAGATAGTACTTCATTTTTTCTTGACTCCTATCATCTCCTTTTGGAATTTAAAAAAATGACTCAAGCATATTTATCCATTCGTTTATTCTTTACAGCTATTGTTTTTAATATTTGTGTGTTTAAACATTTTTATATGATAAATATAAGGCCTGGTAAAAATGTTGTTTTTTCAAATTCTTTTAAAATTTAAAAAGCAGCTCTCAAATTAAAAACACTTCATTAGATTTTAAATTTTGAGAGAAAATCAACGCCTATTCAGTGCTACTAAAAAATTATATAGTGTCACTTTTAATTATAATACAGTTGTATTGGCGCAAAAAATCCTTTTTAATTTTTCTTTGATTTATATGGGTAAAAGATAGTAGTTAAAATGTTGAAAAACCTACAATCATTTTTTCTGTATTTTGAAATTATAATATTTCATTTCCAACAGAAGGGGCCTTTAAATGTTGGGGGAAACTATTATTTTAGTTTGAGTACAAAAGTATTTCTGAAAAAAGTTAATTTGAAAGAATTTTAAGGGGTAAGCTTCTAAAAGAAAGGAGATAGATAGAAGATTTTAGATTTTTATTGGAATGAAGATGAACTAATCATTTTCAGGATTTGCTGAAAAGAAATATAAAAATGTTTTAATCTCTTGTTTTCTGCTAAAATCTATCAGAAATAAAAATTCATATATTCTAAGCTCCTCTAATTCAATGAAATAGATAAATTATAAAAATTAAAAAGTATTAATAGGGAAGAAATTGCGAGTCATTTATAATAGACGTCTTTAAAACTTTCTATGAACAAGGGCGTTTATTATAATTCAGCATGATGAGGTGATAAAAAATAATAAGAGGATTGAATAAATTATATCGTTTGATATTTTAATTTTTTATATTAATAAATTAATTAATAAGGCTAATCTGCTTCAAGCAAGCTTGGATACATGATTTATTTTTTTTGTTTGTTTGCTTGTTTTTTTTTTTGTTTAATTGGTTTCCCTTTTTTATATCTATTTACTTCACTTGCAGGAAGCTATTGCCTTGCAAGATAATTGAATAAATTCTTCACTAAGAAATCACGCATGCGGCCTTTGAATTTAGTATTATTTGTTAAATAATTTAGTTTAAATTGCGTTAACATCTCTCTCTTCTCAGTCTTTATTATTAGTCTTATTTTTATGCAAAAAGGTTTATATGAATAGCTTGCTAAAATAAATATTTAAGTTAAAAATGTTTTATATCAAATTTTCAGTTATTTTATTTATCTAATCCTTGAAAGCTATTTCAATATGGCTGTTTAATGGTGGTTTATGGATAAAAAAGCTCATTTTTTTCTCCTCCATATTGTTTCATTCAATTTTTTATAGCCTTTCACTTAGATTTTATGATTCGATCTGACAATAAAAAAAAGTAAAATAGTGAAATAAACATTTTTAGGAAACTAATCAGCTTTTTATGAATGAATGAGTGAGTTAAATCAACCGCTGCTTAAAATTATTGACTATAATTTCTGAGAAGAGAGAGGAGTACTAAAATAAAATGCCAAATTACTTTTATAATAGTGTTAAGATGAGGTTTTTATTTTATAATTTAAGGAAACTCCGCATCTATCTTTAATGGTAGATGCAAAGCAATATTGAAAAAATGTATTGAAATTCTTAGTATTAAGTTATTTTATCTGTATCAATCATATCCATCCTTTTTGCGATTATTCATAAGCACTCAAAAGTTATTTTTGGAGTGCTTTGCAACTTGGAGTTTCAACCCTTGCAGCGAAAGACGAGTGAAAAGTGTGCATTTTTAGAAATTTTTGATTTGATCATTTTGAGATTTAATGGTCTGCTGAATTTGAATAGATGACTATTTCTCAATTTAGGAATACTATTGCTATGACATGTACTCACTAAAATGAGCACATATGTGCTTGTGTCTCACAACTATAACATATAGCTATCCATCTTGAGCTTCTAAGAAGGACATTTTAGAACTATGAAAATATTTTCTACATTAATCGCATGGATAATCTTCTAATTAATATTATCCAACAAGGAATTCATTAGAGTCTATCATTTTCATCACAGAATTGTTGGCAAACAATGTAACGAAATAGTTGCTTCCACTGCTAGAGTTTTCAATCAAAAGGATATCCTTTGCTTTAGATTCTCCTTTGTACAAAGTTTTAATGAGTTTCTTTTCTTTTATATCCCACAACTTTATATGATTACGCTCACTGGTAACAATATAATCAGGATTAGTCTTAAGCGACACAAAGCAATTAACACTGTTTGCCTCCTCAAGACGTTTGATCTGTGTGCATCTAATTAACTTGTTCTTAGTAGGAGATAAAACTTCTTTACCAACTTTGGTAGAAGCATCTTTATCTTATAATTAACTTACAGTCTAAATCATTTATGGTTTATCATACCCTAAATTAATATGAGGATTTGTATTATTTGCTTAAGCGCTTTCAGCTTCCTCATACTAGTTAAATGGTATTTTTTGAGACTATTAAATATTATTGAAATACCCAAATCCAGTGGATATTTCATCACTCTGCTACTCTTAATCATAATCTAGTTTCCATAAGATAATACCACCTTAGTTGTAGTCCATTCTATGAGCAGAAATAAACATTTCTTGCTTTTTAATTAAAGAAAGACGATGAACAATCTATCCTTGAGTATCAAGCTTAAATAAGAGGTTATCTTGTACGTAATCCCAAATAAAAATTCTTCCATCCCAATCACCACAACACAAATTATTGTTGTCTTGAAGATCTAATAGAGACATTCCTCTAAAGAATCCTTCTTTTCTAAATTCCATGATTGGATATATTTTTTAGTTTCTAATAAAATTAGTATCCCAAATCTTAACTGAATTTTCACTACCTCCTAGCTGTTATAATTAAAAAGTAAATTTTTATCCTATAAAAATGTATTAAAAATAAATGTAAGCATATAAATAAATGTTGCACATATTTTATAAAGAAATAATAAAAATTTACAAGTCTAAAGCCATATTCACTCATTTTTCTTTCTGGATTTTCAAGTATTTGTTCTGCTACACTCTTAAATACAGAAGTATCCTTAAAGAGCTTGAGTGTAGAAAGGGAATAAATCCAGTTTTTGCATTCTATTTCTTGCAATAGTTTATTTGCTTCCATTAGATAAATTTATATGTAGTTATTTGTCAATCCAATAGCAACTATGTTCTCTGCTAATACAGCAAGAGAAGTGACACATACATTTTCGTTTATTTGCAGAGATTTGGTTGATTAGCTTCTTTCTAAAAAGAAGTTCTTTTATTCTTATCTAATTAAGCAGTTTTTTTTTTCATGTGAAAATGCAATTTATTGCTTCTCAATACCTAAAAAAATAAAATAAAATTTTAAATAAATAAAACTATTATCTATCTAAATCTATAATTTACTTTCTGAAAAGCTTTAGTCTATTATATATGTTTTCGATCTTTCTTTTTTCAACGGTGAGTTAGGCCAGTCTTTACTGTTAATTCTAATATCTCCTATTAAAGGAGAATTATCATTTTGATTCTTACTCATGCTTAGATTTTGATGCTTACTTTTATACTAAAGTTCATTCTTTAAGAAAATATCGCTAGAATTTAATTAATCTTGATCTTCAAAGAACTGAAATTCAGGCATTCTTGGGTTTACTGTAAATCTAGAAGTCACATTCCTTGTATATCTGTTAGAATTAGGATCAGTAATATTAGTACTTTAAGTTATACTCTATTACTACTATAAATCTTCAAATAAAAATTTTTCTAAGGGAGTATTTAGAAGATTTTATTCTATGCTTTCAATAATTTTGTTGCTTAAAAGCTCTATCTTTTTTATTATTTAAAGTATGAATTTTATTAAAATTAAAAAACAAATATTTTTTTGGGAAAAAAATCTTATTGTTTGTCAAAGTAAAAATTATTTTATTCAGTTAAAAAAATGGTATCTAATTCTTTATTTTTGTTGATATAAAAATCAAAAATAAATTATAAAACAAATAAATACACCAAAATTTGAAATTAGGAAAGAAGGAGGGTAATTTTCAATTAAATCAAAATTGATATTTAGCTATTTTGAGTATTTGGAGTATGAATTAATTAATTAACTAATATTGATTTGATTAATTTTAGTTATATGATTTAATGAATGATTAAAGTTAATTTTAAGCGTTTTATTCAAAAATAATGAAAGACAGAGGCTGGTATTTAAAGAAAATAACATCATTTTTACTTTATTTGTTTATTTGACTGATTAATTTTTAAGATTAGAAAGTAAAACAAACAATTAAAAAATAATGATTGATGAAAAAGAAATTAAAGCAAAAAGAAGAAGAAAAACAAAAACAAAAGAGTCTTTGAATAAATTAATTAATTAATTAATTAAATCAATGAGAAGCAAAAAAAAATAATTACACCAATTGCTTGATATTAAATTTTACAAGTAAATGAAAATTGAAAATTTTTAGCACACAAAGCAAAATTAAAAATATTTTACCTGCAGTTTGATGCTGCTCAGTGAAAAAACTTCAAAATTATGGGATTAATATGTGGGTGGATTAGTTGTTTGATCGGTCAACAATATTGACAAATCATGTATTGAATTCATATTATATTCCGTTGCTTTATCTTCTACAGTATATTTTTTCAACATCTTATTGATTTCTTTCAAAAAATGAATAGCTTCTTCTTCGTTGCTGTTATTAAGTCTCTTGTACAAATTTTTATATTCTGAGCATTCGCGAAGTATTTTATATTCAGCACCATTACCTGCATCTAGCTAACTCTTAAAATGGGAGTAGTTTTTCTTGTAAATTTTAAGTTGCTCATCCATTTTTCTATTCAAATCTGCCTTTATTCCCTCCATCTACTGCTAGAAGGTTTCGACTATAGTCTATATGTCCTTCTCAATTTTTGACTTTTATAGCTATATGAATTTTTCAAATTCTTGTATATTTTACTTTTCGCTAAAAGTCAACTAGTCGAAATTTTCTCTGAACACCTCTTAGTTGTTTTCAGGACAAACCACTTAAAATCTTTTTGCAATCATTTAAATGCCTACCTCAATAGGTTGGATGAATTTTGAGCATTCGTCCTTATGACGCATGTCCTTTTGTATGCATACTTAACAAAATAATTAATCCTATCGATCGCAGTTGGGATTGCAACATATTTCTGTCACAAGTTGGTTATCGTGCTTTTCACAAAATATCTTTAATTATAAATCTTCATCAAATTATCCGATGATCTGGTCCTACAATTTTATACGATCGCTGCTAATCTTGCTTGATAAATCTTTGGACACTGACATTTTCTTTTTATTTCTATATGAAATGTAAACTTGCTTTGGTTTGAGCTTATGGGATTATATGGCTATTTTTCGATTTTCACTTGATTTATTTTCCCTATTTATTAATTGTTTGCTATCGCCTTAGTCTTACTTTAAATCTAAACTAATTTAATTTACTTAATGATTATTTGTTTTAATAATTCTTTTAAGCAAATTTTTATGTATTTTTCTTTTATTGTTTGCAACAAGCTATAAATTTCAATGTTTATTTGCATTCAATCTCTTTATCTTCTTAACTATTTTCTTTATTTTATAAATTTTCTTTTTCTTCTTCTTCATTCATAATTTATTAGCTATCCATTTAGTTTTTTACTTACCTACCTACCCACCTATTATTTTTTTATGATTTTTGTATAACATCTTACAAACAAATTTCCCATCTTGTTTATAAATTAATTGAATATTTTCTCAAAACCTCTTCATTACTTTCATAATAAGAAGTAATGAATAAATTTACTATATATTTTTTAATTAATCTATTCTATTTTTAACTTATCAATAAAAAAGTAATTCAAAATATCAAAATTTTTTAATTTAAAATGAGAATTTAATTTAAATTTTACCCAACCATATATTAATTTCAAATATAAATAATCTTAGTAATTTTATTTAATTAATATGTGATAATCAGTATCTTATTTTAAAATTTATTTGTTAAAAATTTTAGTTTATTTCATTATTAAAAAAAATTATTATGAAAAAATAAAATAAATTGAAATTAACTAATATTTTAATTAGAATTTCTCAATAATGATTAATTTTTATAAGTTCATATTTTTGTATCCTAAAAAGTATATCTTTTATTTTTAGTTTTTTAAACTATTTTAAGTTATAAAAATTAATATGAATTAAATTTTATAAAAAGTATTAAATCATTTATTTTCCAAAGTTTTAACTATTCAAAACGTTTAATCAATTTCATTTTTCATAATAATTTTATTTTATTAAAAAGATAAGCAATTAATTAGTTTGAAAAAATAGATATCAAAAATTATTTTTCAAAATAAACTAAAAATTATTCAAAATTATATTTTTTAAAGCATTTTTTGTAAAGATTTTATTTAATATATACAAATATTTATTTAAATAAATACCAATAGATTCTTTTTATTTAAATAGCTTTTTTTATGTTAAAATTTGTAATTTTTAAATAAATAATTCTCTTATGAGTTTCTTTAAAACTCTAAAAACAAAAGTAAAGAAGAGATATTTTTATTAAATCAACTAAAAATATTTAAAATTATAAATTTTAATTCATTTTTAATTTTATATTTTGCTATGATTTTGCTTTAATTATAAGTGAATTTTTACAAAAATGTATATAAATTTAGAAACAATTAATTTTTTTTTTATTAAATAATTTAAGCTACTGTTTTTGTTTTAAATATTTTATTATTTTTATCTTTAAATTGAAATTTATTTTTGAATTTCGATAAAATTTCTTATTTGATTCAAAAGTAAGAACGATGTGTATTATTAAAAGATAAATCTCTTGATTTATTTCCTTATTTTTTTATTTTATTAAGGTATATCTTTGATTAATCTATTAATTCATCAAAAATAACTTATTTATTTTATTCAGAATTTTTTTAGTCATCTGCTATGACCAACTTTTATTTTTGAGTGTGTCTATTCATAAATTAAGAAATCGTTTATTTTACTTAATATCTGTTTAATTATTGAATTTTATTTGCTGTTGATTTCTAAAAATACAAATCAGAATTTAAAATTTCGTTTTCTTCTCGCTTTTCTTGGTTTAATGAAAGTGGTTTATGAGTTGGATTAAACTCTCTAAATGGCTTTGGTAAAAATTCTTTAAATCCTTCAAGTAAAATTGATGTATTTTTTTCTGCATAATCAACAGGAGTAGATGATTTCAATATTTAATTTCTTGTAATAGGTCTTGATAAATCCTACATTATCTAGCTTGTAGCTCTTTATTTTTATCTTGATTATTACCGAGAAGAGTATTAAATATTTTAATTCAAAGTAAAACTATTAGGAGATATACTATTTTCTCTATTGCCTCTGCTAGTTGTAGTTCTTGATTCATAATTTCGAGCAGATTAGTTTCCTGGTAATGGCTGGTTATTACTATTGTATCTTTTAGCATTAATAGAATCTCTGTATGTTAATACTTGATGCTAACAAATATTTTATGAATTATAGAATTAAGAAAGTGTTGAATATTGTTATTTATTTTATATGTTAGACAAGTTAGTAAATTTATTTTTTTATAAGGGGTAATTTATGCTTGAAAGATCATCCGAATTCCCAATTCCACTTTTAATAGAAGAAGCTCCCCCATTTGAGGAATACTTATTTGGTGAATTTTAAAAATTATATTTCCCACTATTTAGCTTAAGTTATGGAATCTTTTTTCTTTCAACCATAGGTATTGTTGGAACAGCATTTATCGAAGTTTAAAATATTTTTTTCCCCATAACTTCTTATTAGCCTTTTTATTCACTTAGCTCTTCATTTTTACTGATACTATACAGATGACTTTAATTTAAGTAGTAATCCATAACATTATTAATTTCATTTTTTAATTCTGCTTGTTCATTTTCAATGATAGACTGTTGTGGTTTATTTAGATTAATACTTTAGATATGTGAGCTGTCTTCATCAATTGATTGTATTTCTTTAATTGTGATTTTATGATTTTAATCGATTTAAATTTTATTTGAAGATAAATTCAGACTATGATTTAATTATCTTCGACAATCATTTCGAGAACTCATTTGTGATGAGGGTGTATTTAAACATGAAGGACTATCTTTCCGAATAGCTTTATTTTCTCTTAACTCATGCAATTTATAGTCAAAATAGCCTGCATTTCTCAGTACACCATATATTTTATCCATTTAGCCGATTCCATTTCTCCATTCACCAAGATAGTTTTTCCTTTTTGGTTACTTTTAAAGATGCTTTCTGACTTACCTATCTAATTCTTCTTCATTTTTTAAAGGATTAATCAAAGGAATACCAATTCCTTTTTCGTCCATCATTAGATTTTTTCTATTGTATTATAAGTATCTAATCATACTAGATTTATTCATTAATTCAGCCTCTTCTTCGAAATTTCCTGATTAGTTAAGCGAATTTTATCTTTTTTTTTCATTTGATTTGTTAATGATCTATTTAAAAGTAATAATTAAAATTAGTAAATAAACTGAAAAATAAATATTTAAATACTTCATTTGCTTTTTCTATGAGATTTGGAATATAATTTAATTATTCTTAAAATTAATTAGGAGTTTAGCTTTATTCTATCTATTTTTTTTCCCTTGGGCTATTTCGACTCTGCAGTTAAGGAGATTTTATGGGACTCTATGATCCTTTCTCATTTTAAATTTGAATTTTTTAAGGTGAATTAGAATTTTATCTTTTCATCACAACTGAAGAATTTTATATGCCTACCCCACTACTTTGATCAATCAGAATATCCAAATTTTTAATGAATAATTAGCTTTAATCAACATTTTTATTATTACTACTTATAACTTCTAAACTACTGTTCTTTTGAATTTACTCAGAACCTCTTCTATTTTAATAATATTTTTTATAATATTCTTCTTGTTCTTACAGTAATCTTTATTCCTTTAATTTATCGTATCTCAGTTCAGCTCTATTTTCCCTCAAAAGTTTCTTGAAATTTTATAAATTATATTCAATCAGATTAACATGATCTTAAAATATTTATTCCTTTAAATGTATTCGAGATATAATTGTCCTTTGCGCTATATCTCTTGCAAGAATTCTTTCCCTAAATACTTGTTTCATAATTACAATGATTTCTCCACCTTCAGTACTCTCACATTTAATGCTATATTACCTCTTTCTGTTTTTAATGATATCTTCTTCTCCTACTAAATCTTTATCACCTAGCTCTAATACCTATTGAGATTAAAAATTAAATATATATTTTTATATTATTTTAAAAAAATATTTTACCTTTTTAATTTCTTTTTTTTACTTCAAAGAAGACTCGTTAACATTAAAAGGAAGTTTTACTACCTTTTCTTTATTCTTCTTTTTAGAAGGCTTTTCGTTTTAAATAATCAAGTCATTATTGCTTATATCTTCCATAACTAAAGGTTTTTACACTAAAAACTCTTTATAAACATAGAATTTACCCTTTGTAACTATAGCAACAAAGTTAGCCTTATCACCTTCCTTAAAAATGAAATCACCTCTATTTAATTACCGTTTATTTATATTCAAATATACATCCCTCAAGAAATGAAATGGCCATCCATTAAAACAAGGAAGTGACCCAAGAAACTCTGTTTATTTCTGCAATTTTTTTTCTTCAACAGGCTTTAATATAGCAACAAAATCTTGCTTTTCCATTACAGCAAAATGAGAATCTTCAGAGCAAGTAATAGTACCTGTTCTAGATTTATTACAAATTAAACCTATTTCGCCAAAGCAAGCACCAGGTTTTAATATCTTTTATAGATACAAAACTGTATCTTTTTTTTCATTTTTCTATTCAGAGTTATTATTAGCAGCATTGTTTTGATTATTTTATCCTTAATTTTTTTAGAGAACATCAAGATCTTATTCAACCTCATCTTCATCACTTGGTTTTATGCCATGCATTTCAAGTACACCATTCAGAAGAATGTAAAATTTATCTGATTAATCAACTATTAGCATTAGTTATAAAATAATTTTATTCAAAATTTTTTAAGTTTTATTAATTTTAAATAATTTGGTATTCCAATTTGAAAAAGTAATTACAAATTCTAAAAACAATAGTTCCTTTTTTCATATATTCATATTTAAATTTGTAGCAAGCTTATTCATGTAAATCTTAAAGTTTGCTTTCATAATAGCTTTGAAAAAAACTTAATCCGGCAGTCTTACTTCGAATTAGCTCTACTTCTTCACTTGATTTATTTTCACTTTTTAAAGCTTCAATTAGTTCCTTCATATAAAAAAATCATATTAAATGTAAAAAAATAGTAAAAAAAAATGAATTAATAAGCAAAACGAAATATTATCATGATTTACATCAGAATATAGCTGTTCTTTTACTTATTTTTTATTTCTAGATTATATTGTTTGAGATATCTTTCTCATCTCAGATAGATTGATTAAAGATAACTTTCTTCAGAAGTTCCGTTTATCTTCAATCAGTTTAATGATATATGTATATTTCTTATATTTAGTAATCTATTCAGATAAATTATTAATTTAGTGTAAATTTTTATTGGTTAAAATTTACATTTTAACTGTAATTAGAAATATCTTACTAAATTAATTGATATATTTTTTTTTTTGCTAAAAACTAATTGTGTCAAAAATTACCCAAAGGATGAAAACAATATAAAATTCAATACTTTGACTTGAATGGATATTGTGTGTTGGTTTTTACTTTTAATGATAATTATATGTCATCCATCAACTCAAGCAAAGGTATAATATTATCACAAAATATTCTACAAAATTTATAATTAATTTTAAGTTGTGAAAAAATGAATGAAGCAAAAATAAATAAAGATTTAAACAGAACAACAAATTGAAAATGAAAATAGGTGAGTTAAAAATATTTAATTACTTTACTAACAAATAAATGATTATTAAATTTTATTATAATTTTATCAAATAATGTAATTGAATTAGCATTAATTATTAATAAGATTTGTGTGTTGAAATGGTAATATTAAAAACATATTAAAATAATACAAAATAATAAACATTTATTAAGAGTTTTTTTCAAAAAATTTTAAGATAACAATTTAAAATTAAAAAAGTTATTGTAATTTATTTTTATTCATTATTAGAAATTTAATAATATCTAAATTGAAAAAAATAATTGAATCAATTTATTTTGATCAAAACCACTTAATATTTAGAATACTTTATGAAAGGATTTGTTTTATTAAAAAAATAATTTTAGTTCAACTAATACTTACATTCATAAAAACAACTCTCACAATAGAGAAATTACAAATAATTTACAAATTTAAAGAGAAAGTTAGAAAGTTAAATAGATAAATGATTAACTATAAATAAAATTTCATTTTTATTAAGTAATTTATTTTTATTACTGCTTTTACTAAAGAGCCTTTTATTATAATAATTTCAGCTATTGAAGCTTTATAAACTGCTACTGTTCTTTGGCGTTATCTTACTCTTCTATCTCAATACGTAAATGATTTTTTCTATTCTTTTTACGTTAAGGAGGTTTCTTTGATAGTAATTAATTTTTATCATTATTTAAATTATTTGCAGAGAGATCTCCTTAATTAGCATTCTATTTCCTGTCAGATAAATGGTTTTACTCCATTTCATAAAGACCAGATTTATCATCATCTTGTGCTAATTAAATATGATTTCCGTTTGTTTTTATTGAATTTTTAGTTGATTATGGCTTTTTAATAGTGTTTCCGCTATGGTCTCCTGAACTATGACCTTTTTCTATATCTTCATGATTATCACTTTATTTTTCTCCATCTTCTCCAACTTCATCCAATTATTCAGGATCCTCAAGCTATCTATTTTAGCACTTAACATAAATTAACGTAGATATAATGATGAATGCTAAACCTACAACTACTATAATATATAGGAACGTTTGATCTCCTTTACTGTTACTATCTTGTTTATTCTTATCATTACTATTATTATTATTATTGTTGTTGGTGTTATTTTTATTATCATTATTACTATTATTGTTTTCATTTATTTTGTCATTTTTATTATCATTATTTTAATTACTGTTATTATTATTATTTTAATTACTGTTGTTATCATTATCATTTGCATCATAACTTTGATCAGTATCCATTAACACTCTTGTATTAATTTCAATTAAATTATTTTAGATAATTTATTCATCTTGAATCAAAACACGAAGGTATATTCCTTGAAGATCATTTATTTAATTAATTGCTTTTAAAACATACTTAGTTTCAATTGAAAATATACCTAAGCCATTATAAATAGCTTATGGTTAGTCAGATTCTAATTATTATTTGCTAAAATAAAGCTTGGATTTTATATTTTCAGAAATGTTTTAATTTTAAGAGTTTAAAGATTTTAAATTAAATAGCAAAGAAGAATTATTAACTTTTTCTTAATTTAAATAAAAGAGGTTCTTTTTATCTTAGTCTTAGCTAGATAAATGCTCTAAGAATGGATTTTAAAATTTTATTAATAACTAGGATTAATTAATTTCTTTGTTTAAGTTACTAATTAAAGGAGTGGTTAAAATAACATTTCTAACTTTTTTAGAGACTATATTATATTTATAAGCTATAACCATCCAATTTTTATTGTTATTGTTATTTGAAACTTGTATCCTCAGTTCATTGTTTGTTTATTCTGCTGTGATTTACTAGAGCTTCTTGGGATCAAATTCGATAACAAATTAACGATTCTACAGTAAGTTGCTTTAAAATAATATACTGTCTTAAGAGATTGGTGTTTTATTTAATGTTATATTAACTTCTTTTTATAAATCTACTTGTTAGTTTGATTAGCTATTTTTTCCAAAAAGAGATCCGTTGGGATTTAAGAAGAAAACTTCTATCTGGCATATATCATCATCGTTTTGTAATTGTTTTAAGTTAATTTATGGTAGTTATATGTTTACTTATTTTACTGTATCATCATTTAATAAGGTAATACCTGAATTTTAACTTGCCACTATGTCTATAACTTCTGTATTATCTGTTTTTGTGAAATTCTGTGGTATTATTCTTGCAATAGGTTTATAGTTTACTCCAGGTCTTTTAAACATAAGATAAAATGTTTATCCAGGTTTTACATTGCTGGATAGATTACTGATAATGCATGATTAGGTATAGGAAAGGGAGCATGTAATGTAATTAATATTGTGATGGGTTGAATTTTTTTCTGATTATCTGTTAACCTATTTTAGGTCTTAAAGACTCTAAGTAATGATGATAGAAGGATTTAATGTGAAATCATTTAAATTAGCTACATTCAAAAGTAAATAGTCTGACTCCTTGCTTGCTTAAAATAGGAAGATATTCTACTCACCATCAGTCTAATTTTTAGCTTTCCAATCAAGATTGGTGATGCAAAAAGGAACTTTTTCTGCTACTTTTATAACTTCTTTTTCATTTAAAGTGCACTCTACCTTCTATATGAAAGCTACTAAAACCAGTATTGCTAAACCTAAAATTTTCTTATTTTAATTCACCATTTTCTATGAATACCTTTTTATTTGAGAAATTTATTATTCTTATTTGTTATTTTTCAAAAATAAACATAATTACTTTTAATCTATAGGATTATTATAATAAAAACTTTAATAACCTTAAAGTAGTTGTTTGTAATCTAACTATTTTTTTTTGTTCATTGAGCATGCATTTCCAAATTTTTTAACTTTAATTCATAATCAAAAGACTATTTTTTTCTTGCTTTTATTTAATTTTTCCCATTTAATTCTAATTTAACAATAGTAGGAAATATTTTAATGAGGCATAGAATATGTTTGATTTCTCAAATTAAATGATAGTTTTCTTAAGTAAATAACAAAAAAATAAATAAAATGCACCTCATTTAGAAGCACGTTAATTATATTTTTTCAAGTAATTAATAATCCTTTACAATTTTTCAAAATCAATTAATGTTATTTGTTTAGCTTAACAGCAAAATAAAGAACATAAAAAATAAATAATACTTTATTCAAAATATTTAAACATCAAATGTATTATTTAAAAAACAAATATTACTTCAATGAAAATTATTTGGTGGAATTCAAGTTTATGATAAAAATTTATTTAATAAAAATTATTTAATTACTAAAGTAATTGAATCTAATATAATATTCAAAATTACTTTAAAATCAAATATTATTTTAATTCTTTCAAACCGAATTTTATTTATTGAGAGTTAAAAAAATATTTTAACTTTTTAATAAAAATTTTATGTTAATAGATTTTGATAATTTTCATTTTAAAATTCAATAAAATTATGAATTTATTTTTTAACTTTTTGTACAACACACACTCCAATTGTAAAATTAAAAAAATAAAATATTATTTAACCTTTGTAAATATTTTTAAAGGCTGGAAATTTATTATTTAATTTTTAAAAATGATGTTAAAAAATAAAAATATAAAAGTTTAGTTTGAATTTGATTTTTATTTCTAATATTTTTTGACTTTCTATTAAATTAACTATGAAATCATTCATATTTACATACAAACATAAATGCATGGATATTTAAAATTATGGATTTGAGTAGTGATCACTAAAAAATTTGAAAATAATAGAAAAGAAAGTTAAATAATTTAAAGGATAAGAGAGGATTATTCACCAGCAAAATTCATAACATATTAATTACTAATTAAAAGAAAAATCAAATAAAGTATATTGCAAAATAATATATATACGTATAAATATTTATAAATTCATTAAAATAAAGAAGCAAGATTTGTGTTGACTACTAATTCCCCTCATAATAAAAAAGGAACTAGGGAGTATATAAAGAAGAACTTCACATTTTAGAGCATAAACACTTAAAGATATCCTAAAAAGTTTAAATACATTTTAGTGAAGCTCAAAAATAGAATAAAAATAACTCTACGAGGTTGATAAAAAAATATTTAGTGTTATACTTCAAACATTATGGATAACTACGAAATATTAGGCTAAATCGGAAAGGGTAGCTTTGGTTTAGTATAAAAGATTAAAAGGAAATCCGACGGGAAAGTACTTGTTTGGAAAGAAATGAATTATGGAAGAATGAGTGAAAGAGAAAAGCAATAGCTTGTAGCAGAAGTAAATATAATACGAGAGCTTAAACACCCAAATATAGTGAGATATTATGACAGGTATATTTATTAAAGAGTTTTACACTATTGCATTTAAAAAATAAGAGAATGAATTTGAATTAAATTCCTGATTTAAGTCTAAAATTTAATCTTTTATGAGAATAAACTATGCATTTGTCAAAGTTTATCAATTTGGCTTTATTTAAATGTAATGCCCACATTTAAATTTGAGCTATGCATCAGGCAGGCAAATCAATATCGTATTTTCTATTTTTTTGATATTGCCTTTTAAATGAAAAAGAGAGTATTAAATCAAAATAAATGTTTTTCAAGATATTAATTAAGATGCAATTATTAAATTTTAAAAATCTTTGGCTGATTATTTGATTTCAAATTATAAATCACAACCTTTTTACTTATTTTTCCTTTGCATTTTCAAATAATCTCTTCTCTTTAAACAACTTCAAATTTATACGGAATGTTGTGGTAACGAGCGAGAAAATTAATTCAAAATCAGTTTTTAGTCTTTGCCTATTTTACATCAACATGCATGAGAATTTGCTTATTTATTTATTTGTTTTAACGAATTTAAAATATGTTTGTTTGAACAAATTATTCAATTTGAAAAAATAAATAAAAAAATATTAAAGCAAAATATTTTAAATCTTCTTTGGCTATTTGCATTTATTTAAATAATTATTATAAAATTTATAGAATCATTGAGAAAAAAGACACTAAAATTTATATTATTATGGAATACTGCGAGGGAGGAGATGTAGGCACTCTCTTAAAGAAATGCAAGAAAGAAAAAGATTATATTGCTGAAGATGTTATTTGGAAAATATTTACTTAAATAATTCTTGCACTCAATGAATGTCACAACAGACCTTAGGGAAAAATATTACACAGAGATCTTAAACCTGCAAATATATTTCTTGACGCTTAAAATAATATTAAACTAGGCGATTTTGGTTTAAGTAGAGTCATGGGAGAATAATCTGAATTTGCAGATACACATGTAGGAACACCATACTACATGTCACCTGAGTAAATATAAGAGAAAAAATATAATGAAAAGAGTGATATTTGGAGTGCTGGTTGTCTTTTATATGAAATGGCTGCTTTAAAGCCTCCCTTTGAAGCTACTAATCATCTTTCACTTGCTATAAAAATTAAAAGTGGTAAATTTGAAAGACTACCTTTAAGATACAGTGAAGAATTGTAAAAATTAATTGAAAGTATGGTTCATATAGACCCTGAAAAGAGACCTTCTGTTTAAAATATTCTCGAATTGCCATAAATAAACCTTCGTTTGAAGGAAAGAAAGTTGAGAGAAAAGCACTCTTAAATAAAATTAAAAGAAGACGAGCTAAAAAAGCGCGAGGAACAACTGCAAGAAAGAATTGATTAAATAGAAAAAAAGGAAAAAGACTTAACTGCCCAAGAATAAACTTTAAAGGATTTGGAGGAATAAGTAAAATAAATTGAAGCTCAGTTAAACATAAGGTCATCTCAAAATTCACTTCAATAATCTGAAGAAGATATTTTTTAAAGATAAGATAAATAGACAAATAATAATAACAATGCAGGAGTATTACCTTAAAAAAGTGCAAGAGGAGAATATTAATTGCTAAGTTAAAATTTAAACAGTTTTGGTAAAGACCTCATGATGCTAAATAAAGGCAGCGTTGAAAACAATAGTAGTGGCAGCTCAAGTAAAAATAGCACTGCTACAGCATCAAATAATACTTTTGAGATATTTAAAAAAGAAAAAGAAAATATGATAAACAATGGAAGCAATATCTAAAGCAATTTATAAAGTATAGAGAATTACAGAAAAGAAAAGGAAATTCAAAAATAGCTTTAATCTTACTCAAGCAACAAATATCCAATCTTTTAAAAATCTAATTCATCTATTGTTTCCTAGAGTTTAACGGATTAATAAATGCTATTGCAACAATAAAGCTCTTAGGATACAACTTCATCTTAAGTAGTTTAGCAATAATCTAGTGAAAATAATTAATCTAATTTGAAATTAAGGGGTAATATTGCTGATACCTAGTAAACATAAAGCAGCTGTTCTTCTAACTCCAGCAACAATGATGCTAATGCTAGTAACCCTATAACAGCAAACACTAAAGACAAAAATTATACTCTGTACTAGAGAAGAGAGCAAGAAGCTTTTTAAAAAACTCCTAACAATAACAGCAATTTACACTAAAATTATCATACTTTGAATAGATAAGGGGAAATTGAAAGTGTAACTAAAAAACATACTTCTTATTCAAAAGACCATTAATACAAGTCTGTGGATCATTTCACATCTATTTAAAATAACAACAACTCTAGCTCAAAAAAAGATGAGAGTACTGCCTTTAGTACTACTTGTAAGTAAATACCTTAGTCAGCATCATAAAATTAGAATATTGCAAACCAAAGTAGTAATAAATCTTCTCATAAAAGCAGCAGTGAAAATCTCCCTAAAAAGAGTACTGTTGCTTAAATTTCTTCTACAAATAACTAAAATTAAATTGATAATTAAAACTAAGAAAATTCTTCTGCTGCTTCTAATAATAACAATAATAATAATAATACAGGAATGTCTGCATTTGAAAGATACAAAGCTTCCATTTTATAGCAGTAACAATAGTAATAAAATTAAAATAATAATGGTTATTAAAATAAATATGCATAAATTAAATCTAAAGTGCGTTAAGCAAGTTAAGATTCCATGGATGATAATGAATAATAAACTATGAACAATAATTACACTTCAAAGCTTCATACATAATAACCCATTTCAAGTAAATTAAGAGCACAGACATCAATCGATTCAGTTTCTGTAAAATAAAACCAAGATAATAAAAACTACTTGCTTAATTATAAAAAGGATGCTCCTTCTGGTAGCACAGCATCAGCTGCAACAATTACTAGAAGATCAGCAAACACTACAATAGATTCAGTAAAGTATTCTCAAATTAATAATTCTTCAAATATGTAAGGACCTACTAATAATAATAATTAAAATGCCTCTTATGAGATATATAAATAAGCAAACATAAAAAGAACAGATAGTTATAAAGAAAACACTTTCAAAAATATAATGTAATAAAATAATTTCATCAATAAGCAATAAGAAGCTGCAACTCAATCTTCTTCTAATAATAATTAACAAATACATTCTTCAACAAATTTAGCTTAAAATTAAAAGAATTTTTAGAAAAACAGATCATCATTAGAGCCTAAAAATAGATTCCACTCTTAGCATAGCACAACTTCATCATCATCAACAACAACAGCATAAACTGCTATACAATCTACACAATAACCATAGTAGTCTTCATCGTAGGTTGCTTTAAACTCAAATAAACCTCCAATTACTATGATGAATAACAATGGAGCATTAAATGGGAATAGTAATAATAACGAAGATGCCTTACTTAATTTCAAAACGCTCCCTAATACCGAATTTCAATATGATTCCAATAATGTTAATAAAATGTAAATAAAGAAGAAAAACAATAACAGCTTCACAACAACATCATAAAATATAAGCAACACTTATTTAAATAGTAACAATAATTATATAAATAATTAACCACGTTCTACTACTAATAGTAACACAATAGGTAATAACTCAGCTCGTATAAATAATACAGAATAAAGTATTGAAAGAAAAAAAGAATTTCCTCGTCCTAGAAATAATTATCTGTTACCTTAATCCAGATAAACTTTAAACAGTAATCAAAATCCAGATGCTAATATAAAGAATTATTTCTCAGAATAACCAAGCAACCTTATGACTGTGCAGACAGACTAATTGTATAATAAATATAATTTAAGAAAGATAGGCGATAACATTATTTCTCCATCAGTATAGCACGTTTCATCAAACTAATATAGAACTGCTACTTAATACTGATCAAAAAAACTTAATTCAAATAAAATGCATAATTTACTTAAAAATAAATATCTTAATTTTCCTTCACTGAGAATCAAAAAAGTTTTGAACTGAAATCATTTTCCAATAAGATATAACAAAATAAATAAATAAATAAAATTCAGAATGCTAAGAAAGCATATATAAAAAATGATTAATTTTGAAAGACTCCTGCTTAAACTAGTAAAAAAACATATTAATAATAATTCATTCATTCATTTATAATAAAAAGTAGGATTTTTAATAAAATAATTTAGGATTTAATTAATGAATGAATAATTTAACTAAATTCATATTAATGAACTATATAGTAACGAAGATTATTTTCTATTTCATATACAATTATATTGTGAATGTATTATTATTATTATTATAATTATATTATTACAACTCATCTATCCATTTATCTCATAATATATTAAAAATACTTTAAAAAATTCTATTTGTAAATAAATATATAAAGATAACTAATTACATATTTGTATCAATTTTGCTTTTTATTTAATACTATTTTACAATAATTTATTTATTTATTCTCAAAGATCATCGACGTTTCTTTAGTCTTCCTTTTCTCCATCTTCATCATTAATAGGTGGCAGAATTTCAGACTCACCGTACATCATTTCGTATGCAACTTAATATTTCTTTATATTTTCTTACAAAAACATAACAAATTTGGAAGTAAGATCTTCAAAAACATCTTTGTAAGTTAATTTATTTTCTAGTTCATCGGGTTTTGATTCTACAAAATCATGAATTGCATCTATTAAAAGTTATATTTTTTCTTAATTAAAGTTCTATCCTGCTAAACTCATGCCTGCTCCAATTATATCTCTAAGTACTTTAAAATACATTTCTTTAGAAAATAAAAGTTTGCCTTCAGGATCATGCTAGCGGATAATTTCCATAATAAAACTATCGTCGTCTGTGACTGTGTCGTAATCTGACTTAACAATTTGTGAAGTAAATAATATTAGTAGTAGTACTAAAATTTGATTTCTCATATTTTTATTCTAAAATCTCTAAATTTGAAGTATTTATTTTGTTATATTAATATTAACAAATACCAAATATTCCAAGTGTTTTATCTAGATTTTATAAATCTATATTTTGCAAAGTAATATGAAACTAAGACATTAATTAACACATGTAATTAATCTCATGAATTTCTAAAATATTGGTAAATTATGTTAAAACTTCAAATACCATACATTTATCACAAACTAAAAGCTAAAGTAATTTAAAGTTAGGATCAATAAAATAAGCAAAACTCTTAATTTACTTAAAATATTAATTAAAAAATCAACAATTAAATTAAAATAAATTCCATGATTGATGAGCAAGCAAATAATATATTAGATTTATACTGAAAAATAATATGTAACAAAAATAATAGCAGCTAAAACAATAAAAAATATAATATATTAAAGATTAATTAAAACTTTCTTTAAGGAGAGCATATTAGATAGTTATTTAGATAGATAGATAGTTAGGTAGGTAGGTATGTAGCTATTTACTTTGTAAGTTATCTGCTTATTATTTGTTTTGAAATACAACTTCAAAAGTTTTTAATTTAGAAAATACTTCTTTGACTAGGGAGTTAATATTACTTTGTTTTTTATAATGATTTAGCCATAAATTATTATTTATTTATTTATTTATACTAAAACACTAAAGATGGCAATTACTTTTAATTTATAATTAGTTAATGAGGCCTTTCAACAGCAGCCGCCTTATTTTTTTTCTTTTTTTTCTTTATTTTGCTCTTCTGTTTGGTTTTAGTCCAGTTGAAAATTTTATTTTGTTTCTTCTGTTTATTAGATATTAAAATAAAAATTAATATTTTTAAATATACTTTGTTCGTTTATTTATTTATTTGTTAATTTTCTTTTAAAATAAAATACCTTAGTTATTATTTACGTTTTTGTTCATTCCTCCTTAAAGCTGAGCAAGCTAGCTAACTTCTGCTCCTGGAAGCATATTAGCAATAGATCTAAATAGTTATTATACATTTTAACCAGTGAGAGCACTAACTTCAAAAAATTTGACATCTAATTCTTTTGCTTTAACTTAACCATCTGTTGTTTATACTACCCTAAATAGTTGAATCAAAAAAGCATATTGAGTTTAAAGAATGACTTTTAATTAATAATATTTACCTTTTGTCAACTAAATCATTTTTACTACCAACTAAGCAAATAATGACATCGTGTCCTCTTTCTGCCCTAACATCTTCTATCCATTTGGCAACATTATCGAATGAAACTTTGTCTATTTTAGTCGGAGGAAAAATAAATATTAATATAAATCGAATGAGGCTATCTAATTACTTGTAATATCGTAACAGACAACTGCAACAGCGCTATCTCTAATATATGAAGGAATTAAACTTCTAAATCTTTCTTATCCAGCTGTATCCCATAGTTGTAATCTTATAGTTCTATCTTCATAATAGAGGGTCTTGGAGATAAAATCAATACCAACTGTAGGCTAATATTAAAAATAATTATTTTAATTTAACTCAGATATTCAATTTTATTTAAAGTTAATCCATAATTCTAAGTTTCAAGTGGCTATAATAAATATACTCTTAGATTTAAATATTCTTTATATATGATGATTGTTTTTTTATATTTATGATTTATAATAAATAATTTCATTAAGGAGTTAAAATGAGCTAGATTTAAGCGAATCCCAAATATATAATAACAAATTATTTTTAGATAATTTAATGATTTATATTTTTAAATCTATTTCTCCTTAATTCTCTTTAATATATTTCATTAATGTAGTTGTGTTTTTATTTAAATTTTTAAAAACAGTTGATCATTTTTATTTACAAATTATGGATTGGTTTTATAGAGCATTTAAAGAAGAAGAAGAATTATTTACGTGATCTTTTCCATCAAATGTGTCAAACATAAATCTGTTAATAATTGATGTCTTTCCTACACCCTAATCTCCTAAAAATACTAATTTATATTTTGACAAGGGAGTAGCTATTGATCCTTTTGTTTCTGAGTTCATTGTTAATACTTGATTGATTGACTGAATGATTAATTATTTAATAATTTAATTTTATTTATTTTTTTCTTTTTTAATGTTTTCTTTTGATTAATTTAATAACGAAATAATTAATATATCTATTAACAAATTTCTTTTTCTGTTTTTTATAAGACTTTTCTATTGCTTTTAAATATTAAGAAAATAAGCTTATTAGTTATTTATTTATTTATTTACCTTTTTTTCAACTATCCCTCTATCTTAAAAATACAATTTCCTTATTTTTAAATTTTTTGTTTTAAGCTATCATCAATAACTACTAAGACCAAACTAGAATGCATTTTTAATCCGAATAAAATCCATCGATTCGTATTTTAACTTAACATTTTTTTTATTCGTTGAAAATAATTATAAAAAATAATAAAAACTAAAATTAAACTCAAGGCTAAGCTATCTATCTATCTAACCAAATGAAAATAATTAATCATATATCGTTTTAAATAATAATTATTGGAATGAAAAACCTTCAATTAAATTTATTTGTGAATTATAAAAACAAACTATTATCTCAAATAATTTATTTTCAGGTATTTTTCTTTATAAATTAAATTTTTAAATAACTATTACAATTATAAGCTTGAGCTTATTTTTTTAGTGTCTTACATGAAAAATTAAATTATATAAATTTTTGAAATCTATTGAATAAACCCAAAATAATTAATTTTTTTAGACTAGTAACCAAGATAGTAATAAAAAATAAATATATTTATACTGGAAGATACACAATATTTTGAATAATAATTAATAATTTCAATATATTTTAGTAATTAAACACTGAAAGAAAAATAAACTACTATTCTATAGTGTAAATCATGGTTCTACCCAATCAAATCTAACAACTTAATCTATTGAGAATACAGCATCACAATCAACTTTATCAGTATCTTCCATAAATCCAGGACAAGTATACTCTCCTGTAGATTTGTTGAATCTTAGTTTACCCCCTCCACATTTAGTGCATTGTGGTATAGCACCAAGGGTGTATCCATCTGCTACTTTTTCTAAAAGTACTTCTTTAGTACCTGTTTATGTTTAATTATTTGCTTTTAAAATAGCTTTGAGTTAAGCAACAGTTTTAGATTTTAGTTCTTCTAATTTTTTTAAGTATTTTTATCTTTAACCATCTGTGTATCCAGCCAAGCTAACTTCAGCATCTATATCTTCATCGCTATCATCAGCTTTTGATCTCTTGTTGGTTTTCTTTTCAGACTTATTCACTTTTGTAGCTTTCTTTGCTTTTTTAACTACCTCTTCTCCTGAATCAGAATCTGAGTTATCTGGATCCCAGTTTTTATCTTATTTTTTACTTTTTTTATCATAGTTGTTTCTGTATTTAACATATTCATCCACAGCATTGTTAAATAAATCCTTTTCTGTTTACTTAGATGGATTTACATTCATGTTTTTAAGCTTTCCTGTTTATGTTTTAGGGTTATAATCAACGATAGGATGACCAGCTACAGGAGGTAAACACTTTTGGTGATAATATCTTTTACTTACATAAATAGGTTCAGCTCTATCTCTTTCTGAGCTACACCATCTGAGCACATCTTTATCAATAGTTTTGCCACAAGATCTGCACTTGGCTTTATTTGAAACAGAAACTTCGAGATATAAATCTTCGTAGAATTTATATTCTGGTGTATTGCTATCATAATCATAAAAATTCATTTGAAGTATCCTTTTTGTAAATATTTATTTTTACCTAATTTGAAAAATATATTTTTTTATGCTAATTAATCTTTATTTTCTATAAATTTTAGTTTACTTTTTATAAAGGATCTTTAATCAAGGTTGTTAAAATCTGATACCTCAATAGGCGCGGCTTGTTAATAAATTTTCTGATAATCTTGTGGATATTATCTGCTTATATCATAGATGCAAATAGTCCTAATAAATCTATTTGTTTTTTTATCTAAAATATGTCTTTTGTTATTTGAAAATATAAAAAAATATTTCTTTAAATGAGGATAATTAATTAATGTCAATAATCATGATTTTTGTTAAAAAGAGAAATCTAAATTTTTTCTTTGATTTTAATAATACCCTAAATATTAGGTTGTATATTAATTATTATAAAATTAAAGTAAATTTAAATTTATTTTATTTAATTTTAATAATATTTGAATTTAGCTATGGTCAATAATAAATAGAGTTTAAAAAGAAATTAATTTTTAACAATAACTTAAGTAATAATTTTTACAAGTTTAAAGTATAATATTTATTAATTTAATAGCATTATTAGATACTTTCTAAGTAAACAATTTAAAAATTAGAAAGAATATATAAAATCAAAACCAATATATTAACTTATAAAAATGAATTTTTTTAGTATTTTTGATAAAGAGGCTAATAAAAATTTGCTGCAGGCATAATATTATCTATAATATTTTTTATAAAACACAAACAAATTTATTTAGGTAATATAATTTTTTAAAAATATCATCATGTAAAATAAATTAATATAGTTGTTGCATTTATATAAATGATTAATTTCAATAGAATCGATAACTTTTAAACAGATTAATTAGTGCTTATTTGTTTGTAAATTTAATTAAATTATAAAAAAACAATGTAATCTATTTAAAAATTGAAAAAATTAAATTTTTTTATCTTATATCTAACTTTAATCAGTATCAAAAGCAAATCAAGTTAAAGATCTTAATTTATAATTTTTAGGAATTACCGATTAAATGAGACCAGCAAGAGGAAAGTCTAATCCAAAGTAACTTTCTAAATAGAAAATTAAATGGGTATTTACTAGTTTATGATATTAAAATTAGGGCTCCATTAGCTTCTTAATAACTAGAATTGGAAACAAAAAAAATGGTACTTATTATGAATAATAAATAGATTTATATAGAAAATAGTAATTTTTAAAGCAGAAAAGTTTACTTAACTTTTTAAAAATATAGGAAGAAAAGCTAGCCTATTTGAAGGCATAAATGGAAGTAGAAAAAAAGAAAAAAGAAGATTAGTATATTCTTATTGAAAGATAAATTTATTATTTATTTACTTAAAATATAAATAAATAATAGATTAAAAACAAGTGGAAGTAGATGGAAGTCATCTACAGCAGCATAACCAATTAAGAGTAATTCTTTAAAGAATCTCAAAAATTAAATTGTTTTTATAATAAGATTATGCTAATATGATAATTGATGCAAAAAAATCAAACGAGAAAACAACTAAAATTGACTACGCTAAAATGAACAAAGAATTTGGTTAAAAAATGGCTCAAAAATCTTCATTAAGTAACTTATTTGTTTATGCTAAAAAACAGATTTTGAAATTTTAATATTTGATAAAGAAAATACAAGTAGCAGTATGTCTTCGATACAAAGACCCTCTTCAAATACTTAGTCTTCAAGACAAAAAGAAAACTAAAGCTCTAATGATTTAAATAAATCTCTTAATGGGTCATTCTAATAAAGTAGCAGTAAAGGAATGATTGAGAGAAGAAGTTCAAAAGATTCCAGCTAAATAAAACAAAACAAAGCTATTTTAACTCCTTTTTTAAAATAACTCCTAGAAGAAACAAATTTAGTAAAATATACAGATGTGTTCTTAAGTAATGGATACTCTAATGAGGAATAAATAAAATGTAAAATTCATTTAAAATATGTTTGATTATTTAATTTTTAAACTATTATAAAGAAATAAATACAGATGCATTAAATAAAATGGGTATTCCTCCTGGATTTTAAATTAAAATAATGAAAAGGATAAATACTTTAAATCTGAATAAAAGTGTTGATTTAAATAACACTGAATTAGCAAAAAAACCTTCAATGAATAATAATAATAGTATTACAACACCCAAATCCGTAGCATAGAAATCTCTTTTAGAAGAATAAAAAGTAAATATATAAGAAAAAAAAAGCGAGTCTCCTAGTAAATAAACTGATAATAATAATAATAAGATTGCAAGTAGACCTCCCTTATTGAAGAAATAACCATCTCAAGATTTAAAAAAAGTAAGATTTTAAGAAAAATCTCCTTAAATATAGCCTAAAATAAAGTAATCAACTGACAACACTGGTAAATAGTTATTTCACACAGAGTCAACAGCAACAGACGCTCAAACTCCTTCTGACTTTTTATCTAAAAAAGTAAGCTGTTGGTAATGCTACTCTATTTTTGTTGAGGAAAAAGCTATTTAATAACACGGAAAGCTGTTTTGTAAATAAGAATGCCTTTAAACTTATGAAGATTTCTATATAGTAAATTATTATTATTTTTATTCAATTTAAAAATAACTATTTTACAAAAATAATTAGGTGCAATGTGCTAATAAAAATTGCTTAAAAAAAATAAGCAAACAAGACTGTAGCTTTAGAGAGGGTAATTGGTATTGTCTAGGAAAATGTGAGCCCAATATTTAGCAAATAGAGCAAATGTGGGAGGAATAAATTTAATCTACAGAAAAAATGGAAGGAGAAACTGATGAATAATACTATGAAAGAAAAATCAAAGAGTTCGAAAACATAGATAAAAGAAAAAAAGTAGAATATGATTTAAAGCTTTCTAGTGAAAATGAAAAGAAATCTAAAATTTTATCTCTTGAAGAAATAGAAGCAAAATATAAATTTATAAATGAAACCCAAAATATTGATTGAATTAAAATTATTGTTAATTGCTCAACTCAAATAATAAAAACTCACAAATAATTAATAAAAATTACTCAAAAATATTGAATTAAAATTTAAACATAGTTAAAATTTTTTAAAAATAATAAATTTCATAAGATAAGTATATTATATTTATCTCTCTCTATCTAATTATCTGTCTACCTATCTATCATCTAACTATCTATCTATCTATTTCTATATTTTTCATAAAAATGAATTTCTTTCAATTAAATGATAAATATGTTCTAATAATTTATCTGATGCAGTTTATATTTACAATAATTTTAAAAAACTAATAAAAAATTCAAATATAAAAAACATTTTAATTAAAAGAATCAATAGTTTAGATATTTTTTTAGAATAAATTTGTCAATTTTAATTAAATAAATTCTTTTAAATTACATTAACTTAGTTAGTTAAGGGATAAATAATAATATTACTTATTTATTTGTTTTTGGTTAGAATAGTGATTATAGATTGTTTAACCAGTTTATAGATAAAATGATACCCTCTCTTAATTCAAAATTATAAAAATTTTGGATTTTTGGATCTTTTATTAATCTATCTGTTCTTTACTTAATCTTTTTAGTATATTAGTTATTTTATAAATTTATTTGTTCCTTTACTTTAAATATTCTTAGAGGATATAATTTTCATTTCAAATTTGATTTTATCAAAATAATGCTTATGAATGAAAATTATGATTCAGTTTAAATAATTTTTATATTCTAAATATTACAAGTATTATAAATTACTTCAGGTAGTTTTTTGATTTAGAATATTTAAAGAAAGAAAAAATTATTAAATATAAAAAAATTCTGAAAACATATTAGAAATATACTAAAATTTGTTTCAAATGAAATAAATAAATTGGCTTAAGATGATATGATGATTTATACAATATACATGATGAAATAATTTAGATAAAAAGTAGAAAACTTATTATAAGTTAATAATTTATATGTTCATAAAAAGGAGTTTTATATTAGTTAGTTAGACTATTAGTGTTTTTTTTATAAATTTGTATGATTTATTTATTTTAATTTTCTATAAAAATTTAACTTTTTTAAATTTCTAGTCCACTACACTTGATTGATTGATTTATTTATTGATTCATTGATTGTTTTGTTATAGGCATTTATTTGTTTTTTTTGTTTTCAATTGACTATAAATTTCTTTTAGAAGTAAGACATCTAGTTCAGTTCTTTGAAGTGAGAAGTTGAATATAATATCTATTTAAATGAAAAATCATTTTTCTTATCTCAACAACAGCCATTAGATGCTGGAGGTGTTGGCTTTGTTTTTGCTGATAAAGTCATAGTATTTTATTCAGTTCCAACCTTTACTCCAAAAGTCTATTTATATTAATTTTAAATAGGAAACTTTTAGTTATTTTAATAGTAAAAAATAAATTTAATATTACCTCGATGTTAGGATCTATTAAGCCTTGATTAATCTTTTCATAGATCATTTTTGCTGTTTATTTGAAGGCTTCTTCAACATTATATGCGGTTTTAGCACTTACTTCTAAATAAACAAGATCATGCTCTTTGGCAAACTTTTCACCTTCTTCATAGCTTACTTGACGACTATTTATAAAATTATAAATGTTATTTAAATCTTTCTCTTCTTCATAAAAGTTATAATCAAAGTGTATTGAAATCATCTCACACACATTTTTTAATTTGCTTCACAGATAAAGTAAATTGTAAAAATTTTAAAAGCAATCTAACAATAAAAATTTACTCTTATTCCAAATCGCACTTGTTACCAACTAAAATAAAACTCATTTATGGGTTTCCGTTTTATCTAGCTTCTTCAAGCCATCTGCCAAGATGTTAGAAACTCTCACGCCTTTTCAACAAAAAATTAACTTAAATTTAGTCAATACATTGATAAAATTGTTTTACTTAGTAATATCGTAAACTAAAAGAGCTCCAGCTGCTGATCTATAATATGAACGAGTAATTGATCTAAAGGATTCTTAACCAGCCTAATTGTTTTAAAGTATTTTAAATTATTTTTATGTTTGAAAAAATAATCAAAAATCTAATCAATTTATTTTATTTTATAGCTTAAGAAATAACTATTTAGTGATCCTTCAAAGAGGAGGTAAAGTGTTATTTGTAAAATATAATTAATTACTGTATCCCAAATCTAAAGCTTAATATTTTTATTATCAAAACTAATCATTCTTGCACCAAACTCGACACCGATAGTTACATCGTGCTTTTCTTTGAATCTCTTATCTATGAATTGAGAGAGGATGCAACTTTTACCGACACCTTTTTTAATAAAAATAAAATGTCATAAAGGCAAGATTAAATAATTTCTTTAAACATACCAGTATCACCGATGATAATATACTTAAAAAGATAGGCGTAACTCATATTTTTTATTAGCTATATTATTTTAAGACTCTTAACTCTTTCTTTGTTATTTTAGTTTGCTTTAGATTTTTTTCTTTTTCTTAATAAATTAATTTAATGATTTAAAAATGTTTATTGTTTTCAGTCAATTAATAAGTTGAGTTCCAGACTATTTTAAATAATAGTTTAGAATGTTTTTATCAGTACTTTTATTTATCACTATCATCATCAGCTTAATTCAGTTCTTCATATAAATTTTGTATTGTAGATTGATAGTTCATTATCAATATTCCTTCCTTTCTTTCTATTTTATTACTTTAGCAAACAAAGAAAAATATTAAATTTCTTTTTTGAAAACCTTATGATAAATTATTATATCAATCAATATCAAATAAATAGCTACATATCCATTTTGCAAATTTTTCTCTATCTTTCGGTATGAAAAAGATTGCAAATATAACAAACAAACATATTTGATAATCAAGCTTTTGATTTATTCATCAATTTTACCTTGTTATAGATAAAGTAAATTAATTATTTTTATATTTTAAATTCTAATAAGCCGATTAGCAGAAAAAAAAATACCTAGTTTTCTGATAAGGAGCTATTTAAATTTTAGATACAAATTTTAATTTTGGTGAAGGCAATTTTAAAATCATAAAAATTATTTTACAACTAAATTTTTGAAAAAGGAAAAAAAATAAAAAAAGAAAATTTTTACATTATAAAAAAAAGAATTAGTAATTTCATAAAGTATTAAATTTAGTTCATTTTTTATATAAGTACTGATAGTTTCTTTTTAGCAAGCATTTTTTTGCGCGAATCTTAGTAAAAGAAAGAAAATAAATAAATTTCACTATGATAAAGTTTAGTCTGAGAATAGTAAATACATTTTTAATGAACAAATATAATAAATAAAAGTAAAAGTTTCATAAATAATTATAAAATAATATTGTAAATTTATTATTTAGTAAAATTTATAATGTCTTTTTTTAGATATCAAAACAATCTCTTCACATAGGTTGCATTTTACTTTCAATTAATATTTTCTTTCTTGCATCAACCTTTAAGTTTTTAAGTTAGGAATAAGACTAAATATATAATTTTCTTATAATATAAATTTACTAATCTGATCATAATCTACTCATAAGCTCTCTCGAATTAAAGAATAGGCTCCCTAATTGAGTTGGCCTAAAAATTAACAGGTCCTTCTTTATCGATAGCTGATATTATTGTCTATATAAAGTTTGAATATATATTCTTTAAATTAAAACAACAAACTCTAATTAAGATTTACACGAATAGCCTCCTCAAAGGTCTCTTCAGAGGTCTTCAAATTTTAATGCATTTAGTTAGAGTGTGGGTGGTTCATATCTTAGTTTAGCTTAATTTACAAAATAAATATATAAATAATTAGTGTTTAGGAACAAATTTCTTAATAATTAGAAGTAAAAAGTAATTTTAATTAAAAAATAATATATAATATACATAAATGTTAAAAAATGAAATATACTTTTTCTGATAATAACTTTTAAGCAATTGGCATTTAAATTTTCATAATATTATATATTATTAAATTTTAATTATCGTTAAAGAAAAAAAGTAAAGTTACCATTTTAATTCTTTCAAATAAAATATTTTTGTTTATTAAAAAATATTTTTATCTATTTCTGATTTAGAGAAGAACAAATCAATAAATAAATAATTTAATTTTTAAGGAAATTTAAAATTTTTATTCTTTAAATTCTTCTTAAGTATAAATATATATTTGACAATATTATGAGTATTTTTGTAGAGTACATTGAAATTAGAATATTAAATTATCATTTTATGAATTTAGTTAGCTAAACAAAATAATTTTTTAAGTAAAAAAATATTAATTTATCAATTTAAAATAAAATTAATTAATTTATCATACTAAATTATTATCAAAAATTAAATCAAATACCTAAAAACGTACCAAAATTATAATGATTTTTTAATAAAAATAAAACAATTTTTTTAGTTTTAACATTGACATTTATTTGAATTAAAAAAATATTTTATTGAATTATCATTTATTAAATAAAATTTAACGAAGATATTTTTTTATTTATTATTAGAGAGTATGTATCATTCGTTTTTAAGATTTTTTCTAAACCAAGGAATAAGTCTAGAAACAGTTTTTTAGTAAAGTTTATAACTTGGCTTTTTTTATGATAAATACTTTTCCATAGCTGGAACACTATAAAAGTTAAATAAGCAAGTAATACTAACAGCTCCAATCACAGTCCATAATGGAGGATTTGTAGATCCAAGCAATGAGATAAAGATTCCCCACCATATTGTGATTTAGCCAAAATAGTTAGGATGTCTCGAGTATTTCCATAGTCCTACTTCTATGCATTTTTCAGTTTTCACTCCTCTCCAAGGAAGCAATTATTCATCAGCTATAGCTTCAATAATAACTCCTGCTAAAGAAATAAAGCTTCCTAAGTAGGTAATAAATTCTTATATAAAAGTTTAATTTGCAAGATCCTCGTTTAAAATATAGTAAAGAGGAGTCAATCCCAAAAAGACTAGAATTGTTGGAAACAAATGAAAACTGAAAAAAGAAAACAACCAATATAAAACTGGATTATGAATCACATTAGAGTATTACTTGTATCTGAAATCTTCATATTGGAAACCAGGCCAGAATCTATTTTATTTTATATAAATTGATACTTAGTAAATAAATTTGAAAATAATAATAAGCTGATCTACCTAAAATAGTAAACATTCTGCTTAATGCAGTAAGCAAGTAGTGGGAAGATTGCTAGCATGTTTCTTAAACTATTTGAATATAAGCTTTATTTGTTCAAAATATATGCATAACCAATAGGTAAGGTTTACCAGTAAGGATCATAAATGCTACTATTTTTGAATATAAAAGAAAAAGCGAAGACCAAAATAGTATGTGCGATATCAACCAAGAGCACTCTAATTAGAGGATGTAAATTGAATGGTTATGTAAAATCATAAAAGATTTCTAAGGTTAGAAAAGCCAAAGCATATGGGAAAACCATAATGAAGAGACTAACCAAATATGGGTATTTATTTTCTTAAGATTTGTTCATTTTAAATTACAAATGTTGGAAGTTTATTGTTTACCTTAATTTATTTATCAATTTTTATTAAAATATAAATCTTTAAGAATATTATTAATCAAACATAAATTTATTAAAATTTATTAGAAATGTTATAAACTAAAAACTAAACAAGAGTAATCAAGATACTTCTTGAAATTATAGGTTAAATTTTTTTGCAAAAATAAAAAAATTAAATTATATAAAACAAACAAATAATCGTTCAATCATTATCCATAAAAGATTTTAGATTTTTTGTTTTTAGTTCATCAAATTAAATATTTTTTAATCAACACCAGCCAGTTTTATGAATATTCGTTATTAAATGCAATCAACTTAAAAATTATTTAAAATTTTTTTATGAATATTTTCATGATAATTTTATGATGAAAATTTGTTTAGCTGAAATTTTGCAATCCAATTATTTAACAAACATTATAAATAAATAATAGATTTTTGATAACATTTTAAAAATTCACAGTTTGTTAATTTTTATAACAAATATAATACAATAAATAACTTGCTGTTTTTAAAGATAATAAATTTTTTTTCTTCTAAATTGTTTATAAATTATAAATCAGTAAACTCTTCTAAATAAATGTATACCTATCTCAAAATTATAATATGTCATATTTTACCTCTAGGTTAGTTATACTAAAATATTAGATTGAGCAACACTTATTACACATTGCCTATTTATATAATTATAAATTTTAATTATCTTTGAATGGTTTAAATAATTAAATTAAAAGTTTACTTAAAAGTTGAATTAAAGCTAATTTATTTACTATTTATTTAACTTAGATTGATTAAGAATACTTAAATCTAAAATCTGATATGAAGTCTCAGCACATTTTTTACATTTTATTAAGAATTTTAAATAGTTAAACTTAATTTCACCATGTATAACAGCTGAAAATTAAAATAAGAGGCTTATATCATTAGAATTTTGCTTATCAGATTTCTTAGATTTTTCATTGATAATTGGTACAACTTGATATTAATTAAAAGAATATATTTAATTAAGAATTTAATAAACCCAAAAATATTACACTTATCCTTCATATATAATTTTTTTTAGCTACAATTACATATTATACTTTTTGATTTTTCATCAAAGTTCGTAATACCGCAATCTTTACATGTATAACTAGCTTGAAAACCTTCTACTTGGATTATATTTTCAATCCCTAAAAAAGTTTCTACTTTTGCAATCAAGCGGACATGTATTAGTTAACTCTCCTCATAAATTAATGTATTATCTAATATTTTTTCCATTAAAATATCTAAGAGGTTTTATTTAATCTAATTTACTAATAATTTGAGATTAAAGAATGTTTTTAACTTCTGGATCTACTGTAATATCGCCTTGAAAATGTTATGAACTTTAATCATCTAATTAAATAGTTTGATTTTAACTCAGATTACTACTCATTCTTGTATATAGCAATTTATTTCAGCTTCTACTAAAAAATTTATTAATTTAATTTTTTCAATCAAAAATATATGATAAAATCAGGAATAATTAATATTTTTTTTAAAAATTACAAATTAATGAGACAAAAAATATCTTAGCAAATTAAATCCATATAACATCTTACAAAATAAAATTGTATTTAAAACTATTTTATAACATTAATTAATTAATAAATTTTATATATTTAAATCAAATGAATTTAATTATGAAAAAAATTTTAGAAAAATAATTTATAAAAAAATATTATAATTGATTTGATAAAATAGAATTTTCTTTTGAAAATAATTATAAGTTAATTAAGCAGATATAATACTGATGTCTATTTTGACATAAAATAATTAAACATCTAAATTATAATAATTTGAAGATTATAATAATTAATTTTTGTAAGTAAGTTTGTTTGTTTTGTTTGGATAGCAATAATAAAAAACTATACAAGAAAGTTAAATTGTTTGGTGAATAGAAAAATTTATAGAAAAAGTAATTTAAATAGCATAAATATGTCAGATAAGCAATAGTAGCCTAAGAAGGGCATGCTTAAATTAAAAGGAAATAAAACTGCTTCTGATATTGTGAGCAATTTAAAAAGTCAATAGGAATTATTGAAGAAAAGACCTATTTAAGAAGCATTACCAAAAGAATATTTGTAGCATAAGAAAAAAGAAGATGAAGAAAAAAAGAAAAAAGAACAAATAGAAAAATTAGCTTCATAGCCAGTCACAGGCGAAATCAAGAAAACTAAAAGTTAAGAAGCTTTTGATGTTATTAGAAAAAAGAGATTTGATGAAAAGGTATAATAAGAATTAAAAATCACTCACAGAGAAAAGCTTGAAAAATTCAACAAAGGTTTAAGTTAACTACCTGAACATTTTGACATTCCTAAAGTAGGTCCTGGATGATAATCAAACTGTTTATTGTATTTAATAATTATACATGTTTACATTGGTTACAAAATTTAAAATGTTTATTAAAAGTTTTCAAAAAAATTATTCTTTAAATAGCTTTTAGATTTATTAAAATTTTTGATAATAGTAATTTTGTATATAAATTGTTAGATTTTAGCAATAATCCAAACAAAAAATATATATATAAATGATTTTAAGATCTATTTTAAAAGTTAAAATATATAATAATTTTATATTTAATTTAAAATACGAAAAATAATTATTTAGAGTTTTAATAAGTATGAAAACATTCACAAAATAAATGCTTTACTAATAGAAATTCAGTTTAAAAACAAAAAAAAATTGTAAAAATATTTAAATTATTCATACTTAAAATTGTACCGCTCGATTAGCTCAGCTGGTTAGAGCATGCGGCTGTTAACCGCAAGGTCGTAGGTTCGATCCCTACATCGAGCGCTTTTTTTTTCATATCAGAATTTTTATAAAAATTACAGAACTTTATTTGATCTCAAAATAAAAAATATTTAAGTAGATCAAATATTTAAAATGTTTAAGAAGATCAAATATTTTTTCATTGGAAAAAAAGTTATTCTCAATAAAAAAAAATGCAAAATATTTGTAGATTTTGCTTCTATCAAAAGTTTGTATGATAAGTTAATTGAAATAATCAAAAACTTTTTTATATATGTAATGGAAAAATTAAAATGAATATGAGCTTATAAAAGAAAAAAATATCGATTTCAGATACTACTAATTCTAAACTTATCTACTTCAAGTATTTAAATATTCATAAACTAGATAGATGATATAAATATATTTAGATAGTTAGATAAATAAATTAATAATAATTTTCTATAAATTAAGTTAGATATTTTGATTTTTAAAAAACAAATCGCTATTGATATAACTTCAAGTCATTTTTAGCTTTTTGTTGTAATAAGATGAAAAGTTTAGGTAATTATAGTGCTTTTGCTTTAACAAAAATAAAGAAAACTTTAAATTTAATTATTATTAATATTGATTGTAATTGTTATGGAAAAAAATATTAATCAACATACTAATTTTATAGAGGTCGAAGATATTGAATAAGCGCAGGCTATTGTAAAAAATTAAGATGATGAGAAGAAATAACTATATCTACCTCAAGAACCTGTTCAGAAAACGGAAATGGAGTACTCAAGGTATTAAATACCACCTAATTTTTAAATTGCACATCAACATTAAGTAAATTAAAAAATAGGTCTTTAAAAATTAAACGAATAACTTAAATTTTTACTAAAGATAGCTAACTTGGTAGGATATGAGAGTAAAGAATCAAAAGATTTGTGTGTCTGCTGTGCAAGATAAATCAATAAATAAAAAATTAATTTGCTTTGTAATCTCAGAGATCTCTCATTTCTTGGGAGTGGCTACCCTCTATATTTCAGTTTTTTAAAGTACTGTGAGGTATTTCTATGCCTTATACTATTGACTTCAGGAGGATATAACATGCTTACTAATGCTATTTATGGTTAAGACTGCAAAGAAGATAATGAAATTGAAGGATAAGACACTTCATAGATCTGTAAGAAAAATTGGATAACAGTAATTTCATTAGGAAATAAATAAGAACAAAAGACTTTAATGTTTGTATAAGAGATACTCAATTTAGCTACTGTGATTATAATTATTATATTACTTCAAATATTTAGACGCTATTAACGTAAACTAGATTCAGAGTGTGATGAAGCAGATATTTCTGCAAACGATTACACATTATTGTTTGAAAACATTCCCTTGGAGTTTGATGCTATTAATAGCGACTATGATGATGACTTGAAGCTGTATGTTGAAAAAGATATTTCAAAAATGTTAAATTAAGAAAGTTCAACACCAAACTAATGCCTTGAAGTAGTTAAAGTGATTTTATGCTACAATCTTAAAGAATTATAGCAATTAAATGACAGACATTCAGAGTTAATAAAACAAAAATAAAATACAATAAAATAAATGAATAAAGGAAAAATAGCAGACACTTTAATTTTAGAAAACATTAACAAAAAAATAGCAGATTTAGATGATTAAATTTTAAGATTTTAAGAGAAATTTGTAGATGGTAAAGGCAAAGAATTCATGAAGCAATATTTTACTGGTAAAGCACTCGTTTCTCTAAAAACTGAATAAAGTAAAACTATTTTTATAAATTATCTATTAAAATTCTTTACTTCATTTTTTAAATCATTAAATTACTCATAGATTTTTTTAAATCTGGTTAAAATTTATTGTTTTATTAGTTCTATAAGATTTATCATTTATTTTAAAAACATAATAAGAAATTGTAATTTTAATTTCGAGAAAAGTAAACTTAATTTTTCTATAAATTTTTCAAGAGATGGTTGCTAGAAATAAAAAATTAGTTATTGATAATTTTTATTAGCTATATAACTACCTATCTAATAATCTTTAAATTTTATTTTATTTTTCTTTCTATAACTAACTAAAATATTGTTTAATTAGTGAAAGAATAAGTCCTCAATTTCGCAAAAGACTCTAAAAGATCTAAAGAGCTAATCTATCAAAATCAAGTAGTTTAGATAAAATAGGCACCTTATCCTTCAGATATGTACTGGGAAAATTTACACATAACATAAAATGAGAAAAATAAAAGATTTGTTAAAGGATTTTGCATAACTATATTAGCATTGGCTGGATGTGCAGGATTAATATATTTACTGTTATTTATTCAAAAGCAATAAAAACCTTCTTAAAATTAAAATACAAGTTAATAAAGTAATGCGTTGGTTTAGAGCATAGCTATTTTACTATCTATTGCAATTACTATATTAAATTTTTTACTGTAAATTGTTCTTAAATATCTGACAAAGTAATGTTTTTAATATTGTTTTAAACCTCTAAATAATTTTAATTAAATAATTAAAGTATTGAAGGATGCTATACAAGGACTGAGTTTAATATAAGTATTGCCAAAAAAATGGCATGGGCTACTTTTATTAACACATCTTTAATACAATTCTTTATAGATGTTGTTTTGAGCGATTCAAAAAAATTTGGAGCAATATTTTCAGAAGGTGGGATTGCTTATAACTAAAATTACGTCTTTATGTTTAATATGGTAATTCCTTTTGTAATGGGACTTATCGATTTCCCAGGCATTTTCAAAAAGGTAAAATAAAAAATGCTATCTAAATAAGTGGAAAAATGCTATTTTACACAAGAACAACTAAATACGTAATGTTTAATTTTTAAAAATAGTCTGTCAATTATTTAATTTTAAATAGCTTATACGAGTATCCATAGTATAATATTTCTCAGTAGTATGCTAATAATTTAAAAACTATGTTTATGGTAGCTTTCTACTCGCCTATAATTCCAGTTGGTATATTATATTCAATGGTTGCTATACTTCTAATGTATTGGGTTGACAAGGTAAATAAATAAGTTTGAAATAGTTTTGGATCAAAATATTAATTTTTTTGAATTATTTTTTAGTTTAATATACTGAGAAGAAAAACAATCAAATTCTCTTAATCTGCAGAATTATCAATTGAGATGACTGAAATGATTGAATATATATTACCTATTTATTCTCTCTCTAATGCACTATTTTTGCTATATATTGTTGGGATTGATTATGTTTCTGTGGTAAGCTGGATTTCTTTAGGAATTGGTCTAATTCATGCAGCTCTTCCTATGTAATTATTCAATGAAAAAATGTTTGAAATTGCTGAAGCACCTCCTAATTTGCAAGATTTTTACTAAGCTGAGCAGTTTTTCACCACTGATTATGATAGAGAAAATCCAGCATATTAACTTATAGTACTAAATAAATACACTAAAAAAGAATAGGAAAATAAATCAATTTAAATCAACAATAATATTTAATTAAAAAACTCTACACCTAAAAAGCTATAATAATCTATTTTCAAATCAAATAATGAAGATGTCATTTAAAAGCATTCAGATCATAAAACAAAAGTAGTACATGAATAAGGTTAAGGTTCAAATAGGAACAAGTATTTTAGCTCAGAAAAAATGTATAATTCAAATCTCCAGATAAATTTTATAAATTCAAAGTAAGAAACAGCAGATACAAATTAAAAAATTAGTAATCTCGAAGACTCTGTTTGCTGAAAAGAATAATAAATTGAGATATTTAGTCAATTTAATTTATTTTAAACATAATAAATAATTAAAACTAAATTGCCAAATATTAAAGTTATTATATATATTTATATATGTGTAGTTGGCAAAATATTGGTTTAATTAATTTTATAAATTGTATAAAAATATAATAGTAACTATCCTCAATAGCAAAAAAGTATTTTGAAAATAATTTATTTGCTTTAATTATGACTGTTTTACTATCAATTTTAATTAATATTTTAAATGTATTTTATTCTTCTATATAAAAATTCAACTATTGTAAATTTCAAAATTTCCCCCCCTATTAATAAAAATGAATACATTTATAGAAATGTATTCATTTTAATTATAGGGGGGGAAATTTTAAAATATATAATAATAAATATTCTAAATTCACTAAGTAAATTATTGTTCCACTTAGCAAACGATTTTACAATTAATTAATTAAGTTAATTATACACATTTATTTATATATACGTTGTCAGAATAATCTTATGATCTTAAATTTCTGCACTAAAATATATCTATATATAAAAATTTTTCTTTTATAATTATTTATTGTTTTTTTAAATTAAAACATTTACATATTTATTTTTTATTTTTTGTAAAATTATTTTTTTACTTACAATTTTTTTATAAAAAAGTTTTTTAGGAATTTAATTTTTCTTTTTTTTTCAATAATTTAGCTTGTTTATTAGATTGATTAAAACTAGTAAGTAAAAAGATTTGATTGGATTATTCAAAATGTCTTATTTGCTAAAAAGAAAAGCTTAGCAAGGAGCTTATGACTACTCCTAAATAAATTAATTGGAAAATATTAGAAAATAAACAAAGAAAGATGAAGATTCTGCACTCTCTATTTCATAATAAGACTTAGAATTTATTGAATCTCTCCCTCAAGTTAGCTTCTAGACTCCAGATATAGAATAAAATCAGATGTTTTTAGTGTAGGTAGAAATATCACAATTTATTTATTTAAGAATATTTTCAAATAATTTTTATATTCAGCTTTACTAAAATATAATTCAAAAAGGTTTAGTATCTTCAAGATGAGATTGAGAATAGTGTTAGGTTAAAGAATTTCAAAAATATTCCAAGAGTAATAATAATATTTTTTAATATCTAAATAAGGAGACATTAATATTTTAATTATGATGTATTTATGAAAACTAGATTTTGAGAAAGAAACTTATCGCTTTAGTAAAAAATAACTCCTAGAAAAAAAATTAGGACCAATTTCAGAGATTGATGAGCATTCTTTCTTCATGTTTATCTTTACAATAAATTGCAAACAACTTCTTCTTATAAGTAATAAAATCTAATTTTTTGTTAGATTTAGTGATATAAATAAGCTTTGAAAATGATATAAAATGCTTGTTTTTTTAAATGATAGAAAGAGCTATGTGACAATCTTTTTGAAATTTTAAATTATTATGAAGAGTTTGTAGATAGTGATTGCATAGACATTTTATTTAATTTGGTAAAATATTCAGAATATTATTAAAAAATATATTTATTTTTTATTTGTTTTTTTGTTATTGCTGACTCACACAGCTAAGTATAGTTGAAAGTGGAGGTATCAAAGAATGTTTGCTCAACATCATCATTTAAATGTGCAAGAAAAACATGAATAAATGCAAAAAGAGTGTCTAAGAAAATTAGGACAATCCTGAAATTAACAAATTAAGCGTTAAAATGAAATTTAAATTTATCAAATTATTATTCAAAATTATCAGTGTCGATGTACCAGAATAGGAGCTGTAAAGCAATAGTAAAAATATTTCAATATTAAATTCAGAGAGTTCAGCTTCCAAAAATCTTTAGCAGAAACCAGCTAAATCATTTCAATCCTAATTGATTGCAGAGATGTTAAGATGGCTTTAGCAAGAACCTTTAATCTCTTCAAAAGTTCTTAAATTTTTATTAGGGATAGAAAGTAGATAAGCAACGATTGTCAAGCTCTGCTTACTTAAAAATATTAACCTTAATGAAGATTCTTAATTATATTTCTTAGATTTTCTATAATTACTTTTCAAAAAAAATCCTTAATCGTAAGGTGATATTATTCACAAAGTGTTTTTATACATCAATAACTGTACCAGGTCTCTTTCATAATAAATAAGACTTAAAGCATCATAAATATTACATTATTTCCCATACTTTGATGAAAATCTTCTGTTGAGGACAATAAAACTAGAATAATTTTAAGATTATGGAAAAGCAGGAAGTTAAACTCCTACAAACAGTGTAATGACACCTAGTAAAAGTAAATTTTTGCTTTAATTAATAATGAATTTGATATAAATTTTGACAATTTAGACGACTAAGAAAGATTTTCAATCAGCCACGGATATGGTGCAATTGTTCATCTATTAGAGGACGAGTTTAATGAAATAAGAAAGAGTGCAATTGATATCATACAGAATTTTGGACAATAAAGCGAATAATTTGGTAAGGAGTCTAGAGATATATTATTTTATATGCTCAATGATGAAAATGACTCTGTTAGAATTAAAGCAATTTAAGGAATTAGCAATGTGTTAGCTTAAGAGTCCGTCGAAATACCTGATGGCTCAAATAGAAAATTAGTTGTTATAACAAATGAAGAAATGGATAGCTTAATGTTCAATTTAAAAGAAAAAGTACCAAGATTAAGAATTGTAATTTACAAGCTACTAGGAAAGGTGAAAATAAATAATATAGATTAGCTAAATATGATTCTTAACATAACACTTAGAAATATCAATGAATTTGGGGACAGTTCTTATATTTTCGAGATGTGTAAAAACGTAGGAGAAAATAATAGTGAGCTCATTAAAAAGAATATTTGCTAAATTTTGCAGATAGCTGATATTCTCTATGTTTAAGAACCTCATTGGAAAGATAAAGCCCATATTTATAGAATTATTATGATTTCAAATGCTTTCAAAAACAGAGAAGAGCTTTTAAAAAACTCAGAAACTCTCCTTCCAAGTTATTTTTTAAAGTAATACGATATGATGTAGGATCTAATGCCAAAGTATTTTCATCAGCTTTACAGGTAATCATTAAATAAAGATTTTAAAAACTAATTTTTATTTTAATTTATTCTTAGTTATGAGTAGAGCTAATTATTCCCTTAGAAATAGCAAGAAGATGAAAAGAAAAAATATTATAAGAATCAAAGAGATATTGAAAAATAGGATAAAGAGATTGAAGAAATAGAAGAAGAAGAATAAGGTGAAACTAAAATAATTAAAAATGATAATTAAACAGAGAAAAATAATTTAGAAAAGGTTTATGCTGATAATCTACTCAGTTTATTAGTTAATAGTTTATCTGAAATAGGTAAAAAAAACTCTGCCTTTCAAGTAATTTAAAAAAATGCAAAAAGCTAAAAGTCTGTTTCTGGGCCTCAGCAAGACTAATATTAATTTATAAATAAAATTTCTAAAATTGCATATCAACTTTCACTATTTATTAAATAATCACAGTAAAGGATATCTTAATAACAATCTATTTAAGATGTCTAAGCTTTGAGATATTAGCTATTGAAGATTATTAAAAATATCCATAAAGTTTAGTGTAAATTTATTTTAGATGATTAAAGTCAATAAGTTATTGAAAAAATGCTCTTTGTTGCAATATTGTAGTTGCCTATTCTTCATATGACTTAAATTAATTCAAATAATTCTTCAACAGATTTATTCGAATCCATTAAATTTGTTAAAACTATGACATTTATAAAAGACATAATTAAAGAATTTTAAGATGCTAACAATAATAAGCTCAATAACAATTAACACCAAAGTGCATCTTCCATTCGCTCTAGTAACAATCCTTTCTTTCTTCTCTACTCATGCTTGGAAGAAGGAATGAAGATAACTAGTGATGTTTAAGCAAACCCTTAAAGACTATCTATACCTTCTACTAGAGAAATATTTTTTAATAGATATAACAACTTCTTAAAGTAATTGCCATACAGGTTACTTTTTCCTAAAAAAGAGAGCAATAATTATTTTTTATAAAAATAAAGTTCAATTCTGCAAAACTAGTTGAACTCAAACTAAAATAATTAGCAAATAAAATTAAGAAAGGCAAACATTTTCGTGCCAAACGATGAGCCTGTTGAAATTCAGTCTAAATATATGGCAAAAACAGGTTTTATAGCAGAAATAACTCACTTTTTGACTACTGAAGAGAGAAAAAATCTTTAAATAATTGTGGAGTATTCAGATAGTTCATATGAGAGTATGTAGTTAATTGAAGATGACTTTGTTTATTTAACAGAATCTATACACGTTATTAACACGAACATATTTTTCTAAAAAATTAATTGGACTACTGAATCTCTAGTGAGTATTTCTATAAATTATCTGAAACCTCTTTCTCTCTTCAATAGAAACACCATTTAAAGAGAGATAGGACAGCTGTTACCTTCTTATCAGAATTAGAATAATAAATTAATATATAACATTCTTGATTCATCATGCAAGCTTGCTTAATCCAAACAATTTCCTTTAATTATAAAATCTAGGGTAATCTGATTAAATCCTGGACAAAATAAATTTAAAAAATAATTTTTTAAAAACAAAAAATTTTAAACTTATAAAATAAAAAAAATGTGTTATTTAAATTTTAAAACAAGTGTTTTTTTTTTGTATAAAAATTTGTAATTTATTCTATTATTAAAATGTAATGCACAGTAAAAAAATTGGTTTAAAAACTGCACATTATGCTAATTATTGTTAAAAGTGAAATTAATTCAAATCCTTCCACGTTAAGTTTGACTAAACAACGAATGAGGTTTTTATTTATCAAAAAGATATTAAAAAGAAATAAAATATGCATTTTTAAAGTTTGTAAATAAATAAAATTTCAATTTAATTGGCAAATGAATACAGTCTATATTATTAATTAACATTAAAATAAATTGAATTAATAGATATATGAATGAATAAATAAATAAATAATCATCAATAAAAGAATGAGTGAGACAAACCTATCTAAATAAAATAAATAAGAAAATTAATTATAATAAATAAACAAAACAATAATAATAAACGCAATCAATTGATCCTTTTATCAAGAGGATATTAAAATTTTTCAAAAAGTTTTTAATAAGCAAAGGTTCTTCAAAAGACAAATAATTCCTGAAAAGTAAGGAAAATCTAAAAAGTATTTTAGTGAACGTTGTTTCAACACAAGGATAATAAGTATTTCATAAGTTAGAAAAAAAAGTTTAAAATGGTCATTATTAGTGCTGCAGTTTGCGATAAATAAGGTGACATCTTAATAGCTCGTCAATATTAAAATATCACAAAGCATTAGCTTGAGGAGAACATGAGAAATTTTCCTAAGCTCATAACACCTGATCAATAACACACTTTTGTTGAAACAGAATATGTGAGATATGTGTATTTACCATTGGATAATATGTACTTGGTTCTTCTCACTAAAAAGAATTCAAATATTATTGAAGATTAAGAAACAATACGCCTTCTTCATAAAATAGTTTAAGATTTGTGTCCATCTGGAGTTTCAGAATAAAATGTTTTGAAAAGAGATTTCGATATCTTATTATGCTTTGATGATGTTATTTCTTTTGGTTTTAGAGAATCAGTATCTTTAAGTCAAGTAAGCTTTGCTTTTTTACAAATTTATTGTATTATCCTCAATAGACAATGTTTTTATTATTGAGATTGTTAATAAGATTTAAATTAATTATTTCAAAAGCTTTTCAAAGCTAAGATATACAAAAATGGCAAATTAATTTAAGAACTATTTTGAAATGTTTTAAATTAGGAAAATGAATTTAGTTTTGTGAAAAAGTTTATTTTTCTTTTAAATTTATTAATTTCTGATCAATTTTTATTTTATCTGTATGGATATCAATTTGAAAAGAATTTCTAACACTTGTAAAGATATTCTTGCAAAAAGTTTAAAAAGCAATTTATTAAATATTTTAAAATGAAATATAGGTTTAAAGTGCATTGGAAATGGAGAGTGCAGATGAAAAATTCCATATTATGTTGATGAAATAGAAACAAGCAGAATAGCAAGAAGCTGCTAAAAGACATTAGTAAGAAATGTAAAAGAAACGTGCTGCTGGAATCAGCTCTTCTGGTAATAGCATTTCCTCCTCAAGCTATGGTTCCTATAGCAGCAGTGGCGCTTCAACAAATGCAACTGGAGGTATCTCTTCTAGTGGTATAACTAGTATGGGTTCTAATTCATTTAAATCCAAAAATGATGAAGATGAAGGTGTTTTTCGTCCTGATGACAAACCTGTTTATAATCCTTCATCAAAAGCAACTACTGTTGCTCCAAAGAAGGGTTTAGTCCTTGGTAAGAAGAAAGCTCCTACAAAAGAAACTCCTGTTGCAAATTAAAAGGAGGCTAGCAGCTCTTCAGCAAATACATAGGCTACTTTGTAAGAGAAGATTGTATAAGAAAACTCTAAAAAAGAAGAAATAAAAGTTAATCCTCTTAAGGCTCCAGTTGACATTGAAATAATTGAAAAAATGAGTTGCTAAATGACTCGTGATGGAACATTAAATTCCCTTGATATAAATGGTGAAGTATTCCTTTAGTTCTACGATCCTTCTAAAGCCCGTATCGCTATACAATTCGAATATGAAAATCTAAAACTAAAGACACTTAAACCCCATGTAAATTTAAATAAGTAATTGTGGACAGATAAGAAATAGATCGCTTTGAAAAACATAGAAACTGCTTTCCCTGTTAATACTAGAATTCCCTCTGTTAAATATGGTTATAATTCTACTAACACAGCTGATTTACCATTCACACTAACTTGCTGGTTTAATGATGGATAAGTTGCTCTTGAAGTTGAATTTAATACTGATCAAAATCGTTTTGAAAAGCTAGAAAAGATTGAAATTTCCTTTAGCTACCCATCTAAAGAAAAGCCTGATGTAAGCTCAAGTGAAAATGCTGAATACGAAGTCAATTCTTCAAATAGTGTTTTCAAATATATAATTCCTTCCTTAAGTGCTTCTAATGCCACATCTAACATTTAGATCAGTTTCTCATCTAGCTTAGCTGAAGATGACATATTCCCTTTCGATGTTAACTTTACATTACCATACACTTTTTACCAAATTAAGCCTCTTGCTGTTGCTAATTTAGGTAATAATAACGAATTGCTTAAATTCGATGTAATTTCTAAATGCACAGCAGATAAATATCAAATCAATTGATAAAAAAGTTTTATTTTATTTATGCTAGAAAATTCAATCAAATAAAATTATTTTTTGTATAATTTACGTTTTTAAAAATTATTTACAAGTATCTAAATAAGATCGATAAATATTAATTTGTTTTTTGTTTTTTTTGTATTTTCACTTAATAAACATTATTGTATCTGTGTTAAAACTATGATAAATTACCTAATTTTGATATTTCAAGTATCTAAAATTTAAATATTATAAATATCTAGTATTTTTTTTTTGTGTAGATGCGTTATTAAAATAACTTTAATTCAAAGAAATATCAATTCCAAAATATTTAATTAAAGAATTTTCTATTGTGTTTGGATATTCTTTTATTATTTGATCCCTCTCCTTTTATCCTCAATAAATGATATCATTTAAGTATTAAATGAGGCTATTAGCAAAAATAAATTGTAGATTACAGTTTTTCACAGTTTTTAATGGGCTATTTTTAATTAACAAGAAAAATGATTAATAATTTTAAACATTCAAAAGCTGCTGACTTTCTATCTGGTGTAATTACTTTTTAAAAAAAAGAATTTTAATTTTTTAAGAATAAAATAATAAGATGTAAAAAAAGTCTGTTGTTTTTATACTTGTATTGCTAATCTCATGCAATTCAGTTTATACAGAAGATTAATTTCCAATTAAAAATGTCGTTGTCTTAATGATGGAAAATAGATCTTTTGATCACATGCTTGGATGGATGAAGTCTAGTAAATCAAATATAACAAATCCTAATATAGATGGGTTAACAGGTTCGGAATGTAATCCAAAATTACTTTCAGGAAAAATATGCGTTTCCCAAAATGCAACTGACACTACTAATTATGACCCATTTCATTTATTTTCAAGTACTACTGAGAGAATTTACAATTGTAAATATGACCTTATTAATTCCAAGAACTCTAAAAACCCTTGCAAAAATCATGCTTCTTTGGAAGAGCCTGCTAATATGCAAGGTTTTGTTAAATCTGCTGAATGGCTTTTACATAGCGGAGAAGTTGAAATGAGTGGGCACTTACCAGAAAATGTTCCTATAATTAGCACTTTAGCAAGTGAGTTTGCTTTATTCGATCGCTACTTTTCAAGTTTTCCTGGCTGTACTAATCCAAATAGAATATTCATGCACACAGGTACCAGTGATGGATATGTTGGTAATGGCTAACGTGCAGGATAAATTAAAAATACCACTATATAAGAAGTGCTTGAAAAAAATGGATACTCTTGGAGATATTACTACGAAGGTGATGCTTTAGATTGGTTCCTTTATATTGAATATTTCAATAATAACTTTTAAACTCCTGGTAGATTTTCTGAAATGGAATAATTTTATAGTGATGCAGCAACTGGAAACCTTCCAAACTACACTTTTATTAATCCCTCTGAATCAATTCACCCAAATTTGAATAACACCAAATCATTTGGCCTTCCAAACGACTAACATCCTAATCATAGCGTAAGAGAAGGAGAGAGATTGATTAAAAATGTATATGAAGCATTAAGAAATGGTCCTCTATGGAATCAAACATTATTGATAATTACTTATGATGAGCACGGTGGTTTTTATGATCATGTCCCTCCTCCATAAACAAATATTCCAAGTCCAGATAACAAAGTTAATGCTAATGGATTTGATTTTAAAAGACTTGGTATTAGAGTTCCTACAATCGCTATTTCTCCATGGATTGAAAAAGGAACATTAGTGAATAAACCCACAGAAGAATAAAGACCCTTTGAAAACAGTGAGTTTGATCATACTTCTATAGGAAAAACCATATTCAAGATATTCGGAATTGATTATAATTTATCTCAAAGAAGTGAATGGGCAGCTTCTTTTGAAAATATATTAAAGTTGAGAAAAGAACCTAGAAATGACTGTATTTCAGAATTAGCTTACATTCCCCCACCAACAAAAGAGGAAATCACAAGACTATACAGCTTGCCTATTTAAGATACTCTCAAATAAAAAATAAATAAAATTTGTAGGTTACATAAACCTCGTGATCCATATTGTGGTGAATAAGTAGAAAACTATACAGACTATGTTAATTTTATAGATCAACTTGATAAAATTCTACTCGATTGAATCTAAAAATATATTGGATTGAATATAAAATTAAAATAAAATATTAATTTTTTAATTTATTTTTTTAAATTAGATTTAGATAGTTTTATGCATTGAAAATAAATTATGTGTTTATTTTTTGCTTTATATAAATATGAAATTAAAATTTCTATAAAATAGTAAAAAAAATTATTATTTTTAATTAATTTATGAGTTTATGTTAAAATAATTAAAAAATTGTGAATTACTAATGAATAATAGTGGTATTTTCGTTAATAAAAATTTAATTTTTTGTGTTAAATAAACGAATTTTTCACTAATAAATTTTTCTGATTAAATTCATCGATAAATAAATAAATTGATAAAACTTAAACCAAGTCATCTAATTAACTTTTTGTAAGGATGAGAAGAAAAAATTAAAATGAAAACTCTACTTATAGCTAAAAAAAGTAATAAAATAGAATAGTAAACGATATGCATAAGTTAGAGGAAGAAGATGAAGATGATGGAGCATACCCACCTATTGAGTATGATGAAAATTACTAGCACAGCTCTGATTCCTCAGATGACGAATAGTAGAAATTTGATACTAATAATGGTATCTAAAATAAATAGACTAAATAAATTTTTTAAAATTAAAATTCTAACGATCACAATAAGGGATTAAAGGTAAGTATATATGCGAGAGGATAAGAATAAAAGTAATAAGCTTAGCATGTAAGTAAACCACCTATTGAAAATATTTAGGATATGTTTAAGAATTAGCTAGAAAAAAAATTAAAGATGAAAGAAAATTTATCATCTTTAAGTAGTATTAAAAATAAATTTGGATCTGGTGACGAGGAAAGTGGTAGTCTTAAAATAAATGTGCAAGAAAATTAAAGCACTCAATTACAGCCTATTACTTTTAAGGAATAAAATATAAAAAGTCTTAATGGGTCTCAAAAGAATATAAATGATTTAGGGAGCTAAGGTAATTCTCAAAACAGCTCAATGGTAGAAGTAATGAATATTTAGCTAAATGAAATAAGCGAAGCTAGAAAAAAACATTTAGAACAAATAAAAATGAAGTAATATGAATAAAATATTAAAAATGACAAAAATTTATCTGATGAGCAGAAAAAAGTGAAATTAGACTACATAAAGCATTCAATGATTGTTGATAGAATTAAAAATATTATCGAAAAAACTAAAAAAATGAAAGAATAGCAGTTTAAGCCTGCTAAAAAAGAGTAACGGTTCGAAATGTAAATAAGCATTTTCAAAAACTTAGACACTTATCTTGAAACAAAAGAGTTTTTACAAAAAATCAACTCATCTGTTAACGATAATTAAAATAAGTAAAAGTAATCGTAGCACAAAGTTTAACAAGAAAATTCTACTGAAATAATACGCAAAAAAAAAAATACAAAAATATTTAAATCCTTATAAAATAACTAATTCTAAGAGCAGGGTGAGCTCAAATATGAAAATATTTAAAAGATACTTTAGAAAAGCTATTAATATTTAAATGAAAAAAATGATTTAATATTATAGTAGGAATAGATTTTAGGTGGTAGTTTTCTTTAATAATTAGAAAAAATGATGGTAGGAGATCGTATTAAGGAAGAAAGTTAAGAGGATATGCTATAATTATAAAAATAATTGAAATAGAAGTTTGAACAAGTAACTACTTAAGAAAATTAGTCTGATACCAATGCCTTCTATGACATCCTATAATACCAACTAGAAACAGGTAACGCTATTTGATTAAATATTATCTATTTTTTTTTTTAAATTCATTTAATTTCTTTGAAAAAAAGAAATTTAAGTATTAACATATTTATAATTTATTAGGTTACTTTTGTAAAGTCGATCCAGATTAAAATAAAATTTCAGAGTCTTCATCTTATGAACACTAGAACAATTAGATAAATGAAATAATCAACTAGAAAGTCACTGTTGATAAAAAAAGAACAACTCAAACAAAACAAGATGAGCTTGAGGAATACAGAAAGAAGGCTAAAAAAATAACTTAACTTCTATTAAGTACGAGCAAAAACATATTAAAAAAAAATATAGAAGAAAATAACTTAGCTATATAATAAGCGAGAAGAGCTCGTGCTAATCTTAAAATTTAATAATATTTAAACATAAAATAATTAGAAAAGAATATTAAAAGTATTCCTTAAAAGCTGCAGAAAGCTTACATATCTGAGCCTGATAAATTAGATGAAGATACAAATGAGTAAAGAGTTCAACAAGAAAAAGAAGAATAAGAGGAGTAAGAGGAGAAAAAATAAATGCTAAAAGCTATGCTTCCACCAATTAGCACAAATAAGAATAATAATATTGATAAATAATTATAAACTTTAGAAAGCACCCTCACAAAGCTGAACAGCTCTAGTATTTCTTAAAATATTTAGAAAATTAGAAATTCTATTGATAGAAGATTTTCTTTGAGTAATGAATAAAAAGGTATTATTGTTCCTTCATAAAAACAATCATAATTTGGCAAAACAAATAGTCCATCATCAATTCTTATAAAAAATAACCAAGATCCATAGTATTTCGCTCAAGTATAAAATGAATAAAATTTAGATTTTACTGCAATGCCTTCTTCCCCATTAATAAAAAACCAAATATCTTAAACCTCAAGGAGAAGTAATACTAATTTCTTTAAGTAAGATCCGTAAATATTTAATATGACAAAATAATCAGTAAATAGTAATTAAAAAACTAACGACAGATCAATTAAAAATCTAACAGAGAGTGGTTACTAATACTAAATAAAAACAAAAAACGTGCAAGAATCAGAAAAAATGAAGGGATCTAAACGGATATTATATAAAAAATAGAGCTCTATATCTAAATTTGGAGATAAAAGTCCTTCTTCTTAGATGATTTAAACAGAAGTATCAACTTAAGGAAGTCCTATTTTATAAGCATAGAGCTATATTTCAAGTGCAAAAACAGGCTAAATAAATAGGAAGCAAAGTGGCCAAAGCATTCTAGAATAAAATAGCTTTGATAGTTAGTTCGAATAGCTGAACAAAAAATAGGGTTTTTGTGTTATGAATATTAAGGAGATTGTTAATAAATTTAAGTTAAAAGATCATAGTTTTTAAAATACAAATAAATTCATTAAATTAGATTAGAATAAATACTTGTAAAACTAAGATCAAGTAAAAGTAAAAAGATAGAAAATACAATCACTATCTTTGTCAAATCAGCGCTCTAATCAAAAAAATACTATTGAATATCATAACAATACAGACAGATACTCAGCAAATAGCTCAAAATAAAAATAATAAAATAATAATTAAGCCAATAATCCTTATTATCCTCTCGTTTAGTAAAAATAATAAATATTTAATCAAATAAAATCTTAATCCTTGGAAAAATAAAAATCTAAATAAAATAATATTTTCTTGACTGATAATTTTGAACTTTCTCCAAGTAATACAAGAAAAAATATAGCGAGTGAAAAAGTTTTAATTTCAAATCATTTCTCTGCTAATACACAGAGACGTAGTGTAGCAAATTTAAGTGATAAACTTCTTCAATTTTAGAAATAAAGTGATAATGATAATAATCCTCTAAAATTACTAAAAAAATGTTCTTTAAATTATATATCTGAATAAAATAGAAATCTTGAGTAGATAATGAACAATATTAATCACTTTAAAGTCTCTTATAAAAATGATAAAGGTTACTTTAGTCAATAAATAAGCGAATTGCAGCTCAAATTAGAGTAGCAATAAGAAAGGCTTACTAATTAACCACTAGATTCTCTTAGATTATGTTTAGATGGAGTATCTCGTTAAATTAAGCCTTACTTTTTCGATAGAAAATAAATTTAAAAAATTACATGAATTTTATTTTTTAAATTGTAAATTTCATGAGTTCATATCTAATTCATAATAATTAAATATATCTGTTGAAAATTGTTTTCATATTTACAAATTTTTATTAAATATTAATTATAGTGACCGTTTATATAATTAATTAAACTAACTTAAAATATTTAATTTTATAATTTAACAAACTAAAGCATAGTTTTTATGGTAAAAAGTTTTTAATTCTTTGATAAGATATTTGGAAATAAAAATTACAGTGGCTGGAATATTTAAAAATTTTTATTTTATACCCTAATTAATTATTTGCCATTGAATAAATAAATTATAATCTGAATTCTGATTAATTAATTAAATATGTAAATTTGTTAAATTAATAAACTATAATAATTATTCAAATGAGTTTATCTTCTCATAGATCTTAAGCAAAAATAAAATTAGCGATATTTGACAAAGAAGGATACTTAACAAATGAAGTTATTTAGATTTGTAAGGATATAGGTATTGACGAGCAAGATCTATACCAAAGAGATATCGAAGACTTTAAGGAAGTAGGCTAAGAAGATGGTTAAATAACAAAAATATAGTAAATGAGATTTTAACATTACGAAAAAAGAAGGCAGAGTATATTTATTTAGTTTAGTTTTTTATAATTTTATTTAAAATTGTGATTGTAGTTAAAATCAATGCGATCAAAGAGACTATGAAGTTAATCAGAGAAATGGAATTAGAAAAATAAAAAGCCGTTGAACAAGCTATCAAATAGACTACATAGATGACTGTTTTAGATATCAAATAAAACAAAAATAAAGAAATCAAGCTCTAATAGATTATATATTAGATGGAAAAAGAATAACTTTTAGGGTTGTAAGATCAAAGCGAAAATAAAAAATAGAATATACATAGCTTTTAGGCTATTGATGATGGTTACAATCCAAAAGAAATTAGTTAAAAATAGTAAAATATGTATATTAATAAGTCCTTTCACTTGTAATCTGGATATGGGAACTAAAATAAGGGCAAAGATAGCAATTCTTTAAATAAACGATCGTATAATTAAGTTAAAAATGGCTACTAAGAAGATTAATTTAATTAAAAATATGTAAATAATTCTAATAACTAATCTATATTGAGTGATGCTCAAAACATAACTTTGGGAAGTAAATCAGTTGTGCTTTAAAGAGCAGGAAGCCGTAAGCACCACTTTACACAGGGAGACCATGAAGAAGATTGTAAATCTAAATATAATACTCTTGAGCAATAGAATTCAAGATAGAAATTAAGAAATTACACTGCTTCAATATCTCCTTACAATAAAGATTAATCCCTTTTAAATAAAACTTTACCTCATTAAAGCGTAAATACTGTAGTCGAAAACCTTGACTACGAAGTTAAGTTAAAGTTAGTTAGAAAACTTATGAGAATGGAAAGAAACGATGAAATAAAAAAAGAGGTAGCCAAATAAAAAGAAGAAGCTGAAAATCAAATAAAAGTAAAAAAATATTAATAAGAACTAATATGTTTTTTTCAATATAAAATACTTTATTCTAATTAATTTCGAAAAATAATTAACTTATAACGTTTTATATTTAATAAAAGGAAGAATTAGAGTAAAAGGAATAGGCTTTTGCTTAAAATCATGCAAAGATCCTAAAGCAAAAAGAAGAGATTCTTAAAAAAAAAATGAAAGATCAAAAAGCACATCAAATGATTGTGAGAAGTTAAGTAAAAGCCAGACAAAAAGAATAAGAAAAAGAACGAATTAAAATAAAGGAATAGTAGATAAAAGAAATAGAGTTAAGGATGCAGCTTGAATAGAAAAAATTAGAAGAGGAAGAAAAATAAAGTTTCTTGAGGTATTTAGAAAGAAATGAAGAAAAAAGGTAAATAGAAGAATTTAAGAAATTGAAATAAGAATAATAGATTTAAAAAGCCCTCCAGTTTATGCAAGAAATAGAAAAGGAACAATAAGCCAAATAATAAAAGCATAACCAAATATTATCCTAAAAGTAAAGAGAAGTCTCTAAAAAAATCGAATAAGTAAGAATTTGTTATATAGATGAATTAAATTTTAAAAAAATAAATACTTATAATAAAGAGATAAAATAGGGCTAAATCAAATATAATCATGAGAGAACAAGAAATATAAGCCAATAAATCTCACACAATTTAAAAAATAATTTAGAGTATTTAATCGAATGTAAGTTATTATAAGATACCATTGAAACTAAAATATATTTTATAACTAATTAATATTTAAGAGTGTGACTAATCAAGAAAGGAAAAGAAATACTAGTGTTTATTAAGCCTCTAAAATGGTTGAAATTAAAAGCAAAAAAGAAGAATTCGAAAGAGAATAAAGCATAAAATTGTTAGATAAAGTAAAATAATATGATATCAAAGTTAAATAAGCTGAATAGTTTAAAAATCAAGTATTTAATGAGAACTCTGCCCAAAAAAAAGAATAATTTTAATTAAAAAGAGAAGGAGTTCTTGAAAATTTAGCTATAAAAGATTATCAATGGGTAAGATATCTTGAATTTGTTTTTGATATTTAAGTCTAACTAGAATAATTAAAAATATATAGGAACTTTAAAGATAAAAAGAAATGGACAAATATAAATAAAAAATAGAAATGGCCAAAATAAATAAAAACATTAAAGAAGAAATAAATGTAAAAATTATTTACTCATTTAAAAGCAAAAATTTATTTTAATTACTAAACCCTATTAAAATTAGTTTCTAACATAATAAGGAGTAAAAGACATGTACAATATATTAAAAAAGTAGAAAGAGTAATGATAAAAGTGTTTAATCATTATATATATATAATAAATAAATCTAAATAATTATCTTTTTTTCCATGTATATATCTACCTAACTACCTCACTGTTTAAGTAAGCTCTAATTTTTAGATTTTGTTTCTTTTTAAAATTTTTTTGCAGCAATTAGCTAATTTAAAAAAAATTTTTTAATAATTGTTCAAAGAAAAATATATATATTGAATATAATTAGTAATCATAAAATAAATATCTTTGAATTTGAAAAAATATAATATTTCATAAAAAAAGAAATTATTTATAACATATTTGTTAGTTTTAAAAGTTTGATTTTGTTTTGTTTTTTAAAACTTAATGTTTTTCATACTTTAAAGAATATATTTATACTTAAATATTAGTTGTAAAACTTTTATTTTGTTGTATTTTAAAAGATTAAATTGTAAAAAATTAAAGAATAAATTAATATCTTTAGATATCCAAAATAATATAAATTAAACATTTCTATCTTAATAAATTAGATTTTTTACATAGTAATAATACCTTTATTTATCAAACTCTTAAATTTATACTCTTTCATTTTAAATACTTACTATATTTATTACTAATTATTTATTATTTACACTCTTTTATATTATATTTTTAGCTTCTAAAAGGAAAACAAACAATTCAAATATATCAAATTGTAGGCTTGTTTGGCATAAGATACTTAGGCACATCTGCAAATTTTGGTGGCAAATTATATTGACCTGGACCAGGTGTGGTAAATTTTGAGTCATAACCTGTTCTTTAAGATTTTTAAAATGTAAATTAAGGAGTTTTAAATTTTTAAGCTTCATAATTTCTATAATCAGCTGGTCCTGGAAGTTTTGATTTCTCCTTCAAGTTAGCTAAATCAGCCCTATCAGACTTTGAAGTTCTAATTAAAATTAATTTAGAGTTAATAATTTAAAATAATTTGATAATCTTATTTACGTATAAGCACCTTTTTTTGATAAAACTGCATTAAAATTTGGATTGTATGACTAAGGTCCAGGAGCATCTGAGTATGAATAATCATAATTCCTTGAACCAATAGTTGCCTTTAATATATTTCAAAAACAATTTAATCAATTTATTAATAAAAAACAATAAATTACCCCTCTTTTAGAGTTCCAAATATCTTTTGTAAAATAATGCTAAGGACCTTTTTATATATTTTTTTTAATTTTAATTTCGATATATTGAATTACCTGGTGCTTCACTGTGTCCTAAAGGTATTCTTTATGATGACCCAATTGTAAATTTTGGATTATTTTTTAGCTTAAACTATTCAGAACCTAATACTCTGAATAAATTGAGTTGTTTTAACAAATAAAAAATAATTATTTAAATTTTACTCATAGTGCTAAGGCCCAGGAGTATTATTATTTGCCAAAGACTTTCTTTATTCCTTTCCGAAGGAACCAAATTTAGCTTTTCCAGAAAGTAAATCTTTAATATTGTAAGCTCCTACACCAGGAGAATCATCTCGTTTCTCGTGCTCATTCTTTTTAGGAATAAAACCTCCCTTGGAAGAAAGCATAGTTTTGTTCAAATTATATTACTTTAATATTTAAAATAGATGTTAATCATTCATTCATTTTAATAAATGACTATTAATTTTACTCCCACTCCTGGAGTAGTTCTACCAGCTCCATCAATTGATGACCTGTCTTAAGATCCAATAGAAAATTTAGGAGATTTTCTTTAAACATCTAAAGCTGATTAGCTTATATTATATTTACCAGGTCCTGGGCTCTCTTTATTGTATACTAAATCCTCTCTTTTTTGACTTCCCATTCTATTTTAAAGTTTACAAAGAGTTTTTTTCAAACAAAAAATATAAAGAGATATTAGCAAAACTTTTTATGAATCATACTTTGCATAACTAGGTCCATTTAGAGTGGTTTTATTAATATCATAATAGCCTGGTCCTGGTGCTTCAAACGATTTATTTAATTTATCTGATTTGTTTGGCGAATCATTTCTTTCACTTTTTGGAATACTTTATAAAAATATTAGTAACGTTTTATTCTTTAGCATAATTTATTTCTATAAGTTATAATATGCGTAGAATTTGCTACCTAAATGCTGGAGCATTCTTTTAAAAGCTTTTTGGGCTATAATTCGCTGGACCTGGAATTTTTTATTTTTCTCTTTCTTCATAGTCTATGCTTCTTTTTTCTCCTATGTGATACTTAGGAGCTTCATTACCCTTTAAATTACGAAAATAATTAAAAATATTCAAGGAGATAATTAAAATGATTCAACAAATATGGATCTTCCATATTGGCTACTAGAGATAATATATTACTAAAAGACTTGGTAATTTATATGTTCCGGGACTTGGAGCGTCACTCTTTATAAGATCTGTACGTCCACTCTGTCCAATGCTGTTAATAAATTTGAAAAGGAAGCTTAGTTTTAATATCTTTTAATAAAATTTAACCTATATTATGGTGATTAGTTATGTACTACTTTTACTTAATTTTCAGTTTTATACTAACCAGGACCAGGTACTCCTTCAGTGCTACCTAAATTGCCTATTTTAAATATATTTTTTAATCCCAAATTAATCAATTAGCAAAATTTAGTACTTCTTTTGGCTTAAGGTATTGACCAAGCTGATACCATTTGCTTTTAAACTGTATTAAAATAAGAATTTTTTTATTATATGATAAACAATTCTAAAATCTTGAGAATCAAACAAAAAATTAACAGCTATCGCTTGATTAAATTGTAAATTAGTAAAACTTATCCATTCAATCTTGAGAAATATTTAATATATTTATGAGATGAGATGGTAATGTATCTATCCTAGATTTAGAAACATATTACTAAATATATAAAATAATATATAAATAATTTAAATTAAATTTCAGGAGAGAATAAATTATATAATAAGGAGTTTATTGAATTAGACATATTTACACCAGCAAAGCACAAAATTTAACTTTTTATAAAGAGTTTATGCTTTAAAAATGAATAATTTCTTTCATTTTTATTTATTAAAAGACTTAAATTAGTAAAAAATGAAATATTACATTTTATTTTAAATAAATTATTAAAAAGAGTAAGTAAGTAAGTACATAAAAACTAATAAAATATAATATGTTTACTTAATTTTAAATAAATTGTGATAATTTTGTTATTTCTTTAAAGTTATATTATTAATTTTATATTCTTTCATTTAATTGGTTGATTTAATTAAGAATTAATAAAAAAAAATACCAATTAATTTAATCAATAATTAATTTAGAAAATAATTAGTTTATTTAAAAAGCATAATAATTTTGTGAGTTTATATAATATTTTACATATGCATGTATGTATGTATCTATCTTTAATTTATATTAATAAAAAAAAATAGTTTATTTTTTTTTTTTTAACTTTTATTGTTAATTTTAAATTCTTCCATTTAATTGGTTGATTGAATTAAAATTGCTTATATTTATAATTATTTTAATTAAGGAATTAATAATAAATGTAAATGCCAATAAAACAATAATTAATTAGAAAATATTAATTTTATTTAAAAAAAGCATAATAATTTTGTGTAATTATTTAATATTTTATAAATACCATATATCTATCTATAATTTTTATTATTAAAAAAAAATACTTTATTTTTATTTCTTGATAACTTTTCTTTGTTTAATAATAAATAATTCAAAAAAAAACAGAAAAAATTTTTTTTTATCTATTTGGATTTTAGCTTTGCTCAAAGTCTTCTAAATATTAAAGATGATTATTCAAATTATTTTAAAATTGTTAACATGACACATTACAAAATGTATCTACATCTTTAACAGCATATAATTATTTAAATGCTTCAAAATATTCATCTTGTTTCAATAGTTCTAATCCTTATAAATTCTATTTTTTGTTTATCTTTAGAAACAATTCAGCATTAAAAATAATTGCATCTAAATAAACTGAGATTACACGAAAATCTGTTTTCATTAGTTTTTTCATTTTATAAAGGCATTTTAAATACTCTTCTTAAAATCCTGGATAAGAACCCCATTTTTGCAACTAAAGTAAATTTCCAGCCAAGCAATTTAAATTTTACAAGTATGTGTAAGTTTCTTTTTCAACGTCGTTTTTATTTTTGTAAAGATAAAACACTTTGCTAGAATTTAAAAAAGAGTCTTAATAATTTTATTTAAAAAATTAGTCTTGAGCAACTTATTGAAGTGCAAAGGTGTATGAAATAAAGTGATTAGTAATAAATTCTTCAGGGAATTATTCAATAAAATTAATAGCCTAACTTAAAGCAAAAAGCCTTTCATCATCATTTTTTTTATATTTCATTATCTTTGATAAAGTCAGTATTATTAAATTTGCAAGTTATCTACAAGTTATTTTTTTGTCAGCTGTCAAATTTTCTGTACTTTTAAGTTAATTATATTAATCTATAACTTTTTTTATATTGTTTAAGCTTTTCTAAAAATATCCTTAGCAATCTTTTTCATATTTTGAATTTACTAATTTATATCCTATTGTAGATTGAATCATAGATAGTAAAAGGAAATCACTTTCCCCAATCTTACTTTGCAAATACAACAATTACTAGATTGATAAAGATTCACTTAGCCTGTCAATTTCTAGAGCTTAAGATAGTTATGAGTTTTTACTGTTATCTTCTATGAATTTATCAATTATCTCTTTACCTTCAAAATTTTAATCTTTCTTATAAAAATGACTATAAGATCGGTATCCAAGTGCTATTAAAAGAGCATTAAGAAATACACCACTTAAATAATATTCAGTTTTTGAATTTACATCTTAATCATCATTCACATTAGTTTTATTATCATTAGAAAAATAATTTTTGTTTTTATTAAATAAAATGGAGTTTGATTAATATGATTGACTATAAAATAGATTTTAATAATTTATAGCAAACTTTTTTCCTCTTTGTTGTGAACAACTATTAAAAGTTGAATAAAGAAACTATTTGTTTGTAAAAAACTTTTTGAACATTTTCTTAATTTTTTTTTTTGAATATTTGTATTCAATTTTTTATTTGTTAATATCTTTATGGATTTTAATCAATTCTAAATATTTTATTTTCTCATTTTTCAAAATTATATTCATCTATCTAATTTTCTGAGAATTTATTTATTTTAATAATTGGAGGTTAAATATTTTATTTTCTCATTTTAAAAAATTGTTTGTATTGATCTAATTTTCTGAGAATTTATTTATTTTAATAAATGGATGTATATTCAATTAACATTACTTACAATACTTTTCATTAATAAAAATTAATAAATTAAATATTTGTTTTTTATTATCATTTCAAGTTAAATTATCTTTTCACAAAAATTTTTTTTTTTAATAATTCTGAGATTATTTGAATTTTCAAATTTTTTAGAAATCCTACATTTTTGAATAGGCACAATTAAAAAAAAATGGTATTTTAATTTAAATCACTCATTAATTCACTCGTTATAAAAAATAATTACTTCAAAAAATTATATCTAATACAAATATGTAAAATTCTTAATAAATATGAAAATAAAACTATTTACAAAAATACTAAAATATATAATTCATGTTCTCATTATCCTTTATATATAGAGATTGATTCATTTAAGTTTTGTAGAAAATTTTTTGCAAAGTCTTTACTAAGCAAACATTTTTACTCAAAATTGAAATTGCCTAAATTAATTTATTTCCTTTGAAATTTCTCAAATTTTCTAGTATTATCAATAAATTTTAAATTTATAAAATATATTATTTATCTATATTGGTTGATTGATTTATTTAAGTTTTATAATAAATTAACTATGAAGAAAATAAGAAAATAAAAACATAAAATTTTTATTATTTATATGAATACATTCTATTAGTTATATTAATTTTAATTCTTTATTTATTTATTTTTTATATTTAATAGAAATTTGTATTATTTATTTATTTGTTTATTTGTTTGTTTGTTGATTTCATTAATTATTATTTATTTATTTATTTTTATTATGTACTATTATCAATTAAAAATGTACTATCTTTCAATTTAAGCTCATTTTAGCTAAATAAGCATTTAAATCAGATTCTTTTATCTTAGGAATTTTGCTTAAATCTTCATTTTCTAAATCTTCCTTTTCTTTTTCATTTTCTTCTTCGTCGTTTAATGCAGGTTTGAATATGTGGAAACCATCTGCAGCTGTGCTTACTATCATTTCATAATATTTAGGATGATATCTTAATTCTTTCATGTCTTATTAACCTAAATTTTTGAATTTTGATTTAGTAAAATGATATTTTAAATTTCAAAATATATATTACCTTAATGAACAAACATAAGTTAATCAGGAATTTCTTCTCCGTAATCTTCAACGTTTTCATCATTTTCAACTGAAAAGTCCCAAATAGTTAGTCTGTTATCAGCAGATGTAACTGATAAAACAGATTCTTCATTTGGTTACCATTGTATAGAAGTAATTGGTTCTTGATGGTATTAAATTTCTGTAAATGCAGTGTCAGGATAACGTAAATCCCAAACTTTAAAGCAACCATCATCTGCTCCTGATGCTATGAGGAAAGGATTCTTGTGGTTCCAAGAAATAACATTTACATCACATTCGTGGGCTTTAACAAGTAATTGAGCTTATTTTTTATTACCTACTCTTAAATCAACTACTCTAATTGTTCCATCAGTTGAACCTTGATTTTAAGTTAAAATTTAATAACTTTTAATTTTCTAAATATAAATTATTTTTACATGAAGCAAGACTGTATTCTTCAACAGGAGAGAACTAAAGATCTTCGACAGATCCTTCGTGGTAAACATAAGGGTGTTGATCTCTCTCCCAATCGTTAAAGGCAAAATTCTTAGCATTATAAATAAATATTTTGCCATCACAGCTACCTGAAGCCAATCTGCCAGGCTTAATAGGACTCCAATCAAGAGCAAAACCTTCAACTTAATTATGGAAAGTTTTGGTAAAAACTTTGTCTTTAGGATTGTTTTTGGGTTTTGAAGCTAAAATTTTTGGATCCCATTAGTTAAGTATATCATAACGAGATGACAAATCAGCAATAGTGACATCTCCATTTTCAGTCCAATATGCAACAAGTGGTGAGTTTTACATAGCTCTAATACGATTAACAGGGTCTTTAATTTAAATACTTTGTAAAGCAAGCTCAGGTTCATCGTCGTTATTGATATCATCTTCATCATCATCTTAGTAATCAGAATCATCGTCATATTTTGTCTTATGTAATTTGGACCATCTCATTAAGTATATGAAATTTTATTACTTGCTTTAGGTACCTGCTACTACATAAACATCATAAGGATACTTTTTCATTTCTTAGAAGCCAGGGTTATTAATATTATGAGGTTCTCCAGTTACAAAATCACATGACAAGCAAGGCCTGTTAAATATATTTAAAACAATTTAATATCTTTGTTTAGGTGCATTGTTTGTTTATTGTATTTTTAGATCAATTGTAATTTTTGGCTAAAAAACTAACTACATAGATAGTTTCATGTAGAATTTTACTAACCTTAAATACTTATTTTATCAATTGTGTGTTTAACTAACTAAAAACTTAAAAATTTTTCAAGAGGTTTGATTGTTTATATATGTAAATGCTTCATATTTAAGATGTAAAAAGTAGTTAATTTAAATTACCATTCAGTGTTAGCTCTATGAAGCATTTCGTATGCCTTATTATCGAAATCTAGAATTTCATCTTCTTCTAAATTCTTTTCAGTACCCATGAAAGGCTTTTATTAAACATCAATAAATTCAACTTTTTAGTTTTTATTTTTTTTATTTCTCTTCTTTGCATTTATGTCTTATTTTTCTTCTTCATTACCAATTTCTTCATTTTCATCATCGTCATCATCTCCATCGTCTTCCCATTCCTCTTCATCTTCTTAGAAATTTCCTTACATAATCTTTTTGTATGTCTTTTCATCAACATATTCATCATCTATATAATTAAAATATAATCATTTGTTTTATTGTAATTTGAATATATTTTTATCAAAATTATATTTTTATCATAATAAATAAATAAACTCTACATAATTAAAATCATATTTTTTAAAACTGAATTAGTAAAAAGCTGTAAAAAAGTATAAATTACCTATATCATCTTCACAATCTTCAAATTCTAATTCAGATCCTTCTTCCTCTTCAAAATTTTCATTTTTTTCGAATTCGTCAACTACTGCTTAATCCCCTTTCTTCTTATTAGGATTTTTTTTCTAGTTTTGTTCTTTAATATTAAGTGAAACATCTTCAGCAGTTTCAAGCTTTCTCTTTTAACTTATCTTTTTATTGTCACTCATTTATTTACTGACTATATACACACTATAATGCTTTTGAAAACAGTAAAGTTTTAAGAAATGTTTATGTTTTTAAATTGATTTATTTAAATCTACTATTAGAAAAAAGATAAATTCTTTCTGCTTAGTAATATATATATAAATATATTTAATTTTACTTTTTTAATGTTTTGATAGCTATTATCTTTTTTAGACTAATTTAATTGATTTTTGGCCCCTAAAACTTGATTTATTATTCTCGAGTATTAATAGCAATAATTTTGATCAAATTTATTACTTTTTCTACTAATGATAGAACTAAACTACAAATAAATATTCAATACTAAAAATATTAGCCTTTCTATTAATTTTAATCATTAGTAGAAATATTTTTTATTAATATCAATTAGATTAAACTATCAAATATACTACTTTTTTAAAACAATTACTTCAAAAGGACTATTAAACGTTTGCTTTACAAGAATAATGAAAACAAAAAATCAAGAAGCAATTAAAATTTGAAGAAATAAAGAAATAAATATTTTTTCATTTTTTTTTTCATTTTTCTAAATTATAATTTTTTCAAGTGATAAATTATGAAATATACAAAAAGAATTAAAAACTTCATTTCAAAAATTTTATAAATTATTATTTCTCATAAAAATTAAAAATTAAACATCCTGAATTATTAAAATTATTTTTATTTTTATTTTTTTATAAAAAATTAATAAAAATAAAATTTTTAAACCAACTTATCCTGTTGAAAAATAATATCATATTAAAAATTTACTTCTTTATTAATTATGAAATAAATATTTTTTCATGATATTATCAAAATTAATATTTAGTTTATGCATAAATGACCACAAGAAACAAAAATAAGCTAACTTTCTTTTAATTTTATTGTATTTCATTAATGATAGTTTTTATGAGGTTTTAATTGATTTTAGCTAACAGATTTATTTATATAATTGTCATTAATTTAGTATTTCTATGGAAATTAAGATATGTTTTTATTTAATTTAGTGTTATAATTTACTAAATCATCAATTTAATCTTCAGAATTTTAAGAACTACTGTGATGACTTCTGTACCCAAAAGAATATAAATTTTATAAAACTTAGCCTTTTGGATGATTGCTTTGGTAGTCTTATTTTGATTTCTACTTTTTAGGTGTGTTTTTGGAATTATTTTAAGATTTATTTAATCTGTTAGTATCTTCTTTTGATTTTTCTCTATATTTATACATATTTTCGTCATTATTGTAAAAAAAATGAACATTTTAATCAAGACCTACATACCTTTAATTACTTATTTCTTTAGATAATCTATCTAAGTTTTCTTTATTCATCAACTTAGATAGTATATTTTTTGCATCTTAAATTTTATTTTTTTCTTTATGTTTAGAAGGTGTTCTTTATCTTTCCTCTTTAATATATTTATCAATCATCTAATCCTAATTTAAATCATTTCTTGGTCTTCCTAGCTTTTGTTTTAATTAAGTGTTTTCTTGTTTTATTTTTAAAAATTATTCTTCTAACTTACGCTCATCATAGAGCTTATTCACATCAATATATTTCTTTTTCTCTGAATTAATCAATGCTTCCTTTAACTTTTATTATTAACTAACGAGTTTTTCTAGAGTAGTGTTGTAGTTGTTAAAAATTCTCTCAGTATCAGTTTCGTCATTTTAAATATACTCCAAAACCATTTATTTCAACCTTCTGTATTTTATTTGGAGCTTCTCATTTTCGTATAATATGTCTTTATTGATATGTATTTAAGTTCTTAGTTCCTCAACTAATTTTTCCACTTAGTTTTACAATTATTAAATAGTTTGCATTTTTGTATCATAGTAAAAGCTTGTATTTATTTTATCACATGTTCTATCATCTGACTAATCTAAAAACCTTGCTTAGTATTTTTAAGAATAAAATCTATGGGAATTAGCAGCTCCTCTATTACATAAACCTTCATCTTAATATAAATAATCCTGATAGTAACTAGGTTTGGAATTATTTAAATTAGAGCCACTACTTTCGCTATTCAAAGTATTCATATTATTGATCGAATATTAGTATTATTTGATAGAACTAATTTTAATTCCTACTTAGGATTTTAAATAATTATATAAACTATATACTGTTAGTTAATAACGGAATTAGATAACCTATATTACTTATAAATTCTATCCATAAATACTTACAACTAGCAATATAAATTTTAGAATTAATTATCTAATCAATCATTAGCAAATCAAATATACTTTGTTAAATATTTAAGCCATTTAATAAATTTGAAAAATATATATTTTACTTAAATTATTACAAATATCCAAATTAAAATAAAACATTAAAATCATAAAATCAATAATTTCAATTTAAATATTTGATAGATATTTATTGTAAATTAAAGTTGGCACTAAAAATATTTTAAATGTCACTTATTGATAATTTTACTTAGTTTTTAATAAAAATAAAGAGTTCATGAAATAAAACATATGAGAATTTAGGTATTTATATATTTTTTATATTGAAAATCATTAATTGCTTTGAAATTAATTAAAAATTCTTATTTAAATACAATAAAGTACTTCTTAATACTAACATATTTAAATACTCAATATTATAATAATATCTTAAAAACTAATTAATTAAATAAATTATTTTATAATTATAATAAATAGAATAAAAAGTCAAAATTTTTCATCATTAAAAATCTTTTCAAAAATTTTTTAAACCAATTCCATTATAAAAACAATTAAAATTATTTTATTTTAAAATAAATTTGACTCAACTTAATATTTTTTAAAAATATTAATAAATTTTTTCATTTAAAATTTTCCAAATTGTAGACTTTTTTAAATTAGGTATCAAAACTAAATAATAAATTAAATTTTAGAATATTTCCTTTTGAGGTAAATTTTTAGTTTCGCTCTAATAATTAATAAATGAAGAGTATATTTAATATTAGCCAAATTAGAAATTTAGTAACAATTAATTAGATGAAATCAAGTCATACTTAATTTATTTTATTATGAATGTGGTTGATAATTTGGATGGTTTACACAAATTAATAAAAAAATCTTTTAATCAGCTTATTTTCAAATGACTTTAATGAATTTAGTTATCTCAGCCAGCAAATAATTTATTTATATGCAACTTCACAAAGAAAAAAATTGAAATTTTTTGATTTATTTTATCTTTTATTTTATAGCCTTATTATCAGCAAAAAAAAAATAAATAAATAAAGAAAGATAGGTTAATAAATATTAATACAACATTATTTATCATTAAATTATATTAGAAAGATAGATAAGGCATAAAGATTGATCTGAGAAATAATTTATATCAAATTAAAAATATAGTCAAAAACAATATAATAGAATTATCAGTTTAAATTATTCCCTTCGAAGTAGAAGAAAATTAGGTGAAAAATGGCTCAAAAGTTTATTATTAATGATGATGTCTTAGAAAAAGCAATCAAAATACTTGAAAATAGATCTTTTATTGAGAATAAGGATAGCAAGTAAACTCTAATGAATGGACTTTGCCAGATAGACCATTTTAAAACATTGATGAGGGATCCATCTCTGTGCTTTTATTTATATCCATATTTGGAGGATTTTGTTTAATAAGTGACATATAGACCCATCCCAAAAGGGAAAATTCTTTTTCATGAAGGTGATAATGTAAACAATCTATATTTTGTTATGAGAGGATCATTTGTAGAATTTTAGATTAAATCTGAGGGAGATTTAGAATAAGAAATGTATTGGGAGTAGTAGGCAGGACAGTACAAGTAATAACTAACTCAAATTCAAAAAAATCAATTAGAAGTATAGGAGAAAAAGAAAATGTAGCTATAAGAAATATAAAAGATACAAGCAAGCTATTAAAAGTAAGGTTAGTATGGAAATGATTCTGCTAGAGGTGAGACTACAACAACAATAGGCCAGACAGCAACACTTAATTAAATAGGATAAAATTAAAAAAGCTTAAAAACATTAACAGTTATCCAAGATGACAAAACTTAGCAATCAAAAAGAAGTTATAGGACGAAAGAGCAACCTAGAAAATCTGGATCACTAGAAGAAATATACTTTACAGATGAGTTTAAGTAAAAATAATCTAAGCTTTAAAGCATGAGCAGCATGTATTCTGAAGCAACTAGGTTCTATCAAGGTATAGAATATGAGTAATTGCTCAAAATAGAAAATAAGTACTAAGAAAGATATTTTAAAAACAATAAATGCCTATTTAAAAAAACGCATACTTATTCAGCAGGTATGAGCTTTGGTGAACTTCATAACTTTGATACTTTACCTGATGGAAACTTAAATTCTTATAGGAAAACGAGTTCAAAAAGCACTGTTGTATGCAGCGAAAATTCCTTTTTATTATAAATATCTTGTAAAGCTTACTAGCGTATTTTCAGTAAATTAACAGAAAAAATTAATTTTGTCTTTCATGTTTTGGCAAATTGCTTTCCTTCAGTAAAGAAAGTTATTTTGAATGAATTTGCCTTCTAATTTAATGAGTAAACTTTAGAGTATAATTAGCACCTTTTTTCTGAAGGAGAACCATGCAATTATGTATATATTATGTAAGGTGGAGAAATTGATTATAGGAAGTAAATAACTATTCGTGGTGAACTTGTTGAAAAAAGAATAGGAATGGTAAATTAAGGAGAAATTTTCGGACATGAGGATATTTTTTAATTATCTAGATAGTATTCTGTGTACTCCTGTGTTAACAATTCAGTTGTTTACAGAATTAAGAAGGAGTTCTTATTAATATCCTAATTTATTTAGCCTCTAAAATCATATGTAAAGCAAAGATAGGAATACCTTAGTAAAAGAGTTTAAGATATTATTCAAAGAAATACTGATTTAATAGAGTAGTAGGAAGAATAAGATAAATAAAAAAATTAAAAATAATAACAAAATTTTAGCATATACAGCTTAGATAAAACAGCTAACTCTACCCATTAAATTCATTCTAATTCATTAAGGTAACTTGAATCTAAATCTCATTCAAAATTAAACCATTAAACGAATAATCATATCCATTCTTTATCTCACATCCCAGTAAATGCTAATCTGAAGAGTCAAAAACACACTTAAAACAACTAAACTGAAAACAGTGCTGGACTTTTTCAATCAGCTAAAAATATAAATTTAGGAGAGAACGACTACCATTTAACATTTAAAAGTTTAACTAAATTAGAAATACTTTAATCATAAAGCAATACAAAAACTGAAGATTAAAGTAAAAATGAAAACACTTCTTAAAAAGAGAATTAATAAAATTAATAAAATAAAAAGATAAAAAATGCTTAATTACAAACAACCAGGGCTCAGCCAGAAAGTGTTTATTCTCGTATAATTAGACCAGATTCTGCATTTAAAGAGGAATTAGATTAGATGAAGAAAGAATAAGCAGCGTAGCTTTCATAATTCAACAGCAGTGATATTATGTCATCAGGACATTTACACGATTATACTTCATCTTCTAAATTTCTTTCCCTAAATAAAATGTATCGAGGCAATTAATAATAATCATAGAGCGAATTTAAGATAAATAAAATGCCTAAAGATATGTTTTCTCTCTAAATAGCTATTAATTCAGATGAAAAACTAAAGAAAAAAATTTTAATCAGAACTTTAAAATAAGAAGAAGAAAATTAGTATCAAAGCCAAAATAAATTAAGAAGTGGCTCAAATAGTCCTGTAAAAAAAGACCTAAATTCCAATGAGCAATAAACTTTTATTTAAAAAATTCCAAGAGGCACCACATCTTCTTTAATGAGATATAAAGAACAAGCAAAAGACTATTTTGTTAAAGATGATAAACCAAAGTAATTAGATTTTTTTATGGAATTCTAAAACTATCGCCAAGAGATAAAAGCGAAAGAGATATATGATAAACTTAATAAAAAAGAAGCAAAAGAAGATCCTTTTTCTCACATAGATTTTAATGTTGTATAAAATTCAGTATCTACCCCTTAGTCATAAATATCTAATTAATCAACATCTTAACAATCTAATACGAATAAATTGATATCAAATAACCTTCTTCCAAATACTACAAAAAGCATAAACCAAACTGATAAACCTAAAAGTAGCTAATTCCTTAACTCTCTAAAAGCTAATCAATCAATAAACTTGATTTCTAAATAAAAAAATTTTATGAATAATAACTTTTTCACAAGTGAAGAAGCTGATTATTCACCTGAAAATAGAGAATCTATCCCTCCAATACTAAATATGTATAATTCATAAAGTATAAGTTCACAATCATAAAGTAATCTAAATTAGTATAATAAAAATTTTTCAGAGTCTTAAAGAAGCTAATCTAAAGATAATATGAGGAGAAGCTAAAGTAATACATAACAATCCCACAGAAAAATACACTTCTCAAACCAAAATAGCATAAATTCATATCAAAAAAATACAAAAATTTCTAATTTTGGAGCAAAATTTAATGATTTTAAAGAAACTAAAATATAATAGTTTGAAAGTGCACCAATTTAGGTAAGAAGTAATTTTGAAAGTCAACAAAATGGAATTTCATAAAATAATTAAGAAATTAGACCAGATAAAACTTAAAACAAGCTATTTTCAGCAGTTTATGTATAAAACTAGCAAGCTGAAAATGATATAAGAAATAACTTTTAGAACTCTCTGAGTTTTGTTGGACTAAGAAATTCTAATAATCTACGTTTAGGATAAAAACTTAACTAAATTAATGCCAGAGATAAAATTTTAAAAAAATGAGTAATATTTTTAAAGTCTTTGTTTACATTAATCGGGTTTCGTTTATATATATTAATTAAATTTTATGAATTGAAATTACTATTCATTAGCAGATAGTTATTATTAAAATTATTTATGCAATCAATAATTTTGTTTTATTAATTTTAGTAATTTTAAATAATATCACTAAATAATTTAATCTTAAGTAATTTTTCATAAGAAAATTTTCATATTTTTAGAATAAAATTTTAAATAATTATTTTGAAGTTCTCAATACATATATTTTCAATCATATAGTCTTGATTTTATTTAATTAATTTAATTAAAAACAATAAAATTCAATAAAATTTGATATAAGTCAGATATAGCTTGCTTCTAAATGGGAGAAATTAAAAATAAGAAAAATTAAAAAAAATATTTTACTGTTTGTTTGTATATTTTAAAAAATATTAATTAATTTCTAATTTCTTTACAATTTATTTTTGATATTTAATTAAAATAAAATTATCATTTTTTCTTTTTCTTTTTGCTATTATTTTTAGATGAGCCCAGAACTAGCAAAGCTGAACTGCTAGTATCTTCTCCTATTTCTTTCAGCTTTTTATTTGCTTTTAAGTGATTTTCAATATCCTTTATCTAATTTAAATAAAAATTAAATAAATTTACAAATGTAAGATTAATTACTTCCTGTATTTTAGCTTGGATATCTTGCTGAATGGCTAATAACTTTTTCTTCATATTATCTTCTTACTATTCGTCTTTTAACCCAAGCTATTAATGCTTTTAAGAAAGGGTATTTTCTTCTTTTTATAAATCAATTTTTCTTTAACTTAAAACTAAAAACATTTATTTTGATTTGTTAAGATTTTCTTCTTCTAATTTTAATTGATTTTCCTCAGATGCTAAGAGTTCTTTTTCTTACTCTATTGAGAATATCAATTATGCCTTTTTTTGCTCATAACCTTATAATTTTCTTTAAAATCATTTTAAATAACATCTTAGATATTTTTGAAATGTTTACTTTGTATTTTATCTTTTGAATTCCTATAGTTTTGCTTAATATTCTTTTCTCTAGGCTTCAAGACAAGTACTCATTTGAATTTCATATTCTTTTAAAGAGTCTAAACTCTTCTTCCCTTTTTCATACTCATAATTATTTTGCTAATCATTCATAATATTCGCTGAGTCTATTTCAACTATTTTACCATCTGCCAAATTTTGCATTAATCTATGAACAAATGTATCTCTAGAATGATCATAAACAAACTTTGATTCTATTTCCATGGAATATGTATGCTAAGTCTCTTCATAATGCATTTTTACATGTGATTATGTCATGAATTCCATACCACAATTAATACTTCCACAAACTAAGCACATCCATAGAGCTTCAGAGCTTCTGCAAACATCACAATAGCTAAGCTCTGGAGGTTATTAATGATATCTACATAGAGGGCATATTGAATCCTGCCATTTGCTTAAACAAGCTGAGTGAAAGTAGTGTCCGCACATGATACTTAAAATTTAATCTTATATATTTTTCTTTTAAGAATTTTATTTATTAGGAGAGAGCTCTAATAAATTAGAACAATTTGCATCCTCTTCCTATAAGCTATTTCCTCCTATCATTTATTTTTTTGGCGAGTCTTGATCTTTTAAATGAGTTAATAATTATTCCTGACATATAGCACAGTTAATTACCTATAATAATTTATAAAGCAAAGATCTTAAAAATTAAAAATTTTTCAATTGTTATCAAGTAGAATATTTAGAGATTTACTTAATTATTATCAGTTTGCATAAAATTATATGTAAGAGATAAAGTGTTTGTTGGCAATTATTAAGGTATAATACTTTATGCGTTTTATGCTTAAGGTTAATTGACATTACTATTTTATTAAGAACTTGAATTTGTGTTTATGCTTGCTGTTGAACAACTACTTTTAGAATTGTGCCTTGAAAAAAGTAAACTCTCTTCCTCATTTTTAATATCATAGGTATCCAAGCTAAATGTAATAGCTTTAATTGGTCTTAAAATACATACATCTTCTTCTATAGTATTAAACCTTTAACCAAAGTTTTTATTCAAAAATTCATTACAAATTTCACCTAATTTTTATTAAGAAGCATTGTAAATTAAAAGTAAAACACATTTAAAATGTTAATTCTTGAATGATTACATGATGAAAAAAATAATATCATCCCATAAATAATGTTTGATGTTGTTTTTATAACTCTTATTTCAGTAATATTTGTAGAATGCTGCTGTTCTTTGAAAAATTCGCATATTTCTAAAGGACTTTTAGAGTTTTGTATCCCTAAAACAACAAGGGCATTATAATTTCTCTCTTTATCATTTTATATAATCTATCTTCTCTAGACTATTAAATCTTCAATTGATGCATTAAATACTAACGAATTTTATGTATCTTTGTCCAATATCAATTATCCATGGATTATTTAAACTACAGGATTTCCTATCCAATAGTCTATCTCATCCTCTATTAATAATCGTTTAATTTCTTATTCTTTCCTAGCATCTTCTTCAAAGTTTAAATCTCTTATCATCTACTCAAATTTCTTTATATTTGCTTAATTTATTTCTAAATCATAAATACTTCTAAAGAAATTAAATAAATAATTATTTATTTTGATAATAAAAAAAGTGCGCATTCATAAATTAAATGAATAGTGACTGATAATTGAAAACTAATGAAATTTTTTGTGCCTTTTTTCTCATTATTATAAAGAAATTTGAGCAATTAAATAAAATATTTTAAAATTTACTTGAGCAATTTAATTATTTTAAATCATTTTAAGATTTATTTCTTGAAAATTAAAGCTAAAAAATAACTCAAAATATTAAATAATAAGTCAACATATTTAATAATTTATTAAGCAATGTCTTTCTCTTTCATAAAATTTTTAAGAAATAGCTCTAGTTTAAATATTTTAAGCTGGTAACTTTTTATTTATGAGTTAGAGAGCAAAAATTAAAATTTTAATTATGATAAAAGACCTTTAAGACTTAATTTTTGCAAAGAAAAATAACCCTATCTCAATGACCATAATATTTACTAATGAAATAACAATTTTCTAGGTAAATTAATTATACCATTAAAGAATATTAATGAATAATATTTAAATATATGATCTAGAACCTCAAAGGATTTGAGAGTTCTTCATTATATATGTAAAAATAAGAAAGAAACTATAGTGTAAAAGTAAGCTTATTAAAATAGATTTTTGCAAATAGATATTTTTATTTAAACTGCTTTGTTTTATTTATTTTTCAGTGACTTAAATTTAATAAGAAATTTTTTCAGATTTTTTTTCTATCTTCTGATTAACAATACCAAAATTAGATATCATTTCCTAACATAGGACACTTAAAATATATTAAATATTTTCATATCAAAAAAATGTAAATCTGAATAAATAGATTAAAATGAATACATATTTTTGTAAGCATCAAAAAACATTGTATTTTATGAAAATAGTTTACATATCAAAATAAATAATAATAATAATAATAAAAATAATATTTTTGTAGTATTTTGCTTCAAATTTCTCTATTAGAGAGGATATCTGCCTAATCATCGTCATAATCGGGAATACCAATGTTTGTAATTAATTTACGATAAACTTTAGAAAAATCATATTTTCCATTTACAAATAGTTCATATTCTTCAGCTGGTAATTATTCTTTGATTTTTACCATTTTATCATCAAGATTAGCTATTATACTTTCATCTGAGAAATCTATAGTTCCACGCACATCGGTTGCTTGTTCTATTTGCAATTTTCTCTAAATAGTAGAAATTGTCATTGAAGCAGACAATCTAACTTATTGTAATTTATTGTATTATCTCTGCTTATTTTCGTATTGGCTTTCTAAATTTGCAATTTTTTAAAGGTAATCTTCTTCAGATAAATCTTCTTGATTAGGTCCTTCTTCACTACTTTGTTCATTTCCATTTTGGTTCTGTCCTTAAGAATCTTATTCTTTTGCAACAGAAGAATAAGCTTTTTTCACAGTTTCTAAGTAGCTTTACTTATCTTCAAGTCTTTATTTTAAGTTTGAAATAACATCCTATCTTTAAAGGACTATAGCAGTAAGGTCATCTCTTTTTTCTCTAGCTGTTAATAGGAATTAGAATTTCTCAGAGCTTGAGTAGTTAGGGTCAGAAATATCTATGACTTATTTTAACTTTTAATATTATGCTTCAGCCTTTTCGAGCTATTCTAATATTTACTTTGAATTCTTTTCGAGTTAACTCTATTTATCTTTTTACTTTTTACGATTATCCTATCCTTTGAGATCAGATTTAAGTTTTTCTACTTACTCGATAGCACTTTACTCAATCATATTGTCTGTTTTAACGAACATCGAATCAAATTTTTCTTTGCTCTTAATTTATTTGTTTATCTAATTGATAAGAGTTTTCTGAGCATCCATCTTTTCCTAAAAGACAATAACGTACTCTTTGTTTAGCTTCTATAGCTAATTGCATTCTTCCTTAATTGATTTAATATCTTCTTGCTCCTGTTTAATTACTTTACGGAAGTTTGATAAAAGCATATTTAAATTTCTAATCCAATCTTCGTTTTACTATTTGTTGTCTTCACAAATTTTTAATATACTTTTTAATCTCTCTATCTGCATTAATCCAAGCAAATAGTTTTCTTCAGTCTCAGAAATATTTTTTTCAAGGTCCATTATCTATTTAAATTATCATAAGTATGAATGAATGAATTAATTAATTAACTAATCACATATAAAATTAAAATTTTTTACTCTTGTTTGAGCATCATCTACTTTCTCAGGATTTGTACCATATTTATGCTAAATATGTTCATGGACTTTTAGCTCTTTCAAGTTTTTAGCTAAACATTTATTTGTGTGGATCAAATGATCAAGTTCCTTTTTCATATCTAATGCCTATTACTCAAGTAAGTATAATTCCTTGTTTGAGTGAGTTGCTATATTTGACTTTAGTCTTGGGAGTATAGTAGATAAATTTTGTGAGTCTTAAATGCTAGAAATAGGATCAAAAAATCTGCTTTTATCTTTAAAAACTCTACTTTTTTCAAGAATTTTAGATGTATTTTGGAGATTATAGGTTTACGATTGATTCAAATTAATATTTTGAGCTCCAGCTCCAGTTGTGGTATTCGCGTGAGTAATCTCTAGCTCTCTATTTAAGGTATTTTAATTAAGATATTCATCAGTTATGTAGAAAGGAGACTATCCATTTGAATGTCTTAAATTTCTTTTCATTGCTATAGTTTAGGTACCTTCTTTACCATTAGGTTGTAAACTGCTCTATCCTACATTGATATTTTAACTGTTGCTTTGATTAAGAAGCGATTTAGTTTTTCTATTTGTATTTAATGAAGGAAGATTTTAATAACTCGCATTAGTCTTGATAAGGATGGAATCTCCACCACCAATAGGCTTAATCATAGATTGAGAATCGCTCATATTTTACTTTTTATACATCATCTATTTTTTCAATTTCGCCTCAATAGCAATCTTCAAAGCCTACTTAGTAAACTCTTTTTCTTTTTTTACACTCATATATTCAATAGGAGATGAAAAACATTCCTTTAGCTTAGCAGAGTAGTCACACTTTAAAGATAAGCATGCCCATGGGAATTATACCCAAAGCCATCTTTTATAGTAGTAATTTGTTGGCAATCTCTCCTTTAGATAGTAAGACTCTCTGAGCTGACTTAGAGTAATAATTTAAGGATGACATTTCTTCTTTTTCTTTGATTTATCTTTATCAATAAAGCTAGGCATACCACCATTTCTATTTTAATATTTAAAGTTGTAAAATGTAAAAAATTTCAGTTAATTTAATTTACTAATTTTCTGTTTTTAACTCCACATTTTCAGAATCTTCATCACCAGAACTAGATGACTCTTCATCTCCATCTTCGTTTTCATTTTCTTCAGTGTGATTTTGATTATTTTACTTCATTATTTCTTTAATTTGGTTTTCATAAAATTTTCTAAACTATTCACGTGAGCTAGGTATGTCAACATTCAGAGCTTCTATTTTTGAAAGAATCATAAATTTTTTTGGTTTCTTTTCTTTCTTTTAAATTTGTTGGTTATTTGAAGACTTTTAAGTTTCGCCATAAGGATCATCTTAATCACTTTTCTTTTTTAAAGTAGATTCTTTTTTATTTTTGTGTTTCATTCTTTCCTTTTTGTCAGCAATCTTTTCTTCAGGAGTACGCTAAAATTTATCAAGATCAATAGGTTTATCTCCTTCTTCAGCTTCTGTAGGTGTAAAAATTTGTAAACCTAGAAGCTCTCTCAATAAACCAATGTCATCTAACTCTTCATATGTTCCCTTTACTGGTGGGTGACGAAATTCAGGAGTAAAATATGTTTCGAAATCTGAAAATTCCTTTAAGAATCTTGAAATCTAAACAATAATTCTGAATACATCTTAACTGCTAGGATGATAATGCATTTCAAATCCTTCGATAGCTTTATTATATTCAATGACAGGATCAAAGCCTTATTCTTCTAAATTCTACCAATAGCGACAGAGGTCATATTTGTTATTTGGGTTAAAAAGTAACAAAAAGTTTTCTATTGCTGAAATGATTTCTTTTAGCTTGAAATGATCTTTGCTCATAAACAAGTGGTATGTTTGTTCCTCTAATTTACGAATAGAATTAGGTGTTATTTTACCCAAAATTTAGGCTATATCTTAATGCAACAGTCTAAGTTATGTTTGGTCTTATTTGAATTTCTCGTTTATTACCTTTTTGAGAGCATCATTATTCATTATCCACATACCTTTATAGCTTAATATAAAAACTTTAAAGCAAGCAAGGAAAAGCTTCCATTCATCTTCTGTTATCAAGGTAACTCCCATAATTTCTTCAATAGTCAAACCTTTTTATGTTAGAGTAAATACTCTAAGCAACTTAATAAATTTGTCTTTATTCATTAAAGAGTTAGAGTAAAAATCTAAAATAAATTCGATGAGCTAATTGAAATCTTTAACTTCAGCCAACTTATCATAATCCAATTTTTCAAATATTTTCTCAAAAGTTCCTTCAGGAATATCTTGCTAGGTGATGATATCATCTACAGGGTAAGGTAACAAAGAGCATAAAAATATCTTATAAAAACTTTAATTTTTGCACTTTTCATCAAAATGTTTCAGGAAATTTATGTGCTTCTCTTTAAGTGTGTCATTTATAAATAAAGGACGCTTAGAGTGTCTATCTATCATATTCTGCACTATGCTAACTTCAACAGGAATCTTCAAAATATCACATCCAATACTTTAAAAATATAATTAGCAATATGTACAAGATTAAACAATAAATATACCTTCTAAAATAAGAATTGGCTTATGAGCTCTTATCACAAGTGACAATTAATTTAATATGTTCAGGGAAAAACTTTGGTAACCAAAATGCTACATTTGCTTCCTTGTTATATTATTAATCTATGAACTGATCAATACCTTCTATGATTATAATAACTTTATCGTAATTAACCTTTTCTCCATATTTAAGTTGCTTCTCTAATTTATCACTGCAGTGATTTAGCCAATACGAAAAATATTTTCTTAGCTTTTCTTCTAACAATTCAACTTTTTGTTAGATATCTAAGGCTTCCTTTAATTTTATTAATAAATCAAGAATTAATTCAAAATAATTTTTTTGATAAAAAATCAATAAAAAGTAGGAGAGTTTTATTTAATATTTTACTATAACTCTTTTTGTTTTATTTTTGTATAATAAGATTTATTAATTTAATTCATAATTTTGTAACTACAAATGCAATTTTAAAATGATTTCTAAATATTTTTTAATAATGAATAACAGTAAGTTATCCTTAACTTAGCTTTAAAAAACTCAACTTAAACTAATATATTTATTTATAATAATTTACACGGAGCTTATTGAGGATTCTATAAATTGCAAAGAAGTAATTAGCATTGTTACCTCCCGATGAAGCAAAATGTGAAAGAATTATATCTGGATATCTCTATTATATTTTTAAAAAAATAGTAAATTGACATGAAAATAAAAAATAAATTGCTTAGATATATTTTTCATATTAAAATCATTTATTTTAAATAAATCTAGGATTATGAATTTCATAATTAAGAAATAAACGTTTTAAATAAATATATGTTTCAGTAAAGCAAGACCTAAAAAGTAGATTTATAGGGAAAAGCTATTTAAACAAATTTACCTTTTTCTTTTTAGTTTCATGATATTCCATCCATTTCACAAGGAGAGTTTTTTTGCCTACACCTTCATCTGCCTCTATCACATATGGTTTATTTTCTTCCTATGAATTCAAAGGTCTATCAAGCCACTCCTCTATTTTTAAAAAATACTTTTCTAAGCCTACAGCAGAAGAGTTTTTATAGATCTAAATGACAACATCAGAGGAATCAATGTAGTTTGAATACTCCTGCTCTGAGTATTTATCATTTAATGCACTGCTATTATTATTTTTAACTATTGAATTATTTTGAAGTTAAGTCTAGGTTTGCATAGATAACATTTCTACTTAATTGATTATCTTAAATAAATGATATTTATTTTTCTATTTATTTTTGTTTTGTTTCTTGCTTATTTAAGTTAACTAAAGTAATAAACAAACAAGATAGTTTCTTTTTATTATTTAATTATAATGCCTTGAATGTTGTTTCAAAATAAATAAATAGGAATTTCACTTATAAAATAAGAAGTACAGCAACAGCAAGCAGACTGACAGACAGAATGGCAGCTTTATTAAAAACACATAAAACTTTTCATTTAATCAATATTAAAATTTTTAATTTCACACTTTTAAACTAAATACTATCATTAAGCTTTTTATTACTCTTTAAAAGCTAATAATTTGCGCCTGATACTTAAAAAATATCAATTTTATTCAAATGAAAATTGAAATCTATTCGTTTCATATTCAACTTTTAATTCCAAATAATTATTTTGCTTTTCGTTTGAAACTCATCTTTAAAAATTCTATTTTAAATAATTAACTCCAAAATAAAGCTTGAAATAAAAGCATAAATTAATTTGGTATTTATAGTTTAGAATTGGTTTTTATATATTTAGTAAATAATTTAAATTACTTTTAATTTGAATAATTAAATATTTAAAATTTTAATTATTATTTATAAAAGTAGAAATCGATTTAAAAATAACTATTAAAGTTTAATAAAAATAAAAACAATTATAAATCTCAAGTTAAATAACGCCTTTGAAAAATTGTTTAAAAAAGCTGTACAAATATAAAAAATAAAATGACTAGTTTAATAAAGCTAAAGAATATAAATGAATTCTTAATTTATTGACTTCTTATTTTATAACTAAAACCTTTTTAATCTAGTATATATCCATGAATCTACCTTCCACTAAATATTAAACTCACATTACCACTTCACTTTTAAAAATTAAAATATATTTTAATTTAATTTTTTAATTTTTGATAAATTAATTAATTGATTGATTGATCTAATTATATATATCTTTAAATTCTTTCAAAATATGCTTTTTTTAACTTAAAATGAATAATAAATAAATAAATAATTACTCTAGATTCCTTATCAGCGTTATATTCTCACCTTTTAATAATATTCTTCCAATTTCTCTTTTTTAGTTAGTCTTGCAATCACTATATTTTAAATAATCATATATAAATACATAGGTTTATCAAATTATGCTTGATGCTTTTTTGGTAGCCGCTAAAATTTTATAATCATCAAATGATATGTTGAAAAAAAAAATTTATTACACTTCTGAAGTTTCATCAAGAACCATATTCATATATTCATCAAAACCCTTTATTTATAAAAAACAATTATTATTTTTCATTTATCTATAAAAAAATGTATCTGTTTACTATAATCTTTCCTTCAAGCTTAATCTCAGTATTTTCAAATAACCATATTTGAACACGAACCTATTTCTACAAGAAACCAAAGATGGTAGTCTTTATTTATAAAATAATTTAAATTTATCATCATATTTTATTATCATAAGAGCATAAGCTCAATTCTATCTAAAAAATATATTACTAATGGATTTGTGATAGTCTTAGTTTGCTTTTTACTCATTTGTTTAGTATTGGCTTTAAATAATCAGTCCTATATGCTTTTAATATAATTTATCTTTTTTATTTCACTTATAAAAAGATATACAAGTAAATATATCTATCTTTCAAATATATAGATTAATTGTCAAATTTCTATTATGCATAGAGAAGAGATAATTTAATTTATTGATTTGTAGTCATTCATTTATTTTACAGCTAAATAAATAATCAAATAATAAATAATATATTTTAATTTTACATTGATTTTAATGCAAAATAAATATTAATTTTCATATTAATCTAAAATAAAATTTTTTCTGTTTTTAAAATATTCTTCTATTATTATAATTAATTTGCAATTTAATAGTAAAAATGTATAAGTTAAACATTCTTTCATAAATCATTTTATTATATTTTATACATTTTTAAATGCAGAACACATATATAGTTAGACAGATTATTTTTCAAAATACTAAATTATTTTTTTTTTATTTATTTACATTTATATTTATAACTCAGTTGTTTTAATCATTAAAATTTATATGCATCATAATTTAATTTTATATTTGTATTTTTATATTAAGGTTGAGTAGGTTCATAACTACTGTTGTATCTTTATCTTTAGACTTCACCTGGCTATAATAGATTATTGCTACTACTCTTGGTAGTTGCGAAGCCAGTAGCTGGACCTGATGCTGCTGCAGTTGTTGTTGCTGCTGAGGAATAATCATATATACTGATTGGAGATCTCTTTTCAGATTCTTGTGCAAAATTTTAGGGTTTCATTTTGTAATCACTATTTAAATTAGCTGTAAAAGGGCTGTTAATTTCATTGTTTTTATTAGCATCACTATTTGGAGTTTATATGTTAGTTTATATGTTAATTGGATTGCTATTGTAATTATTTGTGCTAACGTTACTGTAAGTAGGATTACTTGCATTAGACTAAGGGTTATTTATAGTGTTGACTATGCTTCCATTATTAGGAGTTGTAAAGGCACTGTTAAAATCATTTATAATGTAATTTGATAAAAAGTGCTTGTTTCCTCCTTAATCTAGTATGCTGCTTTTGTTACTGATGAATGGCTAATTCTATTCTTTATCCTTTTATAAAATGAATTTTTTAATAAAAGCAATTAAGAGGTACAAAAAATTACTGCATTTATAAAGGAATTTTAGTTTTCTTTCCTTAAAAATGAATAAGGGCTCAAAGAATTATGAGATTTTGATTCATTAATTACTTCTTCATACTTGCTTTTCAAGTGCTTAACTTCACTGAGATTTTCATCTATTTACATACTTTTGACTCTAATGCTTTCTTCCACATTCTTTAATTATTCCTTATAATAATTAACTTGTCTTCGCCTTTTCGAAATTAAACATAAAAATTTTAAAAACATTTTTAAACTTTTAATTTTAATTTTACAGTTCGTCGTTCTCAAGTAACCAACGATCATAGTATTCAGTTTTTATAAGGTTTTCAGCTTCTGCTTACTTAAGCTTTTCTCTCAGTTTCTCGTTTTCTGCTTTAACTTCTTCGGAAATGCTCTTTTAGCCTACTTATTCATTTTTTCTTTTCTCAATTAACTTATACAGTTCTGTAACTTCTTTCTCTCTATTTTTCAAATCTTCCTCATATTTTACTAACTAATTTTATAAAGATGCTTTTTAATGCGTTTCTTTCAACAAGTTTTCTTCTAAAGTTTAAATTTTTTGATTAAGCTCGCCATTAACTCCTCCATATATGGGTTGAGTTGAGTTAGATTTCTAGATAATTTAAAATTAAATATTTTATTTATTTATTAAATTTAGATTTTCAATTTATTTACTTTCCAATTTTCAATCATATTTAAACGTTCTACTCCTTAAGCAGCTAAAATTTTATTTTCTTGAGTTAATCTAATAACTTCCTACTCCAATTCATTTACTTAGCTCTTTAGCTTAAGGATATGTGTTTCAAGAGAGGTTTTTTCAGCATTGTGCTCTATTAAAAGATCATCTATGTCTTAGTAATCTCTTTTGTTTTACTCTATGGCATTTTATGCATCTATTAATTTACTATTTAGCTCATTTTCCATATCCCTATATTTTTGTTGCAATCTTTAAAGCTCATTTTACTTGTATTCAAGATCTTAACTTAGACGTTTCTTTTCTTGTTCATTATAAGCAATTGTATTATTCAGCTGATTAATTTATTATCTCAACAAATCAATTTCTTTTTTTAGATTATCATTCTCCTACTAAAGTTTCTTTTTTTCTTCTTCACTCTTTTTAAGTTCTTAGTCTTATTTTTATTGGTGAGAAGTGTGCTTTTTAGATTCCTCCATAGAATTTTAAAGAACTTATATAATTTAATCACTTTGCTTCAAAGCATTAGTCAGTTCATTATTGTCTCTTTCCAAATTTTTTATTTTTAAATCACTATCAAATTTATCTGCATTTAATATTTTGATTTAATTCTCCAAATTCTCCTTTTCTTTCTTAACCAAATCTTCATTTTATTAAATCTTAGATTTCTTAACCTTTTTATTTTAGTAATACCAATTTAATTTATTTTCTAAAAAAAAATTTTAAGTAAAATTTACCTATTCATTTAAACTCATTTCTGACTGAAGTTCTCTATTTTTCTCCTATTATTAAATTTTAAATAATTTCAAACAAATGTATTTATTAATATAAAATACCATCTCTATCTAAAGTTGATTCCTAACTGAATTAAGCTATGATAATAGTTACTCCTTTTCTTTTATGTTCTGAGCCATTAAATTTCTTTCAAGTTATTCCTATTATTTTAATTGATGAAACAAAAATTTAATATAATTTTAATTAAATAATTTAAGTTAATTTACGAGCTGTTTGTTTATTTCCTACTGTTGATTCTTTGCAAGTTGATCTAATTCAAAAGCAAGCTTTGTGTTATCCTCTAAGAGTTTCTGTTGTTAGAAAATTAATAAATTATATGATGAAAAAATTTCTTAAAATTTACCTATTAGTAATTTTTCAGATCAAATATTTGCTTTTATAAAGTTTAGATTTCTTATGTTTTGTCGCTATCCCTAATTAACGATTGGTATTGCTGTGTTAAATCATCTACTTTCTGTCTGTTTTTTGCTTCTAAGTCATTCAACTTATCATTCAATAACTTAATTGTTGATTCCTTTAGAGCTATTTCATTATTTTTTTGAGAAATTTAGTTCTATAGATCTTTTATTTACCTTTGTGAGTCCTAATTTAAATATTCTTATTCTTCTAGTTCCTTAATTTTCTATTCTTATGATTATGCAACTATAGTTAACTATTAATTAACACCTTGTAAACGTATTTATTCAGCCTCATATTTATTAATTTGTATCTTAAGCTCAGAAATCGCATTTTGCAACTGGCCATTTTCCTTTATAATTTTCTCATTTACTCTCATAGTATCATTTGTTTGTGTTTGAATAGCAGTTTATAACTTATCTAATTCATCACTATACATTTTCATCTTATTACCTTATTCAAATAATTCCTTCTCAAGTTATTTGATGCGATTGCTTTGATTTCCTATTTTCTCCATTAAGATGATATTTTCATTTTTGGTATTTTAAATTTCTTTATTTTTCAACTCAGAAAGATTTTACAAAGCCTGAACTTCTTAATTCTTTTATGAAATGAGTTAATTCATTTTATCTAATTCTCCTGCAAGTACAAGGCAATGCTATTCAATTTCTTTAAATTTTTGATTATTTTCCTAATTACTTTTCAGACTATCATTTATTTTTTAAAGCAACTGAACTTATTCTTCTAATTGAGCATTATTCTATTTGAGAGTTTAAACCTCTTAATTTTTCTTTTTTAACTAATCATTAAGATAATCTATCTGCTGCCCAATATTAGCCATTTCTTGCAACCTTTATGCAAGTTCTATATTTTATTTTTAAAGTTCTGCGTTTCTACTAGTCATTTCATTAAGCTTTTAGCCTAAGTCTCCATTTTGCTAAGCAATTACTTATTTAAGCTTATTAATCTCTAAATCTCTCTACTAAAGCAGTTATTATATTTATTCTTAATTTTTTTTTTCTAATTCTAATAGCTTGTAAAGATTCTATTGATCAATTTCTTCATTAACTCCTTTCTACATCTTAGATACTTTTAATTCCTCTACTTGTTGCTAGAGTATATATAAGTCATTTCTTAAACTCTTAACTTCTTATTCATGCTCTTGCTAAATTGCCTTTCTCTCATGCTTCAAATTCATAACCTAAATTTAAAATAAATAAAATATCAACTTTTAACTCAATAAATTTTTTAATTTTATTATTAATTATATCAAATTTTTTATGTAAACTTTTATCCATCTTTCTTTTGATTATTATTTATTATTTTAACACATTCAATTCCTGATGCACTTTTATGTTTATTTCATAATTAAATAATAATTTACTTCTGATTCGAGATATCTTATCTAAGTGGAGTCATCATTTAGGTTTGCTTATTGCTAAGGAGTTTCATCATGGGTTTAACTAACACATGAGAAAAATCCGCTATTGTTATTTTTGTTTTTAGAGTGCTTAACTCTTTCTTGTTCTTGCTGAGGCTAGGATTAATATTTACTGCTACTAACATAGCGAGATTAACGCTTTTCTTGTTCAAACTGTTGCTCTAAGTTGTCCACTCTTTCTAATAATTAGCTCATGTTATTATTAATAGAATCTAAATTTTCATTGTTAGTAGGTAATTGACTATTATTCGTATTATAGTAAGCGCTCTATCCATTGTTACTAGGTGTGCTTTGTTGATTATTATTTCTTAGAGGAGTTCTTGAAGGAGTAACCTATCTAGACTTAGAAATAGGACTCTTTGATGCTGTTACAGGAGGATTGCTTTAGTAAGTCATATAGGAAGAGTTATTGTTAGGATTGCTTTGCTAGGGAGTTATATTTGCAAAGTAGTATATTTACTAAGAAGGATCTACCTTAGGTTTCATTAAATGAATTGATGCAGGTTAATCATATTGAATTTTTCTAACTGGATTCGAACTAGGAATATTTTTATTCTCTTAGTACTAGGAACGAGTTAACTGCTTATTTGACTGAAGAATAGGAGAATAGCTACCTAATTGTGAATGATTCATCTAAAAAGCTATTGTGTATATTTAAACCAAATTTAACCTAAATCTAATTCAATTTTTTATATATTTTTTATTTGTTTCAGAATAAATCTTTCTTATAATTCAAACTAAAATGATTGATTTATTCTGATTTTTTTCTATCCAAAATATATGCTGTTAAGCAAGGACTTAGCATAAATGAATACAAAAAAAAGTATAATATAATTATTTCTTTGTATTTTTTTAAATAATATAAATCTTGCTTAAGTAGAAATATAAACAAGCAAATCATTTATTTATTCATATATTTGAAAAAATTTATACCAGTTAGTTAGCTGTTCATCCATTTGATAACAGCTACTATTTTCTATGATTAATATATTTATCTATTTATATTTTACTTTTTTAAGTTTAATATATATTTAAAATATACCAATATATTTCTTAAAACTTATTTATTCGAATAAAGTTTTGTAAAATGTTTTCATAAATTCATAAAAAATTATTTCATTTAGTAAAAATAATAATTTTTTTAAAATTCATCAATATTTTTATTAAAAAAAATTTTAAGAATATTTATCAGATATTTATTTAATAATTTGGATTATTAATTCAATTAGATAGCTTTAGAAAAATTAGTCCTTTATTAAAATTTACTTAAATGTTTAACCAAATAATTTATTTTTTTAATTTTATTTTATAAATTAAAATTTAATTCTACCTATTTATTTCTTAACTTTATAAAAATAAATTTCCTGATTTTTATATCACTAAATAAATAAATTATTTATATCATTTTAACACTATTCAAAGAATATGTTGTTTGAAAATTAAGTTTGATGAAAATTAAAAGTTACTAAATTATCAAAAAAAAAACTTGTTATCTTTTAATAATATATTTTTAGTTAACAATTTGTTAATTATTCGAAATTATTTTATAATTCGGTGATTTATTCCCGAAAAAATTTGTGAAATGCGTGAATATTATCTTCTAGTAAAAAAAACTAATAATATAAATTTTAAGTTTATCATTATACTAAAATATATTATTAAAATTTTTGAGATACGAATAACTCTTATATCAATCTACTACCTAAGAATTCAATTTTATTTATAAAATATTTTGAAAAAATTTTAACTCATATTGAAAAGTAATTTTATTTAATTAAAATTGGAGGGATTATTATCTTGAAATACTTTTTAAATAGATATTCTTAGCATGATTTTTATAATTAGTTTTTGTAATTTAAAAAAGAACAAGTTAATACTAAAATGAAATTTTAGATGGCTTTTTTCTAATGAAAATAATAATAAAATCAATCTACAAATTTCAATTTACCATAGTTAGAATAATAATATTTGTAAATTAACAAAAATTGTACATAAATATTGGTTATTGTTGATTGATTGACTTGCATTTAAGCTTGATATTTAGTTTTGAAAAAAAAAATATGTAAGCTATTTAAAAATGTAAACTGGATTTTTCTTTTCTTTCTTTCTTTGTTTAAAATATAAAAAATAAATTTCTTTATTTTTTCTCGAATTATTTATTGAATCATCATATAGCTTCCTAAAAAAGTAATGACATAAATTAACTAAGGTATGTTATTATTTAAATTCTTTTACAAATTATTTAACATTTAATTCTATATTAAAGAATTAAATTGTGGAAAATAAAAAGATAATCTTAGAATTATTCACTTTTTTTCACCTAATCTAAACATTTATTGATATTTATATTTTATTAATCAAACAAGAAAAATTGTTAACTTATTGTTCATGAGAAAATATACAATTACTTTATTATTAGCTTTGCTTGCATCTATTTCATGTTTAAGCATAGTTCCCAACTGCACTGAATACAATGCAGATGATTCATGTAAAACTTGCAGAGGAGGTTTCTACTTAAAGGATGGTACTTGCCATGCTTAATGCTTAGCCAATGGTGAATGCTCTATCCCTAACTGTACTGAATATAATGATGATAATACTTGTAAGACTTGCAGAGGAGGTTTCTACTTAAAGGATGGTACTTGTCATGCTTAATGTTTAACTAATGGTGAATGCTCTATCCCTAACTGTACTGAATATAATGGTGATAATACTTGTAAGACTTGCAGAGGAGGTTTCTATTTAAAGGACGGTACTTGCCATGCTTAATGCTTAGCCAATGGTGAATGCTCTATCGCTAACTGTACTGAATACAATGCTGATAATACTTGTAAGACTTGCAGAGGAGGTTTCTATTTAAAGGACGGTACTTGCCATGCTTAATGCTTAGCCAATGGTGAATGCTCTATCGCTAACTGTACTGAATACAATGCTGATAATACTTGTAAGACTTGTAGAGGAGGTTTCTACTTAAAGGATGGTACTTGTCATGCTTAATGTTTAACTAATGGTGAATGCTCTATCCCTAACTGTACTGAATATAATGGTGATAATACTTGTAAGACTTGCAGAGGAGGTTTCTATTTAAAGGACGGTACTTGCCATGCTTAATGCTTAGCCAATGGTGAATGCTCTATCGCTAACTGTACTGAATACAATGCTGATAATACTTGTAAGACTTGTAGAGGAGGTTTCTACTTAAAGGATGGTACTTGTCATGCTTAATGTTTAACTAATGGTGAATGCTCTATCCCTAACTGTACTGAATATAATGCTGATAATACTTGTAAGACTTGTAGAGGAGGTTTCTACTTAAAGGATGGTACTTGCCATGCTTAATGCTTAGCCAATGGTGAATGCTCTATCCCTAACTGTACTGAATATAATGATGATAATACTTGTAAGACTTGCAGAGGAGGTTTCTACTTAAAGGATGGTACTTGTCATGCTTAATGTTTAACTAATGGTGAATGCTCTATCCCTAACTGTACTGAATATAATGCTGATAATACTTGTAAGACTTGCAGAGGAGGTTTCTATTTAAAGGACGGTACTTGCCATGCTTAATGCTTAGCCAATGGTGAATGCTCTATCGCTAACTGTACTGAATACAATGCTGATAATACTTGTAAGACTTGTAGAGGAGGTTTCTACTTAAAGGATGGTACTTGCCATGCTTAATGTTTAGCTAATAGTGAATGTGATATTCCTAACTGCAGTGAACACAATGCTGATGGCACTTGTAAAATTTGCAGAGGAGGTTATTATTTAAAAAATGGTACTTGCCATTAATAGTGTTTAAGAAAATCTGATAATTGTTTAGTAAAATAAACATCAAAAGAGAATAAATGCATAAAATGCAATAAAGGATTTGTTTTAAATGAAAATGGGTTATGTGAAGAATAAGATTTTATAGTTTCTATTTTGAAGAAATTATAAATTTAATTTAGTTGAATATTGATCTATCTATCTAAATCAATCTAAATTATAAAATAAAATATTGATTGGTGACTGACTATATATTTAAATTTATAAAAGAAAAAATGTTATTAAAGAAAATTTATATTTTTATACAGAAGCTAGGAAACAAAAAATTTGATTTATTAAAAAATTTCTTTTGTTAATAAACTTATTAATTGATTTAATATCTAATTTATCATCCATTATTTCGTGTTTTTTTGTAAATCTATATCACATTACTCATATATACTCAAAAAGAAATTTTCAATTAATTAAATTGAATTTTAAAAAAAATATTAATTTATGAGTAAATTATTTTTTATTTATTTTCTAAACAAATGTAAATACAAAGAAAGTATGCCTTATAAAAATATATATGGATAAGAATCTAAGAGTGAGTAATAATAAATCAATTAAACTGTGAAAATTATTAATTAGATTTTTGGAGGTATGTTAAATTAGAAAAGTGTTATTCAATAGTGCTATTGTTACTAATATTATTTCCAATATAATTGCTACTTGGAATAGTATTTGAACTTTTAAAAATTGGATTTAAGGTATTTGCTGATTAAAAATTTTATTCTATAAGTTCATTATCATGCAGTTCGAGGCTATTTCCACTAGCTGATTAATATTGAATTTAACTTTTAACATCATTATATGATAAATTTTTATTTTATTTTAAGCCGTTATTTGTAACATTTTAAAAACTGCCAAAAAGATAAGAGTCTTCAAGTATGCCATTTAAAGGCATTTATTATTTTTAAAATTGATTTAATTATTGTTAATTTGGCTACAATTATTAACAGCTTTACTGAATTTATTAATAATTGTCAAAAACAGCTTATTATTATATATTGCTTGGGGTTTAATCTATTTCAGACATAGAAATCAATTAATACTATGATTTTTATTATGGTTATTGACTAAAAGGGAATATATTTTATGATGTTTTAATTTAGTTCAAGGATGAGATTTAGCTTGTGTTATAGTTATTAAGTGTATCTAGCTCAAGTAAATCATCCACAGTTAAAATTTTATTTTATTATACACTTTACTCTTTGTTATGGAAAATAGTATTGTTATTATTACTTAAATATTATTACTGTGCTTATTATTGGTAGCACATATTGTTTTGCTAAAAGTTATTTGAATGAACTTAATAAGGATTTACTTAAGAGGATTACTGCATCAAGTTATATTATTATATCATAAATTATATGAAATTGGGATTCTCTGTAATGAATTTATTTATTTCATCTACTTTTTCTTATTTTTGTTAAGGCTATTAAGTTTAATTGTTTTGAAGTTGATTTTCTGTAAAGAAATTATTTTTCTTATTTGACAATTGTTAATTATCAACAATTTGAGCCTTATTCTGAGCTAAATTTATTTTAATAGTATCTAGATTACTTTATCTGCTTTGCTAAAATTGTTGATCATCCATCGATGTTTCAGATTGATTAACAAATGAAAACATTGATTTTTTATTATTAGAATTTAATCCATTGTTAGCCTAGTTATTTGGTGTTTTGCAAGGAAATAATATTGAATTTTTCATGCTTTATTATTGACTTTGGTTGACAGAAGAATTCTTAGAAGTTTAATTTCCATTATTTGACATATATTTGTATTACATCTGTCTATTTAGCTTGATAAAATTTTAATTAGTAGAAGCTAAGGTTGATGGATTCTTTTCTCTAAAAAAGCTATTTGTACATTTCATACTAACATACTAACCATTTTACATTTAGGAGTTATTTTGGCAGCTACTTGTACTGTTTTGATTTAAATTCATCATCATATTCTGTTATTGAGGTGTTAATAAAGATATATTTTTAAGTCCACTTATCATATTTATGTTTTGCAAATCTTAGTTTTAATTTATACTATCTTCTTCCTCTTCGATGTTGATAGTGATTTTAGGTTTCTTTGATAGAGATCTATTACTTGATTTTGATTACTTATTTGCAGACAAACTAATTTTAGAAGTACTATTATTTTGATCAATTTAGCTTTCATAGCTTGATTTAATAGTTGATTTTGAGTTTTTCAAGTGTTTTTTTATTGATGCTACTGATGTTGGAGCATAATTTTAAGAATCTAGATATTATTGATTAGAATGCTATTAAATTGGTATATTTTAGTCACACTATTTTTGTTAATTTTCTAATTTATGCTTAGAACTAGAAAGTTGTTTTAAATATGATGATTTTGAATTATTAGTGTGATTAAGTTACTATTAAGTATAATTCTTAGCTTTTTCAGACTCCTTAGCCTAATTCTTAGAAATAGTGGCAATATGATTTTGGCTTACCAGAGGTTTAGAAGGAGTGTAGAATTAAAATTAAAGATTTTCAATGAAATTTGTTGATTTTGTGTGCATTTGAATGTTATTTTTAACCAAATTATTTTATTCTTCTTCGAATTTTTCATTATTCTAAAATTGCTAAAGAGCAATCTAAGTTTTATTTAAGTGAGCTTAAGAGTCACTTTTTTGTAAAGGATTTTAAGTCCTTTTTAAAATAGGTGAGATAGTTCTATTTTGATTCTTTTTAGAATAGCTATGCTTGATTACAGTAGTTTGAGTACGCTGTAAACTATTTGAATTTAAATTTTCCTCGAAGTTTTATATCTGAGATTTAGGATTTATAATAGATTTTATTTTACTTTAGACATTTGCATACAATGTACCATTATGATTACTGCTATTTCTCTTCATTATGCTTTCTCTCTAGGCTTCTAAAGATTTTTACTAAATAAAAGGAAATTTTAGCTTAAAAATAAATTTAAAAACATAATTCATACCTCTCTTTACTCTTCTTCAATTTTTTTCATTTTTTACTGCAAGACTTAAATATTTTACCTCCTATTTGCATCGCTAAATAATTTATTGACCAAATTTGCTTCCTAATCTTTAGATAATTTCCCTTAAATTTAAATATAAATTTATGAAATTTAATTTGTAAAAATGATAATTAATTTTTACCTCTTGAAATATTCTATTTATTTGATTCTTCAATAGATTTTTTGCTTTTCATTTCTTTTTATTTTATTTGTTCTTACTGAATTGCTCTCCTCCTCTCAAAATCCTAATTAAGTCTAAACAAAGTGCTTGTGCTTTTACTGCTAAGCTTAGTATTGCTCATGCTTCTAGCATAAGTATTCAATTCTTCATTCTCGTTGGAGTCAATATTATTTGTAAAAAATTTATTCAATTATTAAACTTCTTTTGAGATTTATGATTTGGCTCTTCTAATAAGTTAAAAAATTTAATGATATTTAATTTAAAAAGAGCAAAAAAGAATACTCGTTATTGGATTCCACACTTTCTTTAGAAGACATTCTGCTGCTTCTTCTTCTATTTAAAATTTTAGCATAATCTTAGGCATTTGAGAGAGATATACTTCTTTACTAATTCCCTTTTTGTAAATTAGCATGGCTTAAGCTCTTAATAATCTATCCTTTCTAGTTAGAATTATTTTATTTTTAAAAATGTGCATTTCCTTCAATATTTTAATTATTCTGTTCGTTATAAGCAAACAACTTATTTAAGGATAAGACTTGCTTAGTATTTGGTTAATCCTAAAATTTATTATTATCAGGGTCAGATTAGTCGTCAATATTGATTTTTTCGTAGTTATCGTTTTAATCTATTTTTAAATTATTAAAATTAAAACAAGAAAAATTAAATATTTTTAAAAGGAAATTGCAAGTTCTTAAATTATTTTTTACATAAAACAATAGTTTGATTTGAAGATGGGGTTTTATTTCCACTTTTTGAATGAACTATAGAACAATTTTATTGAGAATTTGATTTACTTCCTGCTGTATGAGATCCTATAGTGGTGGAAGAATTGGTTTTTTTGAGGGAGTCTAAAATATTAGAGAACTGAATTTAGATTTTAGAATTAGAATCTTTTATATTTTATTTGTTTATATTGTTTGAAGAGTAATTTTAGACATTTATCGGAGATGGAGGAGGAAGTGTACTTAAGATCTACTTTTCAAGTTAAATTGGGGTAGGAGGCTTTAGCATACTTTGAGGAGCATTTTAATCGTTTGCATTTAGTTAATCATATTTTAGCTTACTTTAAAAAGCTCTTTCAAGGAGCAATTATAAAGAATCAGTTTAATGATCAATAGATTCTGAATTGGCTAAATTATATCTGTTAAAAATATCAGAACAATCAGTAGCATCAGAAATAGTGTTAAGTTTAACAATATTTGAAACATCCCTTTAGTTAAAGTGTTTGTTATCTGTAGAATTTATATTATACAAGTCATTATTTTTTCCAGAAATATTGCATTTCATTTATAACTACTCAAGAGACATATAGTTCTTTTTTAAGTTAGGTTTCATTTTTATTTACTTATCAGATACTTAACTGACACAAGGTTAAGGAGTTTTTGCAGCAATCAGAATTTCTTAAGCAGTTAAATCAGTATTATTGCTCAAAATATTGTCTTTTGAATTACATTTTAAGCTTTAATAATTTAGATATGTTTCTTACCTGTATTAAAAATAGTTAAATGATTTAAATAATGTTTGATATATTAATATTTTTTTTTCTTAAATGCCCAAATTTTATCGTTAATTTGTAAAGACTGTAAATAAATAGAAAATAAATTTCATTGTAATATTTTTAAGATGATTTTCTTTCTAATTTGATAACATTTTAAAATGAATAAAATACAAATTTAAGAATTACCCAGTTTTTATATTTTCAGGATCCATGTTATTTACTTGCTATTCTAAAAGCTCAAACTCAAGAAGATCATCTCCTTTATTTACTTTAGTATTAGAGCTTCTGTTAAGAGAATCACTATTATCATCTCCTTAATAATGGCGCTGTTAAGGAGGAGTTATTTGTTAGTAGCATTGCTTATTAGAAGGACTAGCTTATCTGTTTGACTTTAAATTTAAAAATTAAATATTTAAAAAGACATTTTTCATGATATAGTTAGTATTTAGTTTTAAAATATTTTTCTATTAAATATTTACTAAGTGAATAGAGTTAGTTGAATCTGATCGAAGTTCATGGCAAACTTGTGCGTTCTAGTTAACCAATTATTGGGTTTAATGATCATTGATTAATGAGTTGCTAAATATCTGCAATTAGTTTTATTAGCTGAAATTTTAATTGTCTTGACTTTCATTACTTATATTGCTACATTATATAACTTATATAAAGTTATCTGTAGTTGAATTAAATTTAGGTTTCAGATTATCATACTAAAGACATACTCCTTAAATATCTGGTCTTTCTAAAATCTAACTACTCATCGAGTTCAATACTATTGACGATTAACACTCTTTGGTTTTATATTATTGTTCTTAATAAGTAACTCTCAACCTATTTCAATGTTTAACTTTTTCCCTTGCTTGCTTGTAATATTTTAGTAGGATCTATCAATATTTTTACAAGTTTGTAATTATATGCAAATTCTTTATTTTTCTTCTATTTAATTGTTACTTGAAAATATGAAAATTATAATACTTGAATTATATGTAAACCAAAGTATTAATAATAATCAAATTTACATTAAACAAAATAATATTTGTACTAAAGTAATACATGTACAATTACTGAATAATATTGATTACTACATTCTTCAAATTAGTTATCATAGTTGTTAGCCTTATCTCCATACAATTTTATAAATTAATTTTTATCTGATTGTAATTGTCTTGCCTTTAATTTTAAAAATATCCTCTCTTTAAAGATATATTTGTAACACTTTAAATTACTTAACTTGATTTGATATTTTGCTTAACCAAATTTTTTTCAGTAGATTTATCCAGCTAAAACTTGCCAAATACTATTTTTTGCAATATTGACCATTAAAATTTCTAATATGAATTTGATTAGCTAAATATTTCTTAAATTATTGATTAATAAAAAGCAATCAATCTAATATATTTGCACACATTTGTTTTCAAATTTTAATTTATAATTAAATAATTGTGGCTAAAATCAAAAGCTTTTTTTTTCTCACCTTACTACCATAAATACTTTAATAAATATGCAAATAATTTCAACCATATAAATTATTTTCTTAAATTTTATTTTCTGACTATTTAAGTAAGCTAATTTATGAAAAAATTAAATGATTATGTATATAAAATAATATTTATATATTTTAAATTCCAACAATAGTTTATTGTATCAAGAAATCCAAAGCTTACAATTAGTTTTCTTTTAATAAAATTCCTCTATAATTTACTTGCAGATTAAATAAAACCATAAATTAGTTCCACTTTTTATATGACTTCTTCTTTTCAGATTAAAGTTTTTTAATAGAATATATAATACTTAAGAGTAAAATTATAATATTTAACTTTTAATATATTTAATTAGTTTAGATTTTACTTAAAAAAAACACAGTTTTAAATGAAAATTAAAAAATGATTTTGTTAAAATATGTTTATATTTTTATTATTAGTATTACATTACATTTACTGAATTACACTTAATTTTAATTTTAGATATAATTTATAGAATAGAAGGAAGAGTAAGTAATAAAGAAATACTTACATATAAATTTTATATAATCATGAATTAATATCATTAATAATTAGATTTTTGATATTATTAATTTTAAAAAAACCTAATTTATATTTAAATAATTAAATAGAGCTTTTTTAATTTTTTTAAAGTTTTTTTTAAAAATAAAGTCTATCTTTTTATTTTAAATATACGATTATAGCTTTAAGCCAAAACAAAATTTAAAATAATATCTTCATTATACTTTATCATGGAAATACTAGGATTAGATTGATTGCATTTTTAAAAATAATTTTATTTTAATTACTTTTTAAACTAATTAATTAATATTTAATGTTTTATTCTTCAAATGAACTAAATTACTCATTCATAAGAGATTAAATTTTAAATAAATTGCATCAGGTGCTCGTTTTCTTAGGCTGCACACACTCTTTCTTTATCGTTTATTTACTTGTCTAGTTAATGTTTATCTTAATGAGTACCTTCTTTAACAAGTATTTCGATTTTATATTCATCATAATTAGGAAGTTCTTGTTGTAATTTTGTAATTATAGATAACCCAATTTAAGAAGCGAGATGGCAATGAGGGACAGTAGGTACCCAAATTATTTAAATGATTCCTAAATAAATTTCATTTCTTTTTTATCCGCTACTTATTTAAACTTGTTAAAAGCGAAGATTTTCTCTCTGTATGACGTTGAGATCTCCTAGTGTTTAAGGGAATTCAGGATCTCTAATAGTAGATATAATATAAAATGTATCATCTAAAATACTTTCTATCTCCTCTTAAGTTTTTAACCTCTCCATTATACTTAATTTTCAACAATAAAATTAATTTTATAGTCTGATTTATATATTATTCAACTTTTATTTTAAAAGTACTACTGTTTGCTATTCCTATGCTAATTGATTAACTAAATATTAAAATTTATATATTATAGCAATTATTGGGATATTTCCTTTAATTTAATAATTTAAGAAGAATTATAAATTTCTAAAGACTATCGATACATACAATAATTATAAACTTCATCATTTAATGACCTTTTTTTCTAAAGGATGACAACTAGAGAAATCTTTATATTAAGAAATTACATTATTATAATTATAATTATTATTTATTTTTTTTTAATGGAAAATACTTTTGCTAACAAATTTATTTTTTTGTAGATGAAATGATTGTTTGGCAATCATACCAGACAATATAACAATATAATCTTCCTAAAAACAATCTTTAATAATGGGAATAATTAATCTTCTATAAAAACCATTTAACTAGATTTTATATCTCTGAAATAATAATATTGTTTTGGAAAAGGTTTTAATTGCAAATTTCTATTTTTAAATAAATATTATATATAGTCATTTAACCAAATTTAATTTAAATATTTTCTAAACACCAAAAGCGTTTAAAATTCTTCCAACTTCAGGTTCATTTAATTGTGCAATTAATTATATTATATCATAAATTAAAAATCAGTTATCTACTATCTGAGATAATAATACATCACGTATTTTTGGGAACTATAAAATCAATTAGCTTTGAAATTTGAAATATTTAGAACATTAGGTAATTAATTAATAATAATTGAGAAAATTATAAATTATTTTTTGAAGAGATAAATTTATTGATTGATTGAAGATAACATTTTTAACAAGTTTACGAAAATGTTGATATCAATTAAATTCAAATTTTAAAATCGATTTTAAATATATTTTTTCCATATATTAATTACAATTTTGATTTTTTAAATACTTCTTTTGTATTAATAATGATAGTGTATATATTCTAGGAATTTAAAGATTTAATAAATTGTTGTGTCAAGTAACAATCCAAAAATTAAAAAAAAATATATTCATATTCAAGTATTTTTTATCATTTAGAAACTTAATTATTTTAAATTGTTAGTAAAAAAAATAAAATTAATTGAAAAATGATGTTTTATTTGGAATAATAAACATAATTAATTGTTTTTGTCAAATCTATTTAAATAAAATAATAAAATATAGTTGATTTGTAATATTTTTAATTATTAATAAGAAAAATATTGAGAAGTAACTAAGTAAGCAAGCAAGGAATTGTTGTGTTAATAAAAAAAAGCAAATAAAGGAAATTTAACATATTTTTGTTTCCGCAAATTGAAGATTCATCAAACTTCATAAATAAACAATATAAAATTTCTAGTTTAATTGTAAATTTATATAGTTTATCCTTTTAGTTGAACTAAATCTTCTAAATAAGCAAGCAAGAAATATTACAAATAAACATACATACATTAATAATTTTGACTTTATTTCTATTTAGTTATTGAGATTTAACTCTTTTAAGTATTTAAATCCAGTAGAATAAAAGTAAATTTTATATATTTAAGCTTATTTCGCCTATAATATTATTCTATAATTTTAAATCAGATAAATAAACATTATTTTAAACTATTTTTTAGGTATCTTAAAGTAAATAAATAGCTAAAAAAAGTTAGAGAAAGAAGAGTATTAATTACTTAGTTTTTAGCTAAATAATAAAATGAGCGATTAGACTACAAAAAAAATAGATAAATACTAATTTAACTTAAATCAGCGCATAGGTTCTGGATCATATGCAAATGTTTATAAAGGCGAAGATAGGGAAACTGGAAAAGCTGTTGCAATCAAAATGATTGATAGGAAAAAAATATCTTAGGAAGATTATTTAATGAACGGATTACTGCAGGAAATATAAATAATGAAAAAATTGGATTCAAATTATATTGTTAAGCTAATTGATGTACTTGAAACAAAAAATAACTACTATATTGTTTAAGAATTTTGTGATTAGGGTGATTTTAGAAATTATTTGAAGTAAAAAGGATATCTGCCTGAACAAGAAGCAAAATAAGTTTTAGTTGATATTCTTAATGGTTTTTTAGAACTGTTAAAGCATGGAATTATTCATCGTGATTTGAAGCCTGAAAACATTTTGATTTAAACAAAAAATCCTTAGGTAACGAATGAAATTTCATTTTAAATTGAGTAAAATATATTAGTTCTCAAAATACGATAAACTTTTTAGTGTATTAATCAAATTTTTATTTCGAGCAGTCTTATTGAATAATCATATCAGTTATCAGCAAAATAAATGAGTGATCAGATTTTGCTTGATTTTTTTATTAATTCTCCATAATTCGTTTTTTTCATAAAATCAAAAAAAAGCAATCAATAATTATTTTATATTTTTTACTTATTTTTATAAACTAAAATTTAGATGTAAATCATATTATTTTATTTAAATTTAGACAGGCGAAAGAATATTTAAACTTGCTGATTTTGGATTTTCTAGAACTGTAGACAATTTTAGAAGAGAGCTTTTAACCAGTCTTGTTGGAACACCTCTTTATATGAGTCCATAAATTCTCATGTTTAAAAAATACACATCCAAAAGTGATATTTGGAGTATAGGTTTGATTATGTATGAGATGCTTTACGGAAAGACTCCATGGAATGCAATTAGTTAATATTAGTTAGTAGAAATGATTAACAAATAGCCAATAAACTGGAAAAGCGAAAACATCATAAGTGAAGAGGCTATCAATTTTATGTATAAATGTCTTCAGTTAGAAGAAGAAAAGCGTATATAATGGGATGAAATTTATGCACATCCTCTGTTTGGTGATCATTTCGTTCACTTCTTAGAAAAAAATAAAAATCTTGAAGACAAAGCTTTATATTTAATTAACAACTTAAGATAAAAAATACATTCAACTAACACTGACTTAATGCAACTTTTTAAATATTTCGATTTAACAAACGATTCTAAACTTACTATTAAAGAATTTGAGTAGCTTATGAAATAGATTGATAAGGATTTGAATAGGGAAGAAATTGAATATATTTTTAACAAGTTTGATAGCGATGGAGATAACAAAATTGATTTTACTGAGTTTTAAAAATGGCTAGAGCATAACAATATTAGGTTAAGCATAAACAACAGTTAGTAAAATAGAAGAAAAATGATTGATTAGCAGCTTGATTAGGAGGTTAAGCAGCTTATTTAAAAATAATAGTAGCAACCACCTAATTTAGTGTATACACACAGCTAGTTTTCTCCTTTAGCAGCAAATTAGCCTCACATAGATATAACATCAAATAGTAAGTTTTATTAGAATCATGCAACTTAAGACAAATAAATAATTAATAATGGTAATAATGGTAACTAAATTAAACAGTAACCTTAGTAGTAAAACATAAAAGTATCACAAGCAAAATAATATGATTCAGAACCTGGTTAAAATAGTAGTGATGAATCAAAGTAAAAATAAGACATTTCTTAAAGCTAGAGAAAACTATCACCAGAGGAGAAAGCAATCTTTGCAATTGGAAAATTGAAACTTGCTATAGATCAATATAAAATTAATAACAAAGAATTATTTAATAGGTATGATAAAAGCTAGCAAGATGCAATATAATTAAGTGAATTTACAAGAATGATTAAGAAAATAGATGATAAACTTTAAGATGAAGAAATAGCAATAGCTTTTTAAAAATTCGACTATGATAATAGTGGGAAAATAACATTTAAGAAATTTGATACAACCTTAGCAAATATCGGAAATTCGATAGTTATTTAAGTTAAGTAAAAGTAAAAATAAACATCCTCATAAAAATCATTGTCAGATGTTAAAGATAATTTTTCATAGCCAGATTCAGAGAAAAAGTAAAGCCACCAAAAAAGTAATAGTGGAGCAAGTACAGATAGCAATAAAGAATATCAATAGTTTTCAAGTGCTCCAACAAGAAGTAATATTTTAGAATAATTAATTTATTTTTTTTAAAATACAATTCAATATTTTTGAAATAGCTTCTAATAATTGAAGAGAACTTAAAAGACAGAGTAATTATCTCAACATTTATTTCAATTAAAATCATCAGATAAATATAAGTATAATGGATGGATGATAAATTATGATATTTATATGCCACTAGGCTTTTAGCAGTTTAGCTCTTTATATAAAAATAAATCAATCTTAAATTTAAAAGATGTAATGTAATTATTATAAAATATAGATTAATTAGTAAGCATATGTGTATGTGTATATCCTTTAGTTATGAAAGTAAACAATATATAAAATATTTATAATTCATTTAGTAAGCAGACAATTTATTATATTTACATTAAAAATTTCTAATTCTATTTATCTACTGCAATCTTGATATCTATCAAAACAATATCTAAGAATATTTTTTTAAAGTTTGTTTTAACTCAATTAAAATAAAACAATTTTTATTTAAATTGTACTTTATTTTTTGTTTTCTGATTTTATTTGGTAAATAAACATTAAAAAAATTTATATAATTTTATTTTGTTTACTTTTATAAAATAAAAATAAAAATCAATTAGGAACTTTTTAAAATAAAATATTATCGATTTTAAATTAAATATGATTAAAAGATTGATTTATATTAACAAATAAATATTTATATATATATATAAATTTATATCAGAAAAAAATCAATATTTTTATTTACATATATTATTAAAGATGAAAGAAAATAAAGCAGTTAGTTATTTTAACCTTAATTTAATAAATTAAAAAAATTTTTAAATATTTTTTTAGATTTATTAAGTTTAGATATAATTAATTGATTATAAATCAAAGATAAGTGGAGAATTTACCAAACCTTCAGAACATTTGATTAAATGTTAAAAGTTATTTTTAGTTGTTACTTATTTATTTAGATTTAATAGTAATATGAACAATAATAATAGAGTAAATGATTGATTGATTGAAACAGAACATATAATAAAAAATTATGAATACTTTATAATCTAAGAGTGTTATAAGTAATTTGTGGTGTTAATAGTTGTTATTATTGTTATTGATACTTTATTAATAGTATTAGATAACATAAATTAATAGTTGTGTTCTAATTCCTAAATATAAATATATATATATGTATGTTATTATTTACAAATATTTTTTATTTGTCTTTGATTCTTTTTTTTGGTTGCTTATAAGATTTTTTCATAATTTTCTTTTTGTAGATGTGAATTATTTTCAACAAACAATTAAAATCACTTATTCTTTAAATATTTATCCCACTTAATTTAGTAAGTTGTGATTCCTGGATGTTTGCTCACAAAATGCTTATGAGGTTATCTACCCATTTCATTTCTATTTGTAGTTAAATAGTGTTTTTTATCAAAGCTATTCCTATCTCCAATCTCTATAACACTTCTATTTACGTAGTATTATTTAAAATCTTGAGAAGGCAAACGTGAGCGTTAAGCATTTGGATTGTATGGCTCCAACGGTTTACTAGAGCCCATACCTGCATGACTCAAAGCTCTTGTACGATAAGCTTCTGTATTTGTTGAAGTTTTATATAAGGATTTGTTCATAATGGTCTCAGCTGTGCTAGCCAAGTTGGCAGCAGTTAAAGGGCGTGCATAGAAAGGTACTGCTTCGTAGTCATTTCCTTTTCTTTTTACAAAGGAACATGTAGAGATTCTATTTTCATTGAAAATATCAGCTGATTTTTCTCTCTTATGATCTCCATTGAATTATAAAGCAACAGAATAGCCTTAATTCAAAGTATTTTACATATTTTCTATTTACTTAGCTGATTAAATTGATTAAGCACGCTGACGTTTGACCCAATATCCATTATCTAAACCCCTAGAGTATTTACTCATCTGAAATATATCGATTTCTAACTATTTTTTTGTTTTTTGCTTGCTATAAATAACTAATATTTTTTTTTTTGCACAACGGAATATTTTTACTTTCTCTTAAATGTATTTATACTTAATTATATTTATTAAGAAAAATATTGATTGCAAATTTTTAATCAAAACTTCATAATCCTTTATATGATATATGTATTAATGATTGATAAAAAAGATGATATTGTATGTAATTTTGGTGAAATACCCCAATTCACCATCCACTTTAGCCTTAACTTTTTTCCATATTTATTTGGTAAAGAAATTTTATAAGCAAAAGTATTAATTTATTTATTGGTTATTATGCAGTTAGGTTTTTTATTATAAATAAATCGTTCGTTCGTTACTTATAATTTTTAAGATTTCTCTCTATTTTTATAAAATTTAAGCATATTTCTCAAACTCTCAATTTTAAAAATCCTCTTAGAAAATTAAAATGATATTTGGAAATCTTTTATTTATTTATAAGAAAGATAAAATTAAAAATTTTTATTTTTTGAGATTTATTAAACAACAAAGTTTATCTAACTCCAACTAAGATAAAAATAAACAATAAATTTACTAATTATTAATAATATTTTTTAATTGTTTTTTTTTATTTGACTATGATTAAAGTAAAGCTAATAAATACTTGCAGTTAAAAAAATTTTTAATAATATAAGAAGGGAATAAAAGACTTAAAAGTGTCTTAAAGAAAAATTGCAATTTGATACCTTAAAATAAACTAAAGAATTTTTTAATACAAAATCCAATTATAACAAAGAAAGATTTGAAAGTTTAGAGACTATAATTACTCTAATAGGAAATAAATTTAAGCTATTATTCAAAAAATATACTTTACATGTTAAATTTATTAATATTGTTATATTAAAACTCATAAAAATCCATAAAATAATAAATTTATTATTTTTTTAAGTTCTAATTTAAAAAAAATTAAATTTTTATGATCACAGATTTTAAAAATAAATTAAAGTATTTTATAAAAAATCTAAAATCCGTTATTTACTATTTCAAGCTATAAGATAAAAATTGGAATTATTAATAAGAAAAAATTAAAAGTTTAATTTAAGTTTTTTTTGCATACATTCTACATAAATAATTTAAATAATTGCATACATGAAGCTGTTATTGGTTCTGGTTTATTTGTTAAAATAGTTAAGGTATTAATTTATAAACAATTTAATATCAAATATGTTTTATAAAGAAGTTAAATTAAAATAAATTTTTTGCAAAATGATTAATTAATTTATTTATAGATATAGTTTTAAATTATGTGAAAAAAGATACATTATTTATTTACTTACTAAGTTTTTTTATGGTTATTTTCAATGATTACTGGATAAACTCATTAGAGAATAAAATACTCCTAAGCAAGCTGAAATTACAAATATAAGGCAAATAGTTATGCCGAAAATTATTCTGTACCATTATACTTTAAAGTATCTCATATATACTAATTAGGGAATAACAAACTGAAGTATTATAGAACCAAGAGAACCTACTAAAGATATGATTTTAGCTAGCTTATATGTTGTTAAACTTAACATAAATATGCTAACAATTAGTACATATCTAATGGCATAGCGTTTTAAAAGTGCTAGAGATTGATCAAAGAAATTCTTATATTCGCTCATTTCATACTTTTCAACACTAAAAATTTCATCCTTAAAACACTTAAGATTCTCATAAATTTAAACAACTACATAGAATTTTAGAGGATAAGATAAAAGTACAGAAATTGTGTACATTAATCTAACACAAAAGCCTATAATTGTCTAAGGAGCAAAATTAAGGAGGACTATATCTTCTGTATATTCTCCTATGGCAAGTTATGTTACTATACCAAATACTAAATACATTAAGCATGTTAATATTGTTGAAGTATAAAATACTGGAATAAAATTATTAGGATTTTCCATACTATTTCTTATGTTAAGAGCTATTCCCATTACCTAAAAACTATAGACAGATATTCCTACTGCAAGAAAGAAATTATCTGTCTTCCAAAGATCATTTTCACTTCTTTAGACTCCTCCAGTTCCTAAAATCAAGCTAAAGTCTAGATAAAGCATCCATAAAACGGCTATTAACCCCACAAGAAATCCTACTAAATTTGTTTACCAAAAAAGGGTTATATTGTTGACTGTTGAGAGTGGAAGAATTATCGTAAAAGCAAATAAAGCTCCTATTAAATGAGCCTATTCATTTGTTATTTTATTGCTCCACTATTCTTGTATGATACCTGAAATGTAGATCTCAAAAAATATAATATATGATATGCATGATCCTAAATTTGCGATTGTACTAAATATCCTACAACTCAATTATCCTGGAACTCCAAATATTTTAAAGGCTAATTCTGTTATAGTTGTTGTTTACTTAACTTATGAGGGATCAACTTTCGATTAAATGTCTAAGTGCACAGCCATAATTAAATGTATAGAATATATTGTCATAGCAGCTGTGAATATAATAAGTAAACTACCTAAAATAAAACCTGTTAAGTAAAACATGTAAGGCAATGCGAGGATACCAACGCTAAAAAAGTATTTTCCAATCAAAAGAAAGGCTTCAAAATTTGTAGATTTTTATTTATTATCCATTCTAGTATATTGCTTCTTCATCATTAAATTGTTTTTGTTAAAATTGGCTATTTTAGGTGTTTTATTATCTTCATCTACCATTTCTGTTTCAACAATTATGTCTATAGAATTAAAAGATGAATCATAAAACTATGAATGTTAGTGGTGAGTGATATTAAATTCATCCTTCAATTCTTTGAATGATTTAAATGAGTGTTATGACTCAGAAACTTCATTTTTAAAAACTCCTTAGCTAGATTTGGAAGGAGAAAATTGTATTAATGAAGTGCTAAAGACTTAATCAGTCTAATTCAATTTAAATTAAACCACTTATTTCATTGTACTAAAATAAATTTGAAGTAAATTATTTTCAATTTTATCTTATTAATCAAGTAATATGATTATTTTATTATTCTACAAACTTTTTAGTATTTTGTAATCAAAATATTTAATTAATTTTCTGATTTTTTTTGTTTTTGTATCAAAATTTTTTAAATTTATTTAAATGCTTTTAAACTGATAATTTATTTACATTTACTAATATGTTTTTTCTATTTTAAAAAGCTGGAAAATTCATTTCAATAAAAATGAATATTTTTATCTCTATGCAATGAACATTAATTGGTCTAAAAAAGTAATTCAGGTGAGTTGATAGGTTGGATAGAAATGAATAATTTCTTTTACTTTTAACAAAATAGTTTTTATTATTATACAGGCATATTTTGACAGGTAAAATGACATATTTTTTTAATACCCCTGCATGTAATTGTAATGAATCCATATAACTTTCATAATTAGAGTAAATTTATTTAGTTAAAATCTTATCCGTATCTCAAATTACACAATAAATAAATAAATAACTTGTATGAATCTTCTTTCTTCATAATAAGAAAGCTTTTTACATTTTAAAAAAGATAATTTTTTTAATATTTAATGATGCTTCATCTAATTCTTGAAATTTAAATTATAAATCAAAAATAAATTAACTTTAAAAAATGATTTATATATATATATATTAACTAATTATGATTAAATTTAAAATTTATTTTAAATAAATATTTATGAAAAATAAAAAAAATATATCACTAATATCTAAAAAGAATTCAAAATATTTTTTAGTGAGTTAAGCTAAAAATTTATATCGTTTTTAAGAAAAATATTCACAAACACAAGAATCAAATAGTATTTTAATAATTTTATAATTTCTTTTAATTCTAAACAAATTTTTATTTGAAATTAATTTAAATCTTATTTAATGAAGATTTTTAACTTTAAAATGAGTTCTATAAAAATATTTAGCATACCTTTTTTAACAGATATATTTAATTATTAAATTTTATAATCACAGAAAATTAAATGATTAAATTTGAGAAATCTAAGTAGTTGCCTACTTCATAAAATAAGATAATAAAAATTTTATTGTATAAAAAAAATGAATTATCTAATTACTTCAGAAGCAAAATTTATTTTAATGGTTTAATGTTTTTTAACTCCAAATTATTTTTTTTGAAAAAATAATTTAATAAATATTAATAAAAAATATTAGAAACATATACATATAATCAATAACTATTTTATAGCAGATAACCTATCAATTTTAAAGCTAATACTTACTTGCATATAGATAGCTAAGAAAGATTTGGATTAAATCTATATCAAATAACTTTAAAGATATAAAAAATTTAAAGAGCAAATATATATTAAATTTTACTTATTTTAATAAATATTATTTTAGAATGGTTAATTATAAAAAATTTGATCTTTAAATTAACAGATATTAAAAAATACAAAAAATAATAAATAGAGCTGTTTTTTATATTTAATTTACTCGAAACATTTGTTTAAAAATGCACGATTAACAAGTATAATTAACCTTTTATGATTTATTATTCTTGTTATCAAAATAATTAAGATATTCTTTAATAATTTTTTTATCTATGTAATTTTTAAAGAATAAATAAAAAATTCTAAAATAGAGACCAAAATGTATCTTTACTTAAATTCTTTATCAGAATGATTTAATCTAGATTAGATATGTAGATATTAATTAGGTAATGATGCATTTATTAATAAAATTAAATGAATATTGATTATTTATCATTTTTATTTATATTTGGCTTGCTAGAAAATTTTTCGTATCAAAAATAAAATCAGTAAATAAAAAAAGCTATCAAATAAATATTCCAGCAAAAAAAAATTGAATTAAAATTAATTGAGTAAATGAAAAACTCTATTTTTCCAAATGATTTAAAAAATTCTTTATGAAAATATTCAAAAAAAAAGGTAATTTTAATAAAAGGATTAATAATAACTTGAATAAAGACAATTTTGATGATGTCTTATAAGGGAAATAAAAAATACAAATCATAATAATACAATTAAATAGCTCTTTTGTAAATTAAAAGACCTTTTAATTGCTTTTGATCAGATTAAAAGCTAATTAATTTATCAAAATCAATAAAAAAGTTTCCAGTATTTAGAAATATTAAGTTCTACATAAATATTTGTTTATTTTATAATTTCATTTAATTAAAAAATACGAATTTTCTTCTTAATTTTATATATAAAGATTGAATTTGTATTTTTACCATAATATTATAAAATTAAAGTTAAAAAATAATTATGAATTCTTATTTAAGTTAGATGCTCTTAAAAGGTTCTTTTAAATAATCTATGATCTGAAAGCAGATATTACTTGCTAATCATATATGATTTGTTAAATTATTGTAAGTAAATACTTTCTTTTGACTTTTATTAAAATATCTAGATAAAATAATTAAAGTTTTCTTATCAATCCTATCTAGATTTTATTAAAAATTTGATAAATTTTTAAAATCTTAATTAAACTGAGATGACAAGAGTAACAAAAAAGTTTTTATTTGAAATAGTTTGATAGTGCAGAAACCATTTCATATAGATTATTATATATATATATTTCTAATGGAAATATAATTTTTTGTTTTAAAATATTTGAGTTATCAATAGTAGTTATTTGAATAATTAGCTAAGAACAAAAAGACCAAAAATTTGTATTATTTACTTTTAATTTAAAAAGAAAATATAAGCAATAAAATTTAACATACCACAATATCTAATCAGTAGTTCAATTTCAGAAAGGGCATACTTAAACTAAAATTCCATTTAATATAAACTGATATAATTTCACAATAATTACTCTAACTAAGAATTAAATCAAATAAATGCTATTATCTGACTTTTAATTTATAAAAAGCTCTGATAATTTTGATTACATAAATAGAAATATGTGATAATTATTGAGCAATTAAATACTTTAAGATTTTAGATGTATTAATTTCCATAAACTATTTATAGTTTAGCTTTGATTAAAAGTTATGGTGATTCAAATATTATACTAATATTTGACCTTGTGGTAATTATTGTAAATATATTATATATAATTGCTTATGAAAGAAAGAAGAGCGAACGAACGAATGAATGAATGGGATTTGTTTGATTTAATTATACGAAGTATTAATAAATAATATATAGTAATGATTGAAAAGCGATTAATTAATTAATAAGTTTTATATATTAGTTTAGTTAATAATTTTTATATAGTAGTAATAAATATTGATTATAAAGATTTGATTAGCCTGTAAAGGTTAGCTAGTTTTTAAGATTAGGATTTTAGATTAAATTATTATTTTATATTTTTACTCATTTAATTTAGTTTGCCAACCAATCGATTGACTGATCAATAAATAAATAAATCAATCAGTCAATCAATTAGAGGAAATCTACAATTTTAAATTAAAATATTCTTCAATGACTGAGTTTTATATTATAATAGTATTTTGCATGTTCTCATCACTATAACTTTTGAAAACATTGATTTCTTTGTTCATACGATGTTGTTTGAGTATTTTTTGATTCAAATTATCAAATTGCTATCTCACTTTTTATAGCTCGTTTATGCATTAATTTACTTAGCGGGAAATATCAGCGCTGTACTAAGCACAAAGGTTTTTTTTTATATATGTTTCAGCTTATCTAACTAGGTATAAGTCAGATTAAAAGCAAAAAACTTGATCTCCTCCTTCATAGTAGTTTATTAAGTGAGGTATCTCTACACAGTCAAAGAGTTTGATTCTTAAATGTGTAATTTATTTCATAATTTTTTCATACTCTTCACTTATCTGAGAGGCATTCATTTTATTTAAATTTTTTTTGTTTTTTGATTTTATTTTTAAATAATAATATATAGTCAAAAGGAGTACCTAGCTATTAATATTGCATTACATAACTCCTATTAATTAAAATTTAAAAATTTTTCTTTTTAATTGATCATTGAATTGATAGTGAAAGAGGTAAATTAATTAATTCAAATTATTAGTTATTATTCATTTATTTTAATTTGTAGGGGTGTAAAGATCATTTCAAAATGAAAAATATCAGTTTTGTTATAATTTCAAAAAGTAATTACTGATTATTTACAATAAAACTAAGGAAGATAAGCAGCCTTAAGTTTTAAAATAACATTAATAAAAAAAACTATCCAATTTTCAATTTTTTTGCTCTAGAAAAAAATAATTCAATTTACTTTTTAACTTCTTACCCATCTCATTTAAATAAATCACCAGATTACTAGATCAACGTTGTTTATTGATTTAAATTTGTAAAGAAAAAAAAGGCACTCAAGCAAACAAATTAAATGAATAAAAATTAAAAAAATATTTCTAAATTATATAAAGACTTAGCCATTCCAAGTTTACATTTCTATTTTTTATTAACCTATTCATGATGCTTAAACGCAGAAGACCACAACTTATAAAAACTTTGATATTTATGTAATTAGATGATCAAATATAACAATTTTTTTTTAATCAAGCAGTAAAAATCTAATGAATTTAATTTTACAATAAATTATTAATAAGCTTACAAAAACAAAATTTGATGAGTGAGTCATAAAATTTAAAATAATGTTTACTATGTTCAATTAATGACTCAAAAACAATTTAAATTTTCATTAAATCAAAAATATTTACATCTTTTTTTCAAGCGTAATAATAACCATTAATTAATTTATTCTTTTTCAGGAAATTATTGAAAAATATTTAAGATGGAATTTTAAAATTATAATTCTCATACAATGAATGGTTTCTAATTGCAACATTACAAATCAATTTTTTTAATCAATTTCCTAATTTTTAATCATCCAAATTCATTAGAAATCAATTTTCTTTATTAAATTTTTAATCTTTACATATTAACAGTAAGATTTTGATGGTTCGTTTCTTAATCTAATTCTAATCAATTAGTTAATTAATCAAGTCAGTATGGCTTTTACGTTAAAAACAATCCTAAAAAGAAAAATCACAGAATAAGGACATGAGTAAAAATGCAAATGTAATTGATAATAAATAAATAAAATATTTTTAAAATCTTAAAATTGATAACTAAAACTATATTTCTAAAAAATAGCATATAATTGAAATCTATTTTAAATTAAGGGAATATAAATAATTTATAAAGCAAATAAATACTTTTTCCCTTGATTTCCTTTTATATAAAAAGAGGTTAAAATTAAAATTTTTCTTAACTATGGTAAAATAAATTATTAAAAGATTACTGATCATCTAAGCGTTTAAGGCAATTAAGTTAAAATTTCATTTCAATTACAAATGAATAGTAATACAGCCTAACTGATAAGCATTAAAATATGACAAAAAATTTTACATTTAATCACATGTTTGAGTAGGCAGATATATTTTAGCAGCAGCAAAAATTATACCAGTAAATAAAAAATGAGTACACTTTTTCTAAGTAATCTCCATTTATTTAATAAAAAACACAAAGATATCTTAAAAAAATTAAACAAAGGATAAAAGTAAAAATGAAGCTTTTCTAGTGAAAGTAATTAACAAAAAGCACCTATTTTTTTAATAATGAATAAATATTTTTTATCAATCTGTCAATCAATCAATCTATATATTATATTCAAGATTAATATTTATTTAGTAAGTACTACTTTGCTTCAAAATTTAAAAATAGATTACTAAATAAATAGATATAAAATAAAAAGCTTTACTTTAGCTTTTTAAAACAATTTATTAAAAATACATACTAACTAATTAATTAAATTCTTCATTCATTCATTAACTTTATTTTAATTTTTATAACTCTAGGTATATTTCTTCATACTTTTGCTTCCACATATTTCTCTCTTTTTCTGTGTCTTCTAACTATTTCTTTAGCCTAATCACCTCTTCTGACTCTTTTTATAGTGACATCTAGCTATCTATACCCATCCTATCGCCTCCTGGCTTTCTAAGTACTGCACTTTTTATTGAACTAGAGTAATACGAAGATTAATTTGATGGAGAAGGCGACATCTTTCTGTAACTCGATCCACTTCTCATTTCCATTTTGTATTTATCCATATCGTTTTATTCAAATAAATGTTTGAATGATTGCTTTTTAATCAAACGCTGAGAACCATTAATTTCTGAACCTTGCTAAATATTAGAAGTGTATTATGATTATCCTTATTTTAACTGACTACTGTTGATAAATTAGTTATTATTATTATTGTTGTTGTTGTTAACATTGAAACTGCTACTATTAGAGCTAAATTATGATTAGTGATGATTGCCTCTGTAATCAGGATTAGGAGTGGGTGTGCTAAAATTATTTCCTTCATTTCTTTTATAGCTATTTTGTTAATTATATTTTTCCTCTTCTTCAATATCTTCTTAATTATATGTAGGTCCGAAGCGAGAACTACCTTATTCTATAACTTAATCACTATTCTACTTTAAATTTTGATTATAATTTTTGTTGTACTCATTGAAATTTTGATTTTCATCATTTTAATTAGTTGGACTCATACTGCTTTGAGTTCTTAGAGGTCTTATAATTATAGTATATTTACGTTTTATTTCTTCAAAAAGTATAGACTTCTACTTATAAGCTTAAATGTCTGCCAAAAAATTATCAGAAAATTCACTTTCATTGAAAAGACGAGTTAAATGCTACTCGAAAGAGGGAGAACTTTCTATGTGTTGAGCCTTTTCAATTAAAACTTTAAAGTCATTGCTAAATTATTTTATTTCTGCTAAATTCTAGTTAAATTATTCGACATTCAATTATTCGCTCAACAAATTTACTCTAATACTCTCCTTTACCTTTTAAAACTACACTAGAACCTACACTAATATTTTAGAAAATTCTCCTGAACGAGTGATATTTAAGTTCAATCCTGTTAAATAACTCTTAATCTGTATAACTTGTTAAGGTATGCTTGTATTTGAGCCTTGTTGTTAATTTTATTGTATCTATGTAAGAGATGGGTTTTTTTAAGACGTGCTATTCCTTTGGCTGGAATTTATATTACCTTGAGATATTTATGATTATCTTTTTTCATTCTCTTCTTTAAAATAATTGAGCTATTCAGGAAAGGTAACTCCTATTTAAACCAATTACTGATAAATTTCTGAATACATAGTATTTGGGAACCAATTAGACCAGACTAGTAGGCATTCTAATACTAATCTAAAGAAACTATTTCCCAAAATTGCCAATTCATTTGAAGGTTTGTCACCAAAATAAAATTTACCTCTATCTTCTTCTTTTTTTTCTTTATCAAATTAAGCTGAAATAAACATCTCTGGTAAAATTCTTTCTGCTATTAGTTCTTAATAATCTTTCCTTTAAGCTGATTTATCGAGTGTTTCTTTAACAAAACGTATGCTATTTAGTAAAACCATAGGTTTTTCATCCCTCTATCTTTAAAGGCATTCTTAAATAACCTAGGACATAACTAGCATAGTTTTCATATCTCCCTAGTTTATTGCTTGCTTATAAGGCTTCGCAGATTTTTTATATTGCTCAGGATTAGAGAGCATGTTAACTATTGAATTTGGATCTAAATCCATCATTTTTCTGATTGATTACCCTTTTTTATTTATCTTATAAAACTATTGAAATATATCAAACTAATTTTATTTTTTTTCTGTTAATTAAATATTTAACTAATTAGTTGTTTTTATTTTTATAAATAAGGATTATTAAAATTCCAAAGTCTTTAATAACTAACAAATTTTTCTGAGTTCTCATCTTATTCATAACTTAGTATATGTATTTTTTTATTTATTTAGAAATAAATTTGATTGTATTAAATTTTAAAAGATTTAAAAAATGTTTTTTAAAATTTTTAAATAATATTTTCGATTACAAACTAGTTTCAAAATAAGATAATATAATTTATATTTTTATCTAACATTAATATCAAATTTTATATTTTAAAGACTTTATTTAATTAGGAAAAAAAATCATTCAATTCAAATAAAAAATGTTTAAATGATAATTTAAATTTGAATTACACCTATTAAAATTTGATTATTTTATTATAAAATTGTTAGTATAAATTAATAATATAGTTTGCAGTAGTTTAAGCAAAATGATAAAAAACAAAATTATTATATTTTAAAGTAGATATATATTGATTGTGTTTGTGTTAAATAATAAAAAAGAAAACAAATTAATTGTAAAATATTCATAGATCGACCTTAAAAAATAATTGATAAATTTTATTATTAATTATTTTATCTAAATTAATTGAAAAAATACAAATAAATAAATAAAATATTGCATAAAGCAGTAAAATCTATACAATTTTCATAAATATAATTTGTTAACAAAATATTTTATGGAATTTAAACAATTTAATTATTTTTTAAACTCCTTTCTACTTTGGCTAAAACTTTTCAGCTGTAATGTAATTTATTCTATACTAATTTTTTATCATTTAGAGCCTTTTTTTTGAACTAAGAAAGAATAAATGAAATAAAAACCAGTGTATTAAATTTAAACAACTATTTAAGGTATCAAATATTTTAATTTGAAAATGTTTTATCTTTATTTTGTTAAATGGAATATATATTTTTTATCTTTATCTAATGGTTTAAGTTATTTTTATTTATTTATTGATTAGAGCTTCAAGCATTTCGTTAATATCTCTGATAAATATAGTTATTTTTGAATTCAAAAGAATAACAATTACAACAACGAAATTAAATAAAAGAGTAAAAATAAATAAATCAATCATTCAATCTTATTATAATCCATAGTAGCTTCATTTATATCAACTCTTATTTAATACAAATTAATTATATTATCAAAACAAATATCAGTAAACTATCAATAATAAAGCAGCTGCTTAATATTTTATTATTTCAATATTTTCTATTGTGAGAATCATATTCAATTTGAATTTCAATATAATCTCCTATCATAAATTAGAAATTAGCTAAAGTTTATTGCTCGTCTTTTCTATCTTTACTGCTTAAATCTTAGTCATAAATCATTCCTAGTTTTTTTGTAACCCATTTATTATTTTTAGGATCTTAATAAATAGAATTCAAATAAAATCTTAAATTCTTAACATCGCTTGGAATTTTTATTTATGATCTACTTAATTCTATTATATTTCTCAGTGTATCATCTTTCCTAAATATTTGCAAAAATAAATAAATAAATATTCGATATGGGTATATTAATTTATTGAAAGGTTATAAGCATTTTAAGCTTTATATCTATTATTTTACACAACCTCTATAAAAATGTTAAAATCTGCCATAAAAAATCTATTACCATGCATAGACATTTATAGAATTATATTTCTTTAGCGCAGTGCCATCTTCAAAGTATTTTAAACTTTTATAAAAAGATTAAAAATATATATTTTTTAAAACAATTGAAAGCTTTAAGTAGATATTTGAAAATAAGTTAAAATAATTTACTCTAATGAGTTATTTTCTACAGGGAATACGCGTATTAAAAATGGACAGACCTTTATTATTTAAAAGAATATTTAACTCAGTCTAAATCTAGACAAATTTCTAAAAATTATTATCTAATTTATAAAAATAATAATTCAAAATTTTACTTCGTTTCTGTTAACTTAGTGCTATTGTTGCATTCTTTATTGCTTCATCTTATATAAATTTAGTTCGAAATGAATTTTGCTTGAATAGAGATACTTATTTATAAGCAATTATAATTATATAAAATATTTTTCTTTTCTAAAAAGTTTTTTTCTAAATTTGTAAAAAGAAAGTTTTTAAAAATTAATTATTATGAATTAATTAATTTTTTACTTAAATTGTATTACATTATAATTAACATGAAACAATAAATCAATTATCAATAAATATTTATAATTTATTTTTTAAAAGATGAAATCATATAAAAATCATTTAAATCTAAACAAATTTTCAAACAATTTTAATTCTTTTTGGATCAAAAATTATACTAAGAACTAAATAAGCTATTTGCTAAACAATTTTTTAAACAAATACAAAAAAATTGAGATTATTATTATTTTTTAACCTTAAAATAGAATTATTTAATTTAAAATTATAAATTTTATCAATCAAAAAAAATATTATTGATATTTTAATAATAAATTGGTTTCTTCAATAACTAATTAAGAAAAACACCATAAGCAAGCAATGTATTTTTTAATTTTATTAAATTTATATTTGTAAAATACTATTTAAATAATGAAAATTCCAATTAAAGTTATTTTTATTTGACTTACCTCAAAACAATAAATGTTAAAAAATGGATGAAAATTTTTTAATTGTTAAGAATAAATGATATGTAATTAAATTTGATATAATTATTTATTTATTGATTGATTCATTTATTTATTTATTTATGAATGCAAGGTAGAACATAAATAATAAATATATTTTGTAAATAATAAGGGGATCTTTTATGTAAGATTCGTAAATATCTATCTCCTTTTTTTGAAATCTGATAATTAATTTGCAAATAAAAAAAATATTAATATCAATTAAATATCTAAAAACTAAACTTTAGAAATGTCTATAAAATAGTTTAAGCCTCTTTTTGAATAATTTGTTCACCATCCTAACTTGAAACATACTTTTGCAGGACCTATTTATGGAAAATTTAAATTAATTGAGGATCCACACCCTCTCATCAATAAGGAAAGTCAAATATTATTGAAGTACAAGGTGCCAAAAAGTATGTGTAATTTCTTTGGCGTTGTTCATGGTGGAGCTTTAGCCACTTTAATTGATTGTTCAACAACTCTTGCTATTCTTAAAGCTGACGAAACAAGAAGACTAACTACAACAATTGAACTTTCTTAGCATTGCTTATCACCATGCCACATATCAGAAGAAATTTTAATCAAAGCTGAGTGCATTAGAATAGGTAAAACAATAGCCTTTGCTTAAGCTGAAATATATAATGAAGGAGGTAGGTAAATTGCCGTAACAGGAAGATAGACAAAATACATCCTTCCTAAGCCTTGGGATCATAGCTTCTTGAGTGAAGAATAAAGATAAAAAATGGAACAACCAGAGGAAGAAGCTGAAAAGAAATGAATAGCTTAAGTTAAGAATATTCCTACTAAATTATGCAATCATATTTAAATAAAATTAATTTATTTTTTTTAAAAATAAAAAGGTAATTAAATGTAAAATAAAATTTTAATTTCTTTAAAAACAGTTATTAGTTTATATTATTTAAAAATGTAATAATAATTAAATAATTTTATGAAAAATTATTCTATGTTAATATTTTAATCTTGACTTGTTCTTTTTAATTTATAAATTAATTCTTTATTTTAATTAATTAAATTTAAAAATAAAAATTATTTCAAAAATATTCAACAAACAATTTATTTATTTATTACAAAGATTACAAAAGAAATAAAATAATTTTTTTCAGTTTAAGAAATTGATTTTGTCAACTTTTTTCTTATTTTTTTGGTTTTCATCATCATCATTAATATTACCTTCTTTGTCTGCAACTTCAACATCTGGATTCTTTTCTTGCATCATCATAGCTAATCTATATCTTCTTCTGATGATGAATGTTTTAATATTCTTATATATGCATATAAGTATTAAAGCAAGCAGAGCTACACCTATTGGCACCATTATGAATAATGGTAGGATATATTTTTCTTCTGTCTTTTCAATAATTTAAGGTTGACCTCCATCAGTGCTATTTCCAACAACAAATTATTTCATTGGGTAAATAAATGTGAATGGTTCTCTTAGGCTTTTAGTATAATTAGTCTCTAAGAAAAGTACTGCCATTACTTCTACATAATATGTACCATTTGGTAAGTAAGAATATTATTCTTGAATTAATTCAGGGTGTGACTCTGTTTTATAATTTTTAAATGATTTCCTGTAAAAGATGTCTGTTTCATTCAGTCCAAGGTATTTCAAAATAGATTAGTCCATATTGCATTTAGCAAAATATTACATATAATTGTCTTTATTAGTAATATGAATAAGATATGTATAGCCTTTGGGAATATAAGCAGAATCTAAGCAGCCATTTGCACATTATATGGCTCCAAATGAAACTTTAATATCACTAACATACTAATCGAGAGCTTGATCGTATCTAAAATCAACATCTGTTTTAATCTATCCTTCTTCAGGAGTACCAAAGATTTCATGAGGAATAACCTATTTGATATTTAATCATAAGATAAATGAATAAAAGAAAAAAAATGAATGAAAATTAAAAAAATTATTAAAAAATTTAGTAAAAATAAATTAAATTTTTTATTTTAGTTTTCTAACATATTTTATAAAATAATTAATCATCTTAATAATTTTCATATTTTTGAATAAACAATAAAAGTTAATATTTAAATAGTTTTGCTTCAAAAATTAAAAATAATTGTTAAAAAATTTATAAAAATAAGCTTTATTAGAAATATTGTGTGTTTGATTGAAAAAATGTTTATATAATTTAAATTAAAAAAGTTTATTAATTAAAATTACAGCTTTTTAGTTCAAAATATGGGGGATGATCATGAAAAGAGAGTTAATATTTCCAAAAAGATGATCTGATAAAGAGGAAACTGATATGAATAAAGGTCCTTTTGTATTTTTTTCATAGTTAACTATAGTGTGGTCTCCTATGAATCTAGAAGGAGTAGTACTTTTGACATCAAATATTTATGACTCTACATTGCTTATTGTGCTAGAAGCTTGAACTTTGACTTTTCCGATGCAATCAAATACTTCTAAGTAAACATGTGCAGGCTCATTCACATAAAGCTCATAATTCTAATATTGCTTTGGTTTTAAATCTTATATGTAAGCATCTCTAGGCTCAATGTACATAATATCATTAGCATTTATATTTAATTGATATCTAATTTGAGCTGTTTTATGAATCTCATCTTTGTGGGAAAGTGATACTATGTATTTACCATTGCCTGTGTGGTTAGTATAAATCTGTTTTTTATTTTATTAAATGGTATTTTTAAATTTTTTGCTTAAAATAAATTAGTATGTGTACCTTGATTAAGATGAAATCTGAAGATATAAAATCTTATTACACACGAGTAACATTCAAAAATGTTGTCTTATTAACCTAATAGAAAATCTAAATTTAAGGATCGATTCTAACAGTTGGTATTGTTTCGTTTTTAAAAGAGTTAAAGAATAGTGCGATGTTATTTTAATGGGTTGAAGATTAATCTTAAGGATCTACAACAAAATAATATTGGTGAGGTGATAAATATGACAAATAACCTTTTTCTACATTTCCAAGCTCTATCTATTTCATGTTAGCTACTATTGTACCATCATTCTTCTTGTGATATATTTTTACATGTATCTAGTAAATGCAACCTTGAACTGCCTGTATGCTTATATAGTAGGAACCTTTAAGAGAAGGATTTTTATTGCTACGATGATAAGATATAACATCTTGAAGAGCAAGCTCAGCTTTTTCGTTATCCTTAGAGTCAGGGAAAGGATTTTTTCTAGAAGAATATACAATTAATTCACCTGATATTGTCACTATATTAAATTCAACTTTATGCATAGTTTCATCTTCTTAACTAATAGTAAATTTATAGAATTCTTTTTCTCCTTCGAGTAAGAAGTATCTGTGATCTTCATTTTCTCTTAATTGAATAGGTTAAATAGTGTGCTTAGCTAACAAACGATACTTATTCTATCCTTTAAATAAACCTTAAACTCCAACTACATGAATGCACTTATTGACTCCGTTTGATCCAGTGCAATCATTCTTGTTATATGCGAAATCTATCTTGTGATTTTTGCTAATTTCTACACTTCTGTAGAAATTAGGTTATGCTAATTGCTTGTTGTTTATATCTGATTAAGTTATCCTGTTTTTAAAATGTTAATTTTTATAAATATTAATTAAATATTTTTTAATTACTGGCAATCTTCTATTTTTGTTGCATTAATACAGCGCTTGAGGAAAAGTTGAGCATCACCCTGAATAGTTGAAAGCTTTAAAGTTACATTTGTGTCAGCTTGTTATTCCTATAATGGTAATTAATAGTTGACTATTTCATTTTAAATTGTATAACCGACTTCTACACAATTGAATGTCAATAATCTCTAGTCGATTGAGGATGAGTATCCTAATAATCTAAAACTAGCAGCACTCTCACCATAAACAGCAATATAAAAAACTTCACCTGTCATTGATTTATTATCAATAGAACCTTTGGTGATAGTCAAGCTTTCTAGACCATCTTATTCTGTAGAGCTCCATTTATAGCTTGATAAATTAGTAGGATCATCAGGTAAGCTATTATGATTGACATACAAGTCAGCGTTACCAAAGTAGGGCTCAAGATCAATTGAAAGCTCCTCTTTATCCCATTCAAAACCAGTAAAGACAGATATTTCTAATTTGAAAAAACGAATTTATCCTTTTTTTACCATATCGTCAACGGATTTAAAGAAATAAATAGTTCTCACCTTTTCAAATGATTCACTTCTAACTAACATCTTAGCTTTTGAAGGAACTTCTATTGCTACTGAATATACCTAACCTGGAACAAACTTATCTACAGACTTTTCAAGTAAAACTGACTGTCCATTGAGTTTTAGTTCTTCAGTGATGTAATCGTAGGAGGAAGAAGTTGGACGGGTTGTTCCTTTATTGACATACATGTTAAAGTTTGTTGAAACTTGATTGAAATTCAAAATGTAACTTTCAATTAATATATGCTCTATGTTATCATCTAAATTTGATGGAAGAACTACCTAAATGTCAAGAACATAAGGATAATCTTTCAAAGATTCATAAATGACTTAACTATTTAAAGGTTAGTTAAACAAAGGATCATATTGAACATAGATTTCGAATTGGCAAGTTTTAATACAGTGAATACCAAGGTAGTAAGTTTAGTTTTTGCTTATTTTTTCATCAGGTATGATGCAAAAATCATGTCCTGTTAATCCACAGTTAACGTCACTAGGAGAGGATAAGTCAGGATGTTTATTTACCTAAGAGTAAAACAAAGCAGGATTATGAGTAAAATCCTAACGACCTCTAACCATAATTACCAAATCTCTTTGAGGAATCTTTTCATTAATTGTAAAGTAGAAAAATCCAGCAGGTTAATATCCATTATTGTAAACTAATGTTTTATTAATTTTGTAGTATTCTCCTATTTTAATTTCTTTTAAGTCACTATTGCTAGGTTCTTTGTTTGGGTCACCTCCATTATTATCACCATTATTATCTTGATTTCCATCATTTTTGTCATCACCTTCATTATCATCATCATCGTCATCATCTTAACCATCACTGTTTTTTCCATCAGTATCTGGTTTATCTTATTTTTACTAGCCTTAGCCATCGCTATTTCCATTGCTATCGCCATTTTATGGGACTCCATCTTTGTTGTCTTAATCGTCACTTTGTGCTATCACTAACCCTAAAATGAGCAGTGATATTAAAACAAAGAAAATTTTCCTAGTTTTCATTTTACTTTTTTGCCCTTTTACTTATTTCTTACAAAAATTTAATTGTAATAAATATTTTTAAATAAATATTAATTAATTTTTAGATCTATTATAGATTTGCTTTAATTATTATTTGATTTACAGATTTTATTATTAAGTAATGCTTCCAACCTAAATTAATAATTGAGCAATTTATATTTTTTTCTAATAAAATTTCCTCTTGTTTGATCATGTAATTCTTTTTGAATTTTTTAGGTCAGATTGTATAGCTATAGACTTTTTTTTAAATCTTCTACTTTATTACGTGTTTTTTTTACATCAAAAACGATCCTTTACTCTAAAGCCTGTTTTTTCAATTTTTTAAAAATTCTCTTAAAAGAACTGAAATAAAATAGTGTTTATTTCAATAGAGTTACTTCAGAAGTATCAAAAATATAATATGATCTATATTTTAATAATAAAACTAATAAATTCTTAATAAAATGTTAAGAAGCAATCCATATTTATTTTAAATATTTTGGTAAGCTAGAATAAATATTTGAAAGAAATTTATGTTCTGTGTATATTAGTAATATATCATAAATGAATAAGTGAATTAAGTTACACAAATATACATAAACTAGCAAATTTAATTCTTTATTTTTGGAAAAATCTTAAATAAAAAGAAGTCACTTTTTTCTATCAAAAAAATACTTTAAATTATAATTAAAAATATAATTTCATGTAATCTAAATGGGTGAAAAAATTCTGACAATAATTAACACAAAAAATTAATATAATAATTATCCGGTTTTTAAATTTTGATTATTTGATTTTCTAAATTCTCAAATTATGTTAAAAAAACTTAATCAATTCTTCATAATCCTTCAAATTTATTAAAAGAAATATCTTTTAAATAATAATTTATAACAAAAAATAATAAAAAGGTTTCTCATCATCTATATATTAACAAAAAAATGTACGACTTGTCATATTTTTTGCTAATCTCATTAAAATAATTGCTAATTAAATAAAAGATTTCATCACTTCAAAAAATAATTATGGAAAAATTATTTTTTTATTGCTTGATAGAGAAAAGATATTTGAAAAGCATAATGAGCAAATTTGTATAGATATTTAAATTTTACCATTTAATTTTATATTAGTATAATTCATAAAATAAAATATTTTTTTCTTTATTATTTAATATTAAATTAAAAATAAAAAAATATTTTATTTTATTAAAAAAAATATAATTTTAATTTTTAATTATTTTCTCTACAAAAAAAATAAAACTTAATGATCTGTTTATAATTAATAAAATCCATCGATTCATCTTAATTCAGATAGATTATAGGATATTTAGAGGCAGTAATTAAGAAAACAATAATAATAATAAGACTAATTAAATCAGTATATTTTTATTTGATAAATAATATTAATTCCCATTTTTAAAGTTAGCTCATTCTTTTAGTTATCAGTTTAATAATAAATAACTTTCTAAAGTTAAGAATAGAATTATAATTGAATAAATAAAGACATTAGCCTTATTTTTATATTTTAGAGTTAGCTTGAACTAAACTTAACATTCAAAAATAAAAGATTCAAAATTAAAAGAATATCAAGAACGTTCAAATATTTTAGACAATTCTTTAATAAATTAAGTCATGAGTGAAGGCACATTTGGGTTAACAGGAGTTGATATAGAGTAAAAATAGAAAGCTTAAGAGTAATAATAGTAGTCTCTCCCTTAAAAAAAAACTGTTGGAGCCATATTGCCAAAAGTAAATTAAATTCCAATTTTTTATTTTAAATTGAATAATTTCAAACTTGAATAGATAATTTAGTGGAATTTTCTTAAATATTTTTTGCGATTTAAAAGATTTTAAAATATAAATTAAATATTTTAATAGAAAAATGAAGATAAAAAGGAAGGCATAGAGAGTTCTTAAAAAAGCAATACAAAATTCCCACCTATTGAGCAAAAAAAACCAAATAACTAAACTTCAACAGGTTAGGTTGGAAATTAACAGCAGGCTGCTCAAAATGGGTAACAACAATAATAAATGGGATAAACTAATATGCTTATGAGTAAGAGTATTAGAGCAAAAAGCTCTAAGAGCTTAGTGAATGTTCGTAAAATTGATAACTTGAAAACTTTTATCGACTAGGAGCGTCAGTTACAAAGTGGAAATGATAAAATGAGTCGAAATAATAAGAAAAGCGATGTCAATATGAACACTTCTTATAGTAAGCGCTTGGAATAAGAGAGAGAAAAGAAGGAAAAGAGAAATTAATTCTTAGAAGGGTATAGAAGAAAGATTGAGCAAGACTTTGATCTACTCTATAAAAATGATAACTATGACAATGTTGTTTCTCAGTTAAAGGTTTTAGAAAATAAATAAAAGTTGCAGGGAGAAATCAGAAGAAATGAAGACATGTTGAATAAAGACTAAAAAGAGTATAACTAGATAAAATATGAAATTGAATAAAGATAAAAGTAATTAAATGCAATCAAGAATTAAATTGAAAATTTAAGGCACGTTTTTTCAACTGAAGAAGAAAAGCAAAAACTTTATGATTAAGACTAACTCTACTAAGACTATGACTAAAAATATGAAGACGAATAAATGGTTTTCATGAGTTTAAAGCATATGATGCAGACTCGTAAAAAACTGCTGCTTGAAGAGAAGGAAAGAAGTGAGAAAATGTATGCCGAATATAAAGGATTAGTTTCTTTGGCTAGTGGCTATGAAGAGTAAGTTCTTAAGGGCTAGCAAAAGCATAACACGTTGCAAAAAAAGATATCTCATTATAGCTCGTTGAATGCTTTCAACCTAAACCCAAGATTTTAAGAGCTCCTAGAAGACGAGCTTAGCGAATTTGAGGATAAGAATGCACTTCACGAAATTTTCAAGCACGAACAAGAGCGTAAAGACGAATTGGTTCGCTTAGAAAAAGAAACAAAAAAACAAGAACTTGAATAACTTCATTTAGAAAAACAAAAACAACAAGATAAAATTAAGCAAGAATAACGCTAAATGGAATAAATACTAAATTAAAAGAGAAAAAATATGGAGGAGCTGCTTAAAATATCTTGTGTAAGTGATATTAGTGAGCTGCAAGATCGTAAAATTTTCTTAGAAAAAAGTAACAGAAATTTAAAAAAGTTCGAAGAAGAATTCTAAGAGGCTATTGATAATTAGAAATTAGAAATAGAACATCTTAAGAGATAACTAAATGAACTAAAATATATTCAAAAAGAAAGCTAAAATAATAAAAAATCATAATAGTAGCAATAATAAGCTGCTGCACCATCCCAAGAAGAGCAAAATACATAATAAGCCAAGTAGAATCCTAAGGGAGATGATAAAACTTTATAAGTGATTGATGAAGAGAACTTAACTGCAAACGTGAATATTGAAAAGTTTGAATAAGTTTTAATCGAAGAAACTGATCGCTTATAAGATAAAGAAAATCAAGTGAAAAAGCTTGAGCGTGTAGTTGATGAAATTTGCCTAGTCTTCAGTCGTATTTTGTATTAACTACAGCCATAGAACTAAAAAAATAAAAATATAGAAGTTTCACGTAAAGACCTTACAAATTAAATTACTATCTGTGGGCTAAAACTTGAAAAAATTATATCATTTTTGGCTAAAAAGAAGGATTCACTCCGTGTTGAAAGTATAAACACCGACGCTGATAACTTTTAGCCTCCTGAATATGTAGGAATTAATCCATTAAGTTATTTAAGACAAAGAGATGTAGAAGAATAAAGAGAATATGAAGAAAATCAAGACCCTAAATTTGAATATAAAGAGGATGATCCTAATGAGTTTGAAGCAGAAGCCTATCTATCGCAAATGCGTAATAAAATACATAATAATAACTTTGGAGACGAAAGAGATAAAGAATTTTCTGATGATTGAATTTTAAGTTAAGGTGAAGTTTTTTAATAAAAATAACTAAATATATTTTTAAATTTAAAATAAAATAATGTTATATAAACAAAATATTTATATCAAAGTAAAGATATTTATTAGTGTTTTCACTCAAAATAAAATTTAAGATATTACTCGAAGTTTTCTTTTATTAATTTATTGAAAACTATTCTTTCTCAAAAAAGCAATTTATTTAAATTTTCATTGTTTTTAAAACAAATACTTTTAAATGAATCAAAATAAAATCAAAAAATGTTTGAGAAAACATTAAAATAAAAAAAAAATTTTAAATTATGATTTTAATCTTTTTGTTTAAATCTTTAACACTTTTTAAAATAAATTCATCATTAAAAAATTTTTATTAATTTTTGAAATTAAAAGTTAAACAAAGATAAAAAGTTAAAAAATAAAAAAAAAAATTTGGTTCAAACTATTTATTTTTATTATAGAATACTTATTTATTAATTATTTTGTTTTAACCAATTTATTTAATTCACATAAACTAATTTTCTTAATAAATTTGTATAAAAATCGATTATTATTTTAACTTAAGTTTATAGTTTATTTTTTGGGAATTAAAGTAAAATTGTTTACTTAAAGTAAATAATTTAGAATAGGTGAAAATTAAATTTTGTTAATAAAGACTTAATTTAAATCTTAATAGTGATTATAAAAGGTGTTGTTTGTTAGATACAAATATTTCTGACCTATCTTATTGTTATTTTAGGACTGATAAATTTGGATATCTAAAGTAGTTTATATTAAAATTTATTTAAGTAAATGAGGAATTTCTGAGCTAAATATAATTAATATTGTATAAATAAATAGATAGATAGATTGACATAAATATAATTATTTTTACAAAAATATTTTTGAGTTTTTGAAGTTAAATTTTTTATTGAATTATTTTTATTAATTAAATGGATTTCAAAAGGGAGAAAATTAAGTATTAGTTATAAATGTGGAGAAAGCTTAATTTAAATCTTTAGAGTGATCATAAAATGTGTTGTTTGTTAGAGAAAATTATTTCTGACCAATTGAGTTGTTTTAAATTGTTTTTGAATTATTTTATCTCGGATTAGATTTTGATCTATAGGATTAGGCTGATTTCATTGGAGATCTAAAGTAATTAATATAAGAACTTTTAGATACTTCTGTAAATGGTTTAGTGGATCCACTTTTTGAATATTATGTTGATTACCCATTTATTGTTGTATTAATGTTTCCATTTTTGGTATTTGGTGTATTTTAAAGCAGTGTTTTTAAACACGGTCCTTAAGGATAGCCACTGTTATTTGAGATGTTTTTAAAGTAGTTATCAACTAAATTTAAAACGATACTTTCACTTTTCTTATATTAAACAGCACTGGAAGGTATTTTTGTTTGCTCTCCTTACTCAAATTATTTCATTTATTATAAATTTTTCTTTTTTTACTCAAGTTTCCTTTTTAGATAATCAAAGCGATGAGTTTACTAACATATCCCTGATACATCTAACTTTACTGGTAGTTTTGAATTTGTAAGCTGTCTTATTGCATTTTTCTTAAATTTCAATACTTGAGAAGAAGTCTTTTCATAATCAAGATCATACGATATGCATCTTTGATTAGAAATACTAATTGGAATCTTTTACTGAGTTTTCTATATTTCGAGCATGACACTATATTACTTTCTCTTTTTAAGAGAATTCGTTTATGCGTTATCTTCGTTCAAATCAAAGTTATTGGAATAAATTAAATCTTCAAATACAGCACTGGAATTCTTTCTCAACTGTTGCTATTTTTCATCTATTAGTTATTCTAAATATGTGTTAGATTTACAATATTCATCTATATCTGTAACCAATCTTTATTTGTTAAAATTTTAAGCCTATTATCTGGATCTAGGAGTTGTTTAATAATTTTAATTTTATTATTTCTTAGGAAGACTAACTGATTTTTATTATGTGTCAGTTATAAAACTTTAATTTCTATCTTGTAAGTCTTGTGTAGCTAGGTAATTATTTCCCTTAGAGTTATTTAAAATAGTGCTTCTTCTTGAATAATCTTGTTTAACCTTAATATTAGGAGAAATATCTCTAGAGCGCTGTTGTGTTTTAACAATATTTTTCCTGTTTAGTGAATCAGATTATATTTTTACTTGGTCTTTATTTTAATATTAAACAAACATTTTTTCTCTACCTTCAGAAATAAACTAATTATGGCTTTAAATATTTGATATTGATTAATTCTATTTTAAATAATTGATTCCATTTTTATCAAATTAATCTTTATTTTACTAAAATTAGTTTTTTTCTTTTAATTAGGAGTATGAATTATCTTTATTGTTTTAGATAAAAGAAGTATTTTAATTAAATTAAATTTGACTTTATTTGTAGCAAGTTTTAGGTGTGCTTTAAAGTTAATTTAGATTTTTCATATAATCTGATTGCTCCCTTTGCAATATGAAATCCAAAAAATTTATATCTTGGTCTTTGTTTCTATCGTTCTTTCTATATTTTGATGAAAGGTTGATTTAAGAAAATTAATTACCCATTTTAGAATTATTATCCAAGACACTTAAAAAGTACTTTTACTGAAAATCATTTTCTTGCTATTGCTGATTTTGATAATTTAATTAAACTTTTTTTTCAGGAGAAATATTTGAAGACTGCTGAATATGGTATGAGCATAAAGCATTATTAATTTATGTTATATCTTATAGTTTAGAAAAACTATTTTAACTTGTTATTAATTATTAAATATCTTGATTTTCTTCAGTTAATACAATACTGTTCACTGTGCTCATTTTTCTTAAAAGACGAGAAGCCCTCTTTTTGCTTTTTACACTTAGTTAATTGCAATTCTAAAAATCTTGTAAGCTAGATTATTTTTCTGGTTCTCTTAACCTATTTAAACTATATTTTTCTAAAGGATTTCCTGTTTTACATACAAGCATATTAGATGATTTTCCTTAGATAAACTAGCTAAAACTTCTATTTTAAATTACTTTTTCAATTCTTTCTTAATTCTTTGATTTCCATTCACTTTTTTACTAAATGTATTTATTCAAAAGCATGTGAACTTTTTAAAAATTTTTTTATTTCTAATACATTTTTTCTAGCAAAAATGCATAAGGTATTTTATGGACAACAGCTTTATCACTACTGACAGTTGCAGTATACTATCTTTTTTATTAGGTCTAAAGAAACAATTTTTTCTCTTCTTCCAAATGCATGGAATCCTACTCCTCATTTAACTCTTACAATTCTTAATCATACTTTAAGTAAAGATTTTCTTCTCCAAAATATTGAACTTGAGTTATGATGCTTATTTGCTGACATCTTTTAGGAGGTGTTACTCTAGAATTTTCTAAGTGATCTAATTAGGAAGTTATGCGTTTTGAAAAATTAATTTATCCTTAACTTAATACATACAAACTATCGGCAATTTCATTTTCGTTATAAACAAGACTACCATAAATCAAAGTTCTAGGTTACTATAAATACGATAGCTAAATAAGATGTTCCTTTTTTAAGAACAATGAAACCATGGATTTAGGAGCACCTTGATCAAGCGAGCTTAGGATAGGATTCTTAAATTTAATAAAAGAGCTAATAACAGAATTAAATATTTCTCTATTTAGATAAAACACAAAGGTTAATTTATTGCATTTGATTGTAGCATGTCTCTTTCCTCTAAATATCAATTCCTTCTCTCCAAAATAATCACCATCCTTTAAAATCTTGCTTTTAGGAATTTCAAAACTATCTGATGAAAATCTAGTTATCTCATCACTGATTTATTCTTCGATTTCTCCTTACCAAACAATATAAAAATATTAGCATTTCAAGCATACCTACCATGACTCTTAATCACTTTTTTCTCTTATATTTATACTAGAGTTTTCCTCATTACTTTTACTCTATGCTTCGAATAAATCTTATTCACTAACTTATTTGTTTGGACTAATTATTTCCAAATTAATTTAATCTCTTTGTTAACTACTTTATTCTTTTTCACTCTTACTATTCTATTTATCTTCACATTAAATACTACTATCTTATTGATTTTATTCTCCAATATAGTCTTTTTTAACTTCGTAAGTACTTTTACTTTCTGAATAAAACTACTCTTTAGTAAATTTAGTATTTTTTGCATTCTTAGAAGGACAATTTTCATCACATCTAACTTTACCATCTTCGTAAATGAAATTATTTTCTTAATATTGCTTTAATTTTAAGTGAGAAAATAGCTTTATCTAGATCTCTTTAAGCTTAGAGTCTACTTAACTCTCTACTTCTTTTATCTTTCGATTATTTTCATCTATCTTTTTATAATATTCGTATGAATTATTTTCAATATTTATTTTTTCAGATATTTATGCTTTTATAGGAGATTAACTATTTTTCTGAGGTTAATTGAAACAATTTATTTATTCATTATTTCGATCACATCTTCCATGTTATTTATCATTAGAAAAATTTATTTTTGAATTATCTTAGAACTAATAATCGAAATCATTCACCTTTAATCTTGTTACATCTGTCTTCTTAGAATATTCATTTTTATTATGATAGATAACTTATTGATGGGATGAATTTATTTTCTACTTATTGCCTAACTATTTTTCACTCCATTTTTATTTATCAATTTATTAATCAATCGTTTTATCCAACTCATTTCTACTATTTTTGATATCTTTTTTTTCTGATGATTAAGATCTCTTAGCATTTACACTTTTTTTCGAAGGTAAATGAGAAGCATCTTTTTATTCTTCATTTTTATCAATAATACCATTTTGTTAATCATAATCAGTAATTACCTTTCTTGTAAATTATTCACTCCAAAATTGCCATAAATCTAAAAAAAAAGGATGATTATTCAAACTTTGTTAAAGAAAATATATTTAATCATAATCTTTTAACTCTTCCTAAGTATTTTCTGTGAGGATTTATTTAATTTTGTCATTAATATTATTTTAATTATCATTTAAGCTGTTATTTTTTTGGTTCTTAATTTTATTGAGCACATTTTACCATTTTTAATTTGTCTTTTTTTAAAAGATATTCATCTAACTTTTTTAGATCTTTAAAATAGCAATTTTTGCTTATTAAATATATAAAAAAATATTTAATATTTAATAACTTTTTTAACCAACAATTATCAAAAAATGTGTAATTCGCTTAATCTGCAGTAAGCAGTAATAAAATTATAATTACAATTTATTAAGTGAATTTATTGTTAAAATTATTAGCTGTTAATAAATACATGAGTAATGCTACTGTCAAATAAATAAAATACTTTTCAAATTATTAATTATAATTAATTATATCATTAAATAAGCTTTTCTTTTGTATTTAAAAAAAAAAAAAATATTTTTATTGAGAATGAAATTAAACTTTAAAAATATTAGAAAATTTTAAAACTTAATGCTAAAAATAATACAAAATTATATTTATTATTTTAAATTATTAATTTAAGCTAATTAACTAAACATTTTTAATTTTCTAATAAAATTCAAATATTTTTGCTATTATATTTTAGTATGTTTATAGATTATTGCTCAAAAACATTTTAGCTTTTTCTTTGAGTATTAAATAAATAAATCATTTCATTCAATAACTTATTAAATATTTATTTAAGACAACATTTATATTAATTTAGTTAGATTATTAAGAAAAATCTTAAAGGAGAAAAATATAAAAAATAAAGTAGAATGATTATATCTAATTACAATTAATTTAATATTTCCAAATTTTTTATTTATGTGTTTTGTATATTTTTTTGCATTTTTTAGATTGATCAAACTTTGCTGTAATCTAACTTAGATTCTAATTTTTTAGATTCTTTTATCTTTCTAGCAGCCTTGAAGAAATCTTCTTAAATGACATAATCTCTACCAGCTCTAATAGCAAACATACCTATATTTTTATTTCAATAATATTCATTTTAAACTAGGTTTATCATTTATTATTTTTATTTTACCTGCTTCTGTACATACGTTACGTAAATCAGCTCCATTGAAATCTTCTGTAAGCTTGGCAAGTTCTTCAATATAAGTTACTTCACCTAATATAGTAATAGTTTTCATATGAATGCCTAAAATTTTTGCACGGGCCTATTCATTAGGTAAGGGAATTTCTACTTTTCTATCTAAACGACCTGGTCTCATAAGTGCAGGATCAAGCACATCGGGTCTATTTGTGGCCATAACAATCTTGACTCTCTTTAAATCATCAAAACCATCAATTTGATTTAGAAGCTATTTTTTTAAATTAATTTTATTAAATTAAATTTCTAATTTTAAACAATGAATTTTTTTTTACTTCCATCAAAGTTCTTTGGATTTCTCTATCAGCAGAAGAACCTTCTGAAAATCTACGACCACCAATAGCATCGATTTCATCCATAAATATAATGCATGGTTCGTGCTCTCTTGCAAAAGCGAACATTTCACGAATAACTCTTGCAGATTCACCAATATATTTATCTACTATACCTGATGCTACAACCTTTAAGAATTTTGCATCAACATTATTGGCAAGAGCTCTTGCAATTAAAGTTTTACCAGTACCAGGAGGTCCATACATCAAACAACCCTAATAAGAATAATTTAATTAGGACTCATAACTTATTTTAACTAAATATTACTTTAGGAGGCTTAACACCTACTCTTCTAAACAATTCTGGATTTGTGATTGGTAACTCAATAGTCTAATTAATAAATTTTAATTATTATTATTTTATTGAAATTTTAATAAGCATTCTAATTATAAATAAATAATCTATTTTTCTTCTTCCATTAAAATTTGTTTGGAGTTATTTATTTCCTAATTAAGTAAGTGTGTAATAAAATGCTAAAGCTTAAAATGGTTAAACTATTTAATTATTTATTTATTATTAAATGAGGCATACTAAAAACTCTATTAATAGAAATAAATATATAAATTACTTCTCTAAGAGTTCTAATTTAGTCATCTAAACCACCGACATCGTCAAAGGTAACTTTACCTGGATCTTCATGTAACATATGATATACCATAGGATCTACTTCTCTAGGCAAGATTCTAACAATAGTATAAGTATTCTAATCTAATGCTACTCTAGCTCCTATAATAATAAACAACAATAATATTTGTTAATAAGGAGCCATCAACTAACTTAACAAAATATTTTAAATTCAAAAAATTGATTCTTTACCAATAACAAGCTTTTCTCTATTAATTTTAGATTTAACACCAACTACGTATCTAGGGCCACTTGATGATTTAACAATGTCTATAAATAAAATAATATGTTTATATAATTTTAAGGATAATAGCTCATCAAAATGAAGGAAAAAAGGCCAGTCACTCATATTTGTTTAAAATTATTGTCACATAACCTTTTTTGATCTGCCATAAAGAAACAAAACTAATAAAGATTTACATTTTTCTTCATTAATTTGCTTTAAAACTTCACCAATTGGTTATCCTACACTTTAGATAGCCTTAAGCTAATCATCAGTTTTATCTAATTGCTTATTCAAGTCACGTAAGTTGAATCTTTCTATATTCATTTATAAAAATAATTTTTTATATTTAATAAATCACTCATTTGAAGTCTTAATCAATATTGATTAATTAAGCAATCTTAATATGTAATGATTGAATAAAGTGCCTTTGAACTTAAATAAATAAAATTAGAATTATTACGCTTTTTTAAATCGATTTCCATCTTCTCATGTTCACGCTTAACTCTAAGGTAATTTTAAACTACTGGATTATCAGTTGAAGCCATTTCTTTATATTTTAAATTTTTAGTTTTATATAAAATCAATATCTTTATTTATTTATTATTAATAGATAATAATCTTTTGCTTTTTATTTCTTTGATGTTTTTGAAAAATATTAAAGGTTTAAATATTATTTAATCTTATTTAAATAAATAAAATCTTTTGGAAGCTTATTAATAAAAGTGAAAAACTGATATTTTTAATACATATTGTTGCATACATACATACATACATGCATAAATACCTAGTGTTAGATAGATACATACATACATATTTATATATATCTGGTAATTGTTAACAAAAGTCATGATACTCATTTTTTTTCTTTAAATCTATTTATGTTCTTCAAAGATCAGAGAAATTTTTTTTATTCTTATCTTCGATTCTTTTTATTAATTTATTTATCAGAAGAGTATATTTAGTAACGATTTCATATTTTATGTAGAAGTAATTTTATAAGTTTCTACCAAAATAAAACAAAATTTTATAAATCATTATTAGTTTTGTTTGTTAAAATTTGTTGATAAATAAATATAATTTAATTTTTTATGTTCGATTTATTTTAGAATTAAAATATTTATTAATAAAATATTTTGCCAATTTATTAAATTTTTGATCATTATGATTTGAAATTTTAATACTTAAAAAGCAATTTTCATTTTTAATTTTTCAATTGTAAAAAAATTATTATTTTAAATTAATGACTTTTTAATTAGCTATTGATTTTAAATTTAATAAATAAATTAGTAAATTAAAAATATTTTACATTTCACTATATAGCTAAATAATTTAGAATCAAATTTAAGTTAGTTACTAAAACTTTATATAATCTATATTATAAATATAACTTGAATATTTGCTCAATTTTATTTATTTATTTATATCTATTTTCAAAAAATACAATTTTGTCTGAAAATATTAAAATAGATTAAATTTGAATAAAATCTATTTAGATTTTATCTAGTTTTTAGAAAGATGATTAAATATTTAAATTGCTTTTCCAAAACAATCTTTAATATTTTCTTAAAAATTTAGTGTGTAAATAAATAATTTTAATTATTGAATTAAATTAATAATTTTGCTTTTATAAATAAAAATAAATAAATATTTTAACTTATTATATTAGTAATTTTATAAACCTATAAATTAAATAAATAAATAAAAATTTACAAAAAATATTTTTTATACACAAATTTTTAGTGTTTTCTTATAATTTATTTTTTTATTTAACTCTTTTTTTAGTAATTGATTGATTGATTAAATATGATTGAATAAGATATTACTATTCAATAAGATTTTTATAATTTGAGGTTATAATTAATTAAATACATTTATATATTTTTTCTAAGTTCTTTCATTTATTATCTTCATAACCTTCTTTTAGTCCCTGAATAAAAAATGCTATGCAAGTGATATCGTCTACCGAATCTCCTTCCTTGTTATTTAAAATTAAATGTTAATTCTTTTAAATTATTATTTATTTTTATTTGATCTGTACCTTTAACCATTCTTTATGAGAAATAGATATTATTCTATCTACTCCTTCACTTATCTTACTGTCTCTGAAGTAGGGTGTTATTATTTTAGTAACCTTTTATTCAAATATATAAATTAATGAGGGATTTTCAAAATTCTGATTACATCTACATTAGAGAGAAATTCCCATACTCCGTCAGAAGCTATAATAATCATTTTATCATCGTCTGTTAAGGTATGCTAAATTATATCTGGATCACATATAACTCCACATTCCCTACCAACTGAATCTCCCATACTCCTAAAATTAAAATAATAATTATTTTAATAAAAGTAAATATTAACTACCTGCTCATTGCTAGTCCTGGTAAATCCATGTTTTTTTTCCAAACTCTGTAAATTCCAGCCTTCTCTCCATCTTCGTTCATACTTTATTCTACCCTTCCTCCATTTGCATTTATTCTTGCCTTTTCTTCAGGAACCTCTGGCTTATGATCCTTAGAAAGTTCAACTTATCTCCATTCGTTATTTGGTGTTTAACGTATAGCAATAGCTCTAGAATCTCCAGTATTAGCACAATAAATTTCATTTCTATATTATAGAACTGTTACTGCTGTGCATCCACTCATTTACACATCAAATTAAGTTTAACCTAAAAGCTCTTTATTAGTTTACTAGTATGCCCTTCTAAAACAGCTAGGAATATCTAAATTTTCTCCTTCTAATCCTCCACTTTGCTTAATCTCCTTCATTAAGTGTTTTTATATGCCCTTTTTTACGAAATTTGATACCTAAGTCCCATATTCGCCTTTATTTTATTTTTAAATTAAAAATTAAATAAGATAAAATTAATTTTTATAATACCATGACCATCAAATACTCCAGATAAGCTGCAGTGTTTATCTCCCATAAAATTTAGTTGAAGTAAGCCAGCATCTTAATTCTACTTTCTAATGAATTATGAGTACTAACCAGCTTTAGTTTTTAATATTGAGTTCATCTGAGGATACTTAAATTTTGCAATCTAGTTATGAGGCTTATTTGCAGCAAGTTTATTACTCTATAAATTATTCTTAAAATAAAAAAGTTATATTTTATCAAGAAGTTTTATTATTTATTAAAGTTTAAAAGTAGTAATTAATTAATTAATTAATTAATTACATTTAATTAGTTCTTTCTTTGATTCGATGATGACATTTATTATATAATTTGTTATTGATAACTAGCCAAACTAGAGTTTACTTCTCTTTGTGGAATTTAAAACTCGTTTTATTTTTTTTCTTTAAAAGAAGGTAATTCATTGCTTTCTTTAATTAGCTTTAGCTTTTTTTCAAATTTTTTAATTTAAACTAAATCTGATGAATTATTAATTAGGCTTGAATTAATTGAGCTATCTGATATATCTGGTGATTGAATTAAAGGTCTTATTAATTGGTTGGGATAATCATCAGTTTTCTTCTAATCATACTACTACTGGTTATTTATTTTTGACTGGTTTTAATTTTACTTATACTTAATAATGTTGTATCTTGGGCTATGTCCAACAACTGTCTTAGGTGATTATCCATTTATAGAATTAGGAGAGTTTGTATTATTTTATTACTCAGAAGAAGAGTCAGCCGTATTTTCAGAATTATCTTTCTACAGATAGTAATTTTTGCTTCCTTAAATCTATTAAAGCTATGGAGATTTTTAATAAGCTAATAACTAAGGGCTAGTAGCAGTTGAATCAAAATCATTTATTGAAGTACTATTAGATTATGCTTATGAAGATCTTCTTTCTTTATTAACACTTTGTTTGAAATTATCTTATTCGCCATTCATTTTTTTAATTTTTTATGTTGATTAGCTTTCTTCACTATTGAATAAAATATGTAAATTAACAATTCGAATTTTTTATTGAATCTTTAAGTTGTTGAATTAGATTTTAAAAATACTAATTCATTTAAAAATGTATACATCTTCTGAGCCATTCTGTATATAGGGGGAGAATTAGGATACGAATCTAGTTTGGGTAAGCGAACTTCATTTTAATTTTAGGTATCATTTTCTTTATTTTAATTTGTTGGATAAGCTGAAAAATTTTAATTCTAAAGAGATTATTTTCTTTTGTCACTTCCATAATTAATTTATTGAGGGATTTTTTTTAAATCTTATCTCTAAAGAGAGCCACTTACGTTATTATAGGCAAACGGATGAGGATCAGCTCCTTGACTTAAATTGTATTCTCTAATTATATGATTAAAGTATTGTATCAATATTATTGATGAATTAATTATTTTTATATTTAAAATATTTGGTTAGTAATTTAAAAAATCAGTCTTACAAACAAAATATTACAAATAATATTTTATATAATATTGAAAAGTTTATGTATGCAAAAGCGTTATTCTTCATGTAAAAAAAAAAGTAATACGGTTTTATAATTTGAACTGAAGCTTATTTATTGCTTATAACAAATTTTTTTTTTGTAAATTAGTCTGGAGGAGTTTTGAAAATAAAATCAGCAGAGTTTCCTAGCATAGAGTTTTATCCCACAATAATTTTTGAACTATCCTTTTTACTCATTTCTAATTTGCTTTATTTTTTGTTAAAATCGTTTTCATGCAATCCTATTGATAAAAATCATCAAATAAGCATAAATTTTAAAAAAGGCTTTATAAAATGAATAAATTAAATTACCTTTTGAGTATAATTAAGATATAAATTTATTTTATGAGGAGCCGTACATGTTATTGTTATTAGATTACTAACTTTGATAATGATTTGCTATATTTTTAAAAATAATAATTAACTCCTAAATTTTAAGAGTAGAGATAAATAAATTTGAAGAAAAGTTCAGTTACTTGAATCAATCTATTAGTTGCTTCCACCTTTATATAGTTAAACTAATCTAGACTTTGGTTGTTAATGCTAAGCTAGCCTTTATTCATAGTCTAGCTTTTAAGAGTTAGAGTTCATATCTATATTTCTATAATAAATAATTAGAGAATTTACAATAAATATATTTGATAATATAATCTATATTTTTTGCTTACGATTATTTCCTAATTTCTTTGATTTCTTTATTATCACAAACAATTCCTTAAATCAATTTATCGAATTTTGTAATCAATTATTAGAGATTGATTATTATTTTGCTTTTTTTTAAGGACAAATAAAAATCTGATAAATTGCTTATTTTTTAAAGCAACCTATTAGCTCGCTGCAGAAAATAACTTAACTTATCTCTATCTCTGCTAATCAAAAAATGTTTGTTCTTGCATTTTTGTTATGAATTTCTTTTTGTAAAAGGTTTTAAAATCTATATGTTCTAGTTTTAGATACTTTAATTAGCATTCGGATTTAGTAGAGTATTAAACAACACAAATATTTAATAAATATTTTTGACAAAACAAATTTATGCTTTGTTTGTTTGTTTTATAGAAAAATCACAATGCTATGAGATTATAATTGATTAATTAATTAATTAAAATTAAGAAACATTTTTAGAAAATTTATTTCAATTTAATTGATAAAAAGAAATAGTTTTTTTAATACTAATAATATAAAGTTAAAATTCATAAATTGAAAGAAAATATTTAAAATAATTTATTATAAAATTTAAGAAAGCTTCTTTAGGTATTTGAAAAAGCTTATGTTTTTATATAATTTTTTAATTTAAAAGTCTTACTTAACTTTGTTAATAATTTTAGTTGAGAAAAAATTATCAATGATTTTTTATATTTATAATTTTTGATTAAAAAGATAGATGATCATAAAAACTCCTACTTTTATTTTCTCTTAATTTCTTCATTATGAGCATCAATTTACTATTTGGTAATTGTTGTTGTACTCAATTCCTTAGTCCTCATATCGATTACTGAGACTTTCTCTTGAAAATTAACTCTCTTATGTATTTTTAATGCTTTTTTCGGTGAAATATCAAAGGTTTAACTATTTGTACTACATTAAATACTGTTTTCGCTGTTGGGTGGTGAGCTAAACAAGTTTTTAGAAGAATATATTTTTTTGTTTGATTTTGTTTCTTCATTTTCACCAAAATCACTTATATTTGACAAAGTTTTAAGTGAAGCTGTTCGCTTTTTAAGTATACTTTTTACTAACTTATTATTAGATTTTCCAGTAGAATTTCTATTATTGATATTAATTTATTTTGACTGACTGTTATTCTAAAAATTATAGTTGTCTTCTGAGATATTATCATTTTTAATTACTCTTATAACATATTTTTTGGCATCTGTTTTTTATGGTGTTTAATTTTCAAGCAAATTCTACTTTTATTGATTTTAATTCAAATCTTGGCTCTCCTGTTAAAAATTTAATCCTAGCTTAGGTTCACTAAAATGTCGATGCTGAATAATTTTATTTATTTATTCAGTTTCTTTCACTTGTTAATTCTAAAATTAATTGTTAAAAGAAGAAGATTTCTACTAAATGGCATTTAACGAATACCTTTTATCTTTATTTTCGAAGTTATTAGAGATATTGCTCTCTGTTGGTATTTAATTTGGCTTATTAGATTCTTTTTAATCTTGTTTAATAGTATTTTCAGATTATTCTATTAAATATTAGTTATTCTCAATTAAAGAAAATTAAGGTAATTTAGTATCTTTTATCTACTTTGTTTCTGATTATTTATTTTCTTACAATATTAAATTTTATTAATAATTTTATGACCCAATTTCATTATCTTAGCTATCATGTTGTATTTAGATTTTACTTTCATTATTATTTTGATTTTCTGTTGATTCACCTAACAAAGATCCACCTAATTCACTATTAAGCTCATTCATCCAAGATTAAAGCTTGTTTTTGCGTTATTTATAAATATTTTTCTTTTGTTAAATTATCATATCTATTGGAGAAGATAATTATTAAGATGGTTTTTGAGTAGATGTAAATAGTATTTTTTATAAAGCGTTTTTAGAGGGTGAAATTTAATTTTCAATCTGTTTTTATTATGTAAGGCTTTCTTTTTAATTTTGGTAAACATTTGGATTTTATTTAAACTGAGATGGTTAATTTGCAAATTAATTTTACAATAATTTTGAAGCTACTGTCTGAAAATTATCTTATGATGAAGATAAATAATCTGAGAAATCTTAAGAATTGTAATTTTTTTGTTCTTTAGAATTTTTGCGGTCTAAATAACGTCTATGAGTATTTAATGTTTTAAATGACGGAATTTAATTATTTTATAATTTTGATTATGGAGAATTTAAAATTTGAGCTCTAAATGTTTGATTATCATTAGATAATTCCCTTTTAGTTTCTATCGCTAGAACTGGTTATTAATTTTAATTATCCTTTCCTTAAATCCAGTCCTTCAAATTTTCTTAATTCATATTATTAATCAATTAACTTGAATTTTTAATTATTTCTTGACTTGGTTGGTTATTTATAATATCAGGTTCTGTCTTGCAAGTTGTTTAAGGGATTATATTTTGTTTTTTGCTACTGTTGCTAAATTAGGATAACTTTGTATTACTTATAGGAGGTAATTGTATCTCTCTTTCTGAAAAAAATATTTATTCATTTTAATTCATTTATTACTATTATTTACTTTAATCTCTGTTTGAACTTGATTAGAGTTAGTTGTTTTAACTTTGATTTTCTATTGAGATACTTTTTTTTACATATATGTTTTCAGAAAGACCATTATTTCCATAGGATCTAACACTTGAAATTTGGCTAGGAATCAAGACTGGTTCATCTCTTTTAGGTAAATATTTATTTTCTTATTATTATTATTTTATTAATTTGCCTTCATTGAATTTAATATTTTAAGATTATTAACCTAATAATTATTAAAGCTAAAAAGAGCTATCGCTATTATTTACTGCTTATTTATTTATTAATTTTTATGGAGTAAAGAATGGTGTTTGCTTCTAAAAAGCTTATCCTCTGTCTTAGAAAAAATTTCTGGTGATTGAGTTATTCATAAAATTAGTTTACGCATTTTAACCCTCAACAAATTAAGAAACAGAGTTAAAAGAGTGCACTTTTTTTTACTGCGTTATCCTCCCGTTAGTTTAATTATTAATAGCTTTCAATTACTAAAAAGAATTTTAATATGAATTTGCTATTAAATCTTTATTTGGTTTAGATACTTGATTAAATATGTTATTGAATTCCCTAAATTTTTCCATTTCATTCATACAGGTTAGCTTTCTTCTTTACAATTTTATAATTTTATCGTGTTAAGTTGATATCTTGATCTATTATACTTTTTGTTTGACAAAAACTTATGTTTTGAAATTTTGATTACTATTTTTTTAAAATGACTAATATTATCAAAAGTAAATCAATTAAATGAATTTCAACACATACAAATATTTCTTTTTGCACAAAAAACTATCTTCTAAGTAATTAATTATTTCTATTGTTGGGCTAATTTATTGTAATACATAAGATTAAATATTTATTTTCATTTTATTCATTATTTAATTAGTCTAAAAAGATAATTTCTCAGTAATCTAAGATACATTCATGATAATTTGTAATAATTAATTAAACTAATTAACCTAATTATTCTAAAATAATTTAAAAATAATGTATTAAAGTTCCTAAAAAAGATATTTATCTCATAAATTTAAGAAGCGTGTAAATCAAAATAACTAAATTTGTTTAAAATAAATTTAAAAAAATAACAAATTAAAAATTTTATACATTAAATGTTAGTCATAAAAATTATTAAAAAAATTAGATTTACTTAAATTATAAATTACGAACTAACTATAACTAATTATTTTTCTTTTATTATTATATAACACTTATGAGCAAAAATTAAGATTTTTTGAGTAATGGTCTATCTTTACTATCAGTACTACAAAAAATAAAAAACCTTAGAAAAAATTATTTAATAGTGTCTTTGAAATATATTAAATATAATAGTTATTATCCTTATTAACATATTCTATTTTTATAGACAACTATTTTATCAAAAAATGTATTCTTAAAATGTTAACAAATAAAAAAATGTTATTTTATTAAATTAACATTTATTTATTTATGAGTTTAAATAAATAAAAAAATTAATTTTACATTAAAATCAATTTACTAAATCAAAAATAATAAAAAATATTTAATTTTATTTTTGATTTAACATTTTATATTTTAAATATTAGGCAAAATTTTAGAAGATTAGATTTATTTAGAATTATAAACTGTGTGCAATAAATAATAATTTTTTATTGTAATAGTATGTGTTTTGAACAAAAATTTTAATTTTTTCAGTAATAATTATTATCAGCTACAAAAATAAATACATATTTGAAAGAATTATTAAATAGTATTATTTAAGATATATTAATTATTAATAGTTATTATACTGTCTGGCACAAATTCAATTTGAAAGAAAAATTATATTATCAAAAAAGGTGTAGGTAGTCTTAAAGTGTTATACAAATAAAAATAACCTTTTACTAATGAGTGAGCTCGATTAGTGTTAGCAAAAGATAGATAGATTTTTACAAAACAATAACTTTAAACAAGCAATTAATTATGTTACCTCCTTGAAATAATCAGGTATGAGCCCTGAAAATGTATCCTATCTGCAAGTTTATATTTCTAAAAAAATGAATCAATAACTTAATAAAAATATCTAAGAACCTAAAAAAAAACTTTCTTTAAAAACAGAGTCTAATCAAGATGCTTTTTCTCCTAGGTATTTATAAAACAAATCTACAAAATTTGAAAGCTAATCACAATTATTTCAATCTGAATCAAGAAATCCTCCTTCAGTTAAAAGATAAAATAATTATCCAAAACTAGATAATAACTGCTTCTCAAGTACGCTTTCTAAATTTGATGATCTCAACAGTCAAATGACTAAAAGGTAATCAATAAAGGAGGGTAATTAAAAGCAGCTAATGGATAGTTTAAAAGTTAATAAGAGTGTTGTCAAGCTCCCTTCGTTGAATAGCTTAGAAAATGAAAAATATAACTAGTTAAAGCAAATTGTAAAGGAGAGTTTGAAAGACCTTAATGGAAAAATAAATCAGAAATATTTTAAATCTAATGCATTACTGGATTAAGCAAATTTCTATAATAAATAAAAGGAATTTGATAAAGCGATAGAATACTATGATTAAGCCATGGAAGTAGATACTAATAATATAAACATTCTTGTTGGGAAAGGTGATTGCTTAAGAAAATAGGGATAGTATGAAGCAGCTTTAGAATGCTATGAATATGGAATGAATTTAAATCCTCCTCATAAATATCAATTTAGAATACTCTTTAACAAAGGCAATATTTATAAATGTATGGGCAAGAACAAAGAAGCTATCGAATGCTATTCAAAAGCTAGTTTACTTGACCCGCAAAATCCTAATACTTATTTTAACAAAGCACTAGCATTTTATAGTCTAGGTGAACTGGATGAAGTTATTGATAATTATTCCAGGGTTGTAAAATAAAACCCTAGGGATTAGCATGCACTGCTTAACAAAGGTAAAAAATATATTTTATTTATTTTATTAAGAAAATTTCTTATTTAATTTATTTAAGAAGAGCGTAAAATAATTTTTTCACATAAGTTTTTTTTATTTTAAATAAATCAATATTTTTATGGCTAAAAACAACTTTGCAAAGGTTTTAAGTTACATCTCATTTCCTTTTAAATTTAAGAAAAAGTTATTAGTAAATTTGATTTAATTATTCCAAAAAAATAATTTGATGTAATCATTCTTTATTATTTCTAAATTTATTAATTTTCATACATTGAAAAGCTATTTACAGTCAATTACTCATTTTATAAAAATCTCAATTCAAACTTTAGAAATAACTATTTTATAATGCTAAATAGGAATGGCACTGAGAGAAATAGGAGAGTTCGGTCCAGCAGTAGAATGTTTTGTAAAAGCCTCAGAAATGAAAGCAAGAAATGCGAGACAGTACTTAAATAAAGGTAACGCTTTGTTTCAAATTGATAAGCTTGAAGATGCTCTCATTTGCTACAAAAAGGCTATAATGATAGAAAATAATTTTTATGAAGCATTCTTAAATATGGGAGTTGTTTTAAATGAGCTAGGGAGAACTGTAGAAGAAATTGAATGTTACAAAAAAGTGTTAGAGCTTAAGCCAGATGATGTAAAAGCCTTATATAATCAGGCAGTTGCATTAAGAGAATTAGGAGAAGTAGAAGAAAGTGCTAAATAATTTGATAAAGTAATAAAAATTAACCCTAAAATGGTAAATGCCTATATAAATAAAGGTTTAAGCTAATACATACTTGGATAATTTAAGGAAAGCTATGATAGCTATAAAGAAGCCCTTAAGATTGATAACAATTCTATTGAATCTTATATCAATATGAGCTAGTGCCTCCGCTAAATGAAAAAAAGTAATAAAGCACTCAAGCTTTTGATGAAAGCTCTTAAAATTTCTCCTAATAACTTCGAGCTATATTTTTAGATTGGAGAAATTTATAAATAAATTTTAAATATAAAAAAAGCTCTAGAATATTATAGTTATTCTATATAATTAAATCCAATATATTCAGAGGCCATCTTTTAGAAAGGCGTCTGTCTTTCAATTATTAATGAACTTGAATCAGCTAATAAATGTTTTGATCTTTGTATAAAATTCAATCCAAGCAACCCAAAACCACATATTAATAAAGGTTAAATTTATGAAGTTCAAGGAAAGTTGAAATCTGCCCTAAGATAATATGACATGGCTGTAACCCTAAAGAATGGACAAGAATCTGATGATTTAGCTTTATTATGTAAGGCTCATGCTTATAGGGAAAGAGTAGGTGAAGAAAGTAAATTAAATGCAATCGAGATATACAATTTTCTGATTGATAGAAAAAGTAGTAACCCTAATACTAAATTTTATGCCTATTTAGGATATAGCGCTATCATAATTAAGGAAATAATTGTTAATAATTTATAAGCTCTAGGTAGGTTTTCTCCAATAACTGATTCTTATCAATCGTCACAGGTTTCATCATTAGCATAAATAAGTCAAGTTTAATTAAATTAATAAACCTAACAAAGTTAGTTTATATAAATAAATTTAAAAACTGAAAATGATACAGATAGAAAATAGTAAAAGCTCATTTAAACTTTGTCAGGAGCTGAAATAGAAGATGCATACTTTCACCTTTTTTGTCTATTGGCAAGTGAAATAGAAAGAATGACAACTTTTACATCTCCAGATATTTAAAAAATTTAAGATGAATAAAAATAAGATTTTACATTAATTCTTCTTTTAAGGTATTTGAACCTTAAAAAGAAGCAGGGAGTAAATTATTTAGGAATGGGGAATGCAAAACACATTATATACATGGTCTTGTCGTATATTTATATAGGCTTAAAGAAAAGAGAGAGAAAAGAATTCGACGAGTCAATTCTCTATTTCGAATTCCTAATGAATTTAGATAAAGATTTAGAGATATTCTGCAGATATCAAAGTTTTATTTCATACCTTTAGAGTAACTATTTTTAAAATAACAAAAAAATTTCATTTCCTCTCTCAGAGATGATTGCTAAAGGATCAACATCTGAAACTTATGGAATTAGTTTTGATAAGAATCAAATAAACGAACACGAATTATCAGAGGAGGATACAACAAAGTAACAGACATAATAACAATAGTAATAATAACAAATTAAATTGAGCAACATAAGCAAATAATTACTTGAGAATTTCGAAAAAGAACTTGTTTGTAGAAAGATTAAATCTACTGTTTTTAAAACAAATAAAGATTAGTATTACAAATAATTTGCAATTCAAAATATTTTAAATCATAGAAATATCCAAAAAATAAATTACATGTATTTTGATCATGAAGAAAATATTTACTTTATAGAGCCTAGGTAGAAGTATAATTTAGAGGCTCACCTTCACTAATATATTGTCTCTTTTGAATAAAGATTAAATATTTTGCTTTAAATATCTTAAGCGGTTTAATATTTACACTCCAACGGAATAGTGCATGGGAATATTAGCATGAAAAATATTTTAATAAGAAATAGTGATTTTATCCCTTTATTAACTGGTTTTAGAAATTCAAGAATCATATTAAGCACGTATCACTCTTCATCTTTTTAGAATATTTAGTAGAGTAATACAAAATAACCAACTTTATTTTTTTCTGCAAATCACAATCCAAATAACTTTACTTCTCCTGATTTGACTATTTCTCTTGCAGAAGATATTTATGCACTTGGCTAGGTTTTTGAAAAGATGCTTCTAAAGATAGATCAATAGGACAGAATGATCAACAATTGGTACAAAAAGGGCTTTACTTCTTCATTATCGTTATAGAAACTTGTAAGGAATATGCTTGAGCACAATAAAGTTTATAAAAGACCTGATATAACGAGAGTAGTGGAAACTTTGTAATTTGAAAGTATAGCTGCTATGCTCTATAACATATATCAAGGACCGTTTTAATCTTTCGCAGGAATGTAATCAATAACAAGCTCAGCTAGTAAGAATAACTCTTAGGTTTTTAGTTAAATTGGAGGACTTAATAACCAAAACTTGAAAAACGTAATACATACACATAGTTTATCTGGTAACAATAGTGGAATAGCAACTCCAGCAAATAATAATATTTCTACCTTAACTCTTTTATAGTAGTAATAGCAGCAAATTTAGCACCAAAATATTGTAGATAACAACCAATATTCTCATGTACAAACTCCTATAAACTCATTACCTAATAACTAAAATATTAAACTGAGCAGAAAACAAATAAAAAAGTTAGTTCCATATTAAATTTTTGCCAGTGAATTAGAGGATATAAGACAGTACTATAAGTAGACTATGTAGCTAAAGGTGATCTCTATGAATGATGTAAATACTATCCTAACTGAAAAAATGGCTAAGGTGCTTAACTTTTAGTATATTTATGTTTAAGACCTTTTGAATAGAGATCTTTTCTTAAACTCTTTAAGCGACGTAAATATAAACTTTTTAGTCATAATAATAAAGTAAATCTAAGACTGTTCATCAAACGATTAAATCAAATTAATTTAAGAATTTTTAAATTCTATTAAAGAAAGAAACAAGCGTTTGGAAACTGAAAACATCTATTAGTATTCATAAGCTCGCTTGCTTTATCGCCTAATAGGTCGAAGCGACCCAGAAAAATATAGATATAAACTAATGTAAAAACTTCAATTCAAAGATGAATATGTAAATATTGCTTCAGTTTTCCTTTCAGATGGAATTGAATTTATTGAGAATTCTCTAAGAGTTTATCTGTTAGATTCTCTCCCTACTTTGCTTTTTTAATTATCTAAAGCAAATTTAAATAACTTCACATTCCCTAGTTCTTACTCAATACAAAAGAAAAAGTTGGCTATTATAGAAATGTTTTTAGAAGTCATATCACCTCTTCAAATTTCCCAAAATGAAATTGATAAAATTGCTAAGGATACTGGAAATCACCAAAAATTGCTTCAAATCCTCAAATTCGATGGATACTTGAGAAGCGTAGGAGATGGAGTCTATGAATTGTTGTTCAAACCACTTAGAGAAATTATTGAAAAAATATTTGTCTATTAAAAAGGAGACAATTCAGTTATAGATTAATCCTCTGCTCCATAAATTTCAGCAAAAGATTATTACAAGCAAAAAATTAGAGCAATAGTAGAATTAGGTAATTAATTTTAACTCATATTTGTATTTGTTCATTAAAAATTTTTTTACAATAATAAAGAAAAAGAAATTGAAAAAATCAAAGAGTCAGCTAAAGAATATCTTACAACTAATATTGCTAAAAAATCAGGCATAAATTTGGTAATTGAAGGCAGCGAAGACAACTTTAATAAAAAATAAGCCAATGCATCATCATATCTAGACAATAAACTTGATAAAAATTTAGGAAGTAAATATATTATTTATATTTAAGTTTTTAATTTTCAAAAATATAAAAAGTCAATAATAGAAAAAATATAATTACTCATAAAGAAAACTAATCTAGTCCTAATTTATTATCAGAAAAATTATCATCATTAATAAATATATCTTAATTAGATGAAATATAACCAAATTAAGGCTAGAAGAAAACAGACAAGAAGACTAATTTGAATTTAACTGCTGGAGCTTCGAATTAAGGCAAAGGATCAAATTCTTAGTTGAATGATATTGATGATAAGGTTTAAAGCAATGAAGTTTAAATTTAGCAAAGCTAAAAGTTAAAGCAGAATGCAGAGTCTAACGCAAATGAGCAAAATGAACTTTATGTTGCTCCTCCTCGTTCAATAGTTAGTATAGTTGTAGATGAAGCTGATAAACATATAAGATAACTAAAACTGTATAAATAATAACTAAAAGAGTAAAGCAACGAAGACAGTACTAACAGAGATATGCATTTATCTACAAGAAATACAACAAATAACCAATCAGAAACAGCTCTCACCTAGCCAAATACAGATAGAAAAAGTAAAAAGAATTTATCTGACAAAAAAAATCTTAGCCCTACAAAGTCTAATCTGAAAAACGAAGATATACCATCATCAATCAATATTTAATAATTTGATGATAAAAAATCTCCTCTTAAATAAAATAATTCTTCATAATAGTCTTAAATGAATCCACAAAATTAATTAAACTAAAACTAGTAGTTTTAATCATAAAACTAGTATTTAGCTAGTTGTCATGCTGATTTGGTTGAAGAAGAAAATTATAACTAATTTATTAAAAACCATCTATAGTAAACAATATTTGGAGATTCTCAGCAAGAAGGATAAAATAATTAAAATGCATACAAATAAAGTAATAGTAAAAAACTTTAATTCTCTTTTAACAACCTCCAAATTGATGGTGATGACGAGGAGGATAGTGATGAAGAACTTGATTAAATATAATCAATAGTAATTAATAATAATTATTAGAAAAACTAATAAAAATTGGCTAATATTGGTGGTGGAGCTTTGAAAAACTAGCAAATATAGTAATAAAGCAATAAAGAAAAGAAGAATTTAGTGGTTGAGTAAATTAAGATGAAAAAATTAAACTTTAGTGGTATTAGTTCAGGAGAAAGTATGACACAGCTTCATAATAAATCAAATTCCAGTGCAATTTAAAATTCCAGTCCAAATGCTGATGATAATAAGATTCAGAAAGAGGATGAAGAAGTTAATCTAGAAGGTAAAAATGATTAAAGAGAAATTAAAAAACAATTTAAAAGCCAGAATGGAAATTTAAATCCTAAAGTATCATTAATGGAAAATGTCTTTTCTGTCGATTTCACTGATTTAAAAACATTATATGAAAAATCAATAAATTTATGATTTTAACTAACTTAAAATCATTTTAACAACAATACCATTGATTAAATTGAAAATTAATTAAATTAAATTGATTAATTAAGCATAACACGAGCTATTCTCAGTTTAAACTTAATTTATTATCAATAATAATTAAAAAATTTAGATTATAAAGGAGTTTAAATTAGAAAATTCATTTTTGAAAAAAAAAAAATTCTTGAAAAGTGAAAAATATCAAACAAACATCACAATCAAGAAAAATAATTTTGAATATATTATGAAATTCTCTCTATTTTCCTAATTTATTTTTAGTATATTTGTAAATTAAATCTAAAAATACAGTTAAACCTTAATTTTTGTTCACCTTAATAATAATATGAATACTCACTTATAGTTGGCAAATATTTTAAACATTTATTTGAAAAGTATTCATTATAAACCTTGAAAATGTTGGCATCTATGTATGTAATTGATTACAGATGTTGGATCATATGGTGACCACTTTATACAATTTTTACTGTATCAATAAATTGATTTTTTAAAGCTTTAATTTATTCTTTAACATTTTTTGATTTCATAAGTTATCTTATTTTCAAAAAAATAAGATACATTCTAAACACTTAAAAAATTTTATTTAAGATTTTTTTTGAAAATAAAAAATCAATTAAAGAAGGGATTTACTTGACAACCAAACACTTAAAAATTAATAAATAGAATTATTAAGTTTGGTGTTTTTAAATTAAATTTTGCTTATTTTATCATTAAATATTATTTTTTTAATTATTTTAATTAAAAATTAAAATAAAATGCTAAATAAATGCGTTTAATGAATTTATTTATAACTTTGAATATATAAACACCCTTCAATAAATAAATCTAATCTTAATCATTTAAAGTGGTGCACAAATTTTTTGACAAAAATATTGAATAATAGAGTAATTTAACAAATGCGAATAAAATATTAAATTCTATTTGTAAATTTACAATTAATACATTATGTTATTACTTACTTAATTATAAAGAATTATTAATAATTTTTAATATATTTTAATATTTTTTAAGAAACCAATCAATATTTTTTATAGAAAGAATCATCTTGATCAACATGCCTGCTGGATACAGACTAAAAATCTGGATTATTTGATTTGTTTCTTAATTAATAATTATTATGAATTTGAGAATTACTCATCATCAACACTCTTTATGATGCAGATGAAGAAGAAGTATTTCCAAACAAATTACTGTTTCCTCCTTATATTGGATTTTCACCTGTACTAGATCCTCTTCCGAACTTTTAAAGGAAATTTATTGTTTTTGCACTTAGTCTGTAACCAAGATTAGAAGGTTATTTTGAGTTAGAAAAAGATGTATTATGGTTTGACTGAGTGTTGTAGTTAGAAAAGCTTTTGTTTAATCCTGCTCTGTATGTACTACCAGAATTTACTGTATTGATATTTTATTGACTAGCATCTAGATATTCTTAATTATTATGCAGAGGTGGACGATAAAAATGATGAAAACTATTATTTAAATTATTAGTACTGTTACTACTTCTAGAATCAATTTATTGTTACTATACGAAAATGTTTTCTTATTGCTAATGGAATTAATTTAATCTGGGGTTATGCTTCTATGAAGTCATCGAATACTCCTAGTATTAATATGGTTTTTGTAATTATAGATTAATTAAACTGCTTGTTGAGGAAGAGTTATTATTTCCTGTACGTGATGTATTAGAGATCATTGGGTTTGTGATTTAGGTAGGTTGTAGCTAAATAGGTGGTTAGCTGGTTGAATCCTCTGTTAATATTTGCATGTTTGATTAACTATCATTCTTCTTCATAAAAAGATTTTATTATTACTAGAATAAAATTTGGCTTTGATTTTCTCTGTGGAAACCAAATTATTAAGCACCAAAAGTATTAGGGTTATTGCTATTGTTTTTTTTACTATTACTACCATTTGTTAGTATACCTTGTTTAGTTTTGTTTCCTCCTGCACTGCTAAAGAAAGGCTTATGTTTAGCTTCTTGTAGTATAGATTAAGACAGATTAGAATTTAAAGGTGATGGTAAAGGAGTCTCAAAGTTTGAATTTTATTGTATAGATGGTTATTGCATTGTTTGTATATTTAAAGTAGATTCACTTTAATTATGGTTTTAAGATAACTCACTGAGTGTTTGTTGGTTATTATTGGGCTTTTAAGTTTCGCTTTGAATGTTTGTTTGAGAAAGGTTGTGAGCTTTTTTCTTTGATAAATTTGTATTAGGCGATAAAGTTGTTGGAGTGTTTGAGCGGTTAACATTACTAGTGTTGAATTAGGAGAAATTTAATTAAGAGTTATTGCAAACAGAGTTATAGGCAAGATATTTAAGAGTATAAATTTTAAGTCTTCTCTGATATGAATCTTGGAAGTGCTTCAATAGATAAAATGCACTTGAAAATCTTGTATCAATGTGTTTAGTGTTTATTTCTTCAATTTACTAGCAAGCAACAGATGCAATTCTCTTTTACAAGACAAAATCTATCCACTTAATAAAGCTCCTCTTAACCTATTACTATCTTGTTTCTCTCTTTTCTAAATAGTTTGCAAAGAGAGCAGTAGCTAGACATTTAGATTTTGCTTTCTTTTCTATCGTTAAATCTTCAAGTCTCTTTTATAAATATATAAAGTAAATTATAAAATATTATATTTCAAATTTAAAATTAATTACTGTTTCAATTTCTATTATTTCTTCCCTCTTCATACCAAGCTCGTTCATTATATTTGTAGATTGAACTTTATTTTTTTCCAGCTCAATTTTGTATTACATGAGTTATTTTTCTAAATCAATGACCTAATTATTTAGCAAGCATAAGTTAATAAAATTAAAAATAAATAATTCTAATTAGTAAATCAATTAATTACTTTTTCAGAGCTTTGATCTTTCTCAGTTATCAATCTTTCATAATTTTGTTGTTTCCATAATGAAAAATACTTCAATATGTTTGATTTTAAGTGCCTTTCTCTAATATTCCTACAATTATTCAAGTGCAACTTTTCTTTTTAAACACTTTCTTTTAATCTACTTTTTATATACTTGCAGAGTTTTATGATTTTCTGCTGAACTGAGTCATTCATCTAAAAATCTGAAACTGTTTCACATGCTAAAACTGTTTTAAGGTAAAATTCAAATTAATAAAATAAAAATTTAAAGATATTGTTGTACGATAATTTTTAGACTAATCCATATTTAAATTGAGCAAAACTGTTTACACTGACTACTTTTCGCGAGCAGATAGGTTTGTTGATAATATAGGGTAATTTAAAATTTCGCTTCCATTTTCAAATGAGCTTTCTTTATTAATAATTTGATTAATGTAATATATTTGTTCGTTTTCTAGTTATTAATTTTCAAGTTTTTTCCAAATTGGATTAAGCTAGGTAATTTCTCTAGAATTCATGTTAATTAAAACGAATTATATTTATCTTAGATTGTTTAAGTGTCTTGTTATTTTTTTATTACTAAAGCAGACATCAATAGTTCGTAAAATATTTCTAAGAGTGGGATTATCAATTTTATCTATGGCTTCTTGAACTGCTTTAAATACAAGCTTTATAGGTTAAGGTCTGACAAATAATTCAGTTTTTAAGTCATTAAAGATCTCATGAAGTCTTGTCTGATATAATTTTTGGATCATTTTACTAATGATAATAGCTCTAAATTTTTCAGTTCTTGATTCTTAAGCTTTATTATTTGATAAATTGCTAAAGGACTAAGCAAGGATCAATTTATTCCTCTTTTCTAAAAGGTTTTTTATTTTACCCAAAGCCTACTTTTTCATTTCTCTATTACGTATAAAATGCTAGATATTCTCAAAAGACTCTTTATATTTTCTAAGATTAACATTTCTAATTAATTTAGCCAAAAAAAGCACCTTCACTTTTTAAATAGTTTCATTTTTGTTCATTTAAAATGCAAATTTATTTTTCTTCATGCTTTCTAGAGCATAACATTTACTTTTTTTATTCAAATTTTTGATCAAGCAAACAAATTTTCCTAATTTAACCTTTAATTCTTGCCATCTTTTAAAGTTCTACAATAAAAGCTTGAATCCTTCTTATTTATTTACTCTTTATAATTTATCAAATATCAAATTGAGTCTTTATGATCCTTCTATAAAACTACCTTCAATTTATTTCTGTATTTTAATATAAAAAAATTTTAATTTAGTACTTAAAATAATTAATGAATGAATAAATAATACCTTTAACTGTTTGCAATAGTGCCATTTATAAAAAGCTATTTGAACTTTTTACTTCAAAATTGAATCAGGAATCAATAAAACTCTGGAAAGTTTTAATTTTAACTTCTCTTGCTTAAGAATTTACTAAGATTGATTTTATCTAGCAGAATTCATTATTTAGAAGAAAGCATTAGATTTATTTTTATGTTTACAGGATTCCATTAAGGTAGAAAGCCTCCAAAAATATAAATTCTTTCTTTACTAGTTAACAAAAACATTAATGTCGGTAATAATTTCCAAGATGTTTAATTTGTTATTTTCCTCAAAAACTTCCTTCAGTGTATTTGATAGACTTGATTCAACTAAATTCTTGAATTTGCGTTTATTGAACATTCTCAAACGTGTAATTAAGTCTCCTAATTTTTCAACTAACTCTTCGAAACATTTGCTGAGCACATTCAAAGCTAAAGTAATATTAGGCTCTTTATCTTTTAAAGCTTCTAAAAACATATGTTGCATCCTACTAACATTACTCAAATGTAGTTCAATCATATTTTAAAGAGTCTTTTCTGACATTTTAGTTAAGCACAAGTCATTTAATTCACATCCTATTCTTCTAATAAATTCTACCATCTCACGCATGACATTAGATGGTTAAATAGGAGTATCTCCTATTGATGATTTTCTGGAAATATTGTAATTAGAGCCTTAGGCCATCATAAGTGCAGATTAATTAGTATTGTCTATATGTATAGACCTAGTAGTTGGTTCAAAGTAATCATAATGCTGCATTTGATCGTTAACTTTAGAATTATTCTATATGTAACTATTATTGCTCAGATTGCTCATATTTTGAAAATGATTCTTTTTTTCACTTTTTTTTCTAGGATAATTTTGGTTATCAAAATTATCATTATTTAAATTACTCATTTCATTTTAAGAAATGTTTTTCAGCATTTATCTTTTTTTGTTGCTTCCATAAAATCCTCCCGAATTATTTGCAAGCTCATTGAATGACAATTCTTCATTGCAAAATTCATTTTCTTTACCAAAAAATGCTGTTCCATGATCTAAAGATTTATTTTTCTCCCTTCTTTTCTACACTTGTGAAGGAGATGTGGAATTATCGTTAAAATATACTTACTACTGTGTCTACTTAGAAAAGTAATTTAAATTTTAATTATGTTTTCCTCCTGAATTAAGTAAGACACTATTATTATTACTCTAGTTAGATATAGTTTTTGGAGTCTTAGGGAAACAAATGCTTTTGAGCCTTTCTATGTCTCCTAGCTATTCTTGCCTAAACTATATATACTATGGTTTACTTGCATTCTTAGATGCACTCATTGCTATTTGTAAGATTTGAAATTGTTTTATGTTATGTCTTTATGTAATATTAATGAATAATAAAATAATGTATGAATATAAAGACTAGAAATTTTCTTTTCAAAATTTATTTTATTCAAAAAAAATTAAATTAATTCGTCAATTCAAAAAATGTGATGATAACAATCAAATTAAAGATATTATTATTTGATTTTTAAATTTTGTTCATTTCAATTTTAATTAATTATAACAACCAATTAAAATTTGAATATTCAAGACATTTTATTATTGATTTATACTAAAACTGCCTGCAATTTTATTAAAAAGTATCTACATTATATAATAAGCAATACTTTAGTTTTGTTTGTATTAACCCATTTCAAATACTTCAAAATTTGACATCAATAAATGATAATTATAAAAATGAAATTTTTATTAAATATAACCAAAAAGCGATTAAATTTTTTAATTATTTACCAACCTGAATTATTTTTTATAAATATATATTTTCTGTTTATAAAATGTTAAAAAAAGATTTAAAATATTAAATAAAATTCTTATTTAAATATTCGTTAATTGAAACCAAAATAAATATTAATTATTAAATTTTATAAATAGTATCAAAATAAATTTAATTTAAAATTTTAAAAATATTTGTAAGAATTTAAATTATTCTACTGAGAAATAAATTTTATTTCAAAAAAATAATAAATAAAAAATCTTTACAAATTAAAATTAAACTTTCACAAATAACTGAAGTATGAATTTATGAATTTTTTTTTTTTGTAGAGCAAATTCTTTTTTTAAACTAGAGAAAAACAAAATATTTTGTAAATAAAATAATTAATATAAATATAAATTAATTCACTTTTATATATAAAATGACAGTAAGATTAAGTAATTATTAGTAATCAAAGATTTGCCCTCAATAATAAATTATTAAGTGATTCGATATAAGAATTTTAGTATGTTTTTGGATTCATAATTTTATTTTATTGTTGTATCATATTGAATGCCTTTTTCATGTGAAGGAATTTTTCTTAGTTAACAGGAGTAAGAAATTTAAGGATATGAGGTGTTTTTAAAAAGCTGTATATTGTGTGATAAAAGTCTTTTGAGTAATGATTACAATTTGCTACCTATTTTTCTAGATTTTTTTAATTTAATACATCTTCGACTGAAATGTGCTTTCTAAATGCTTTTTCAAAAACTTAGAACAAGTTGTTGCTTTGATAGTCATGCAATGTCATGTTTCCTAATAAACACTAACAGAGAGTTTCTAAAGATTCTTAAATATCATGGACACATGTTGTTTATACTTACTTATCAAATTCACTCCAAGGTTTCTGACCAAGCTTTTTTCTTTTTTCCTAAGCTTCTATACACCATGATTCAATTTATTCATCATCCCAAAGCAGATAATCTCTATTTCTACTATCAAAAAACCAAAATTCAATATTTTCATTATATTTATGAGCAATAAAAGATCCCCAGTGATTAGTAATTCCAAGCATCATTACAAATACAAGGTGTTAGTTTTTTTTATTAAACTTGATAAATTAATCAATCATTTGTTATAGTTCCTTTTATTAATAGTCTCCTAAGACAATACGGCCAAACTAGTATTCCCATGAGTAGTACATAACTTAAAAATTATTTTAATTACAAAGAGCTTAATTAAATCTTGGATGTTATTTTAGGCAAATATTCAAATAGGAACGCTCAAAGTCTCCATAGTGAACATCTTTTTATCTCCATGGCCATTTATCATTCTTAGCTTCATATTTGAGCTTATATTGCCATATAAATTAGGAAATTTCATTCTTAAATTTCCAAAATTCGCCACTAGAGAGTATTCTTAATTCTCTGTTTAAGTTTTGCTCTTTTAAAGCTTCCATAACCTCAAGTATGTTAAATGAAGCATGGTAGCCACAGACGTTTGCTACAAACTATTAATGTACTTTAGCATGATTAAGATAATATTTCTACTATGATAAGTAATGAGTAAATGGAATTTAGCGTATGACCTCAATAGAATTTCTGTCGAATATATCTTTAATCATTACAATTTAATTTTTATCATGCTATTCTTCAATCTCCATTTTAATTTAGTTTTTGACTTCATATTTTTTTGAGCTAAAAGATTTAAACACATCATCAAACATTTCATTAAGACAGCTATTGATGATTAAGTCTCTTTCGTTATTATCATCAATTTCTATTTAAATAGTATATTTAACCATTTTACTATCTTCTCTTCTAATTTTATCTAAATAAATGATTTATGAAATTCTTTTTCAAATTAAAATATTCTAATAGAAATGTCAATCTATTTATTTGATGAATCTAATTATTGAGTTAGTTGTTTTAGATTATTTTTATATTCAGTTAATTATTATTTTTTTTTTTTGTTTGATTAAATCTTGATGTAGACAATAATTTTGATTCCTAGCCAAGCTTGTACAATCAAAATATAATCTATTTTTAATTTCAAAAGATTAGATCTAATAAAGTCTGATTCAGCGAGGACTTTTCGATCTACTTGTAATCATCAATGTTAAATATTAATATTTATTATGCTTTGTTGATAGACAAATATCCTTTATTATAAATTAAAAATAAAATATTTGATAACAGTTAATTTATTATAAAATATTGATTAATTTTATATTAAAATACATTTGTTATATAAATATTTAATTTTGATCTTTATTTTTAGTATAATTTTATTTCATCCATTGATAAATATTCTAAGTATTACATTAATAAAATAATTTGAGCAGAGCTTAATAATATAATAATAATTTTTATAACATAAAATTCTAAACTTACTTCATGAATAAAATGATTTAATCCCTAAAAAAAATGTTTGATTTATTTTTAAAAGATTTTAAAAATTATTTATGAAATGGAAATTATTCAGTGTTTTTTATCTTGAAAACTTGAAAATAAAATTTTTGGATAAGTAGAAGTAATTAAATATTACTGTAATTTGAATTATTTTAAATACAAGATTAAATTGCTCTTTGTATGTAATTTAAATTTGTCTATATTTTTAGCTCCTACTGATCCCCCTCCAATTAGCACAATAAACTTATAAAATTTAAATTTTTTAATTTATGAGGTGGGGCTCTAGAAGTAAAGTGATAGTGAATCATAATTATGACATCTTGTTAAAATTTAAAGTAAGTTTTCAGTTAAGCAAGTAAGGCTCATTTTAAGCAGTCTTAACATTTAACAATTTTAAAAGATGAAATTTATGAAGTCATAAAATATGGATGAGTAAATTATTGTTGAAAAAGGAAATGTGTATTAGACAATATGAGAATAAATATTATGGTACATTATAAAATATGTCATATTAGCTAATTAATTATTTGATATATTTAAATAGATATAAATATTAAAATATTTCATTGTTGGTAAATTTTATTTTATTTTATTTTCTTTCTATATTTTGTTTGTTTTCTTAATTTGTATAAATTTTATTAATATTTCTTTGATTTAAATAAGCTGTTTTAAACTAATTATTCATTTTATTTGTTTTTTTATCGTCTACTTTAAGTAATAAACTAATTTCTAAATACTTTTTTGCATGTTGCTATGGTTATTGATTTTTTAAATTTTTGATGCAGAGATTTAATACATTTTTCAAGAGTTAGCCAAATCAATAGTAGTATTGTAATAGCTTTTGCTTTCGTAAGTATTTTTTTGCTTTTTCTTCTCGTTTTTAGGATTTGAAAAAGATTTTTCTCTAGCATTTTGGTTTTCATTGAATCCATATTCATTTTGGTTTTATGGAGTTAGTATCTTATTATAAACTTAGTACTCACTTTCATCTTCATCTTCTTCCTCTCCTTCATATATTTTATCATTTTACTAAAGGGATAGGTATTATTTAGCTGGTTGATGTGCCATGCTGCTAGAGTTGTTTCTATCTGATTTAGTAGTATGACTTTTTTAATTTTAAGCATCACTATCAGTGTTTTAAAGTACATCCATAGATTTGAGAGCTTTCTTTTTTTTATTGGGAATCGAATTTTCGATGTCACTTATCACTGAGTCTGTATATTAAGAACAATTTTCAAAGAAATCAACTTATTATTTCTAATCATTTCTTTCTTCACTCGTCTAATCTTTGTCTGAAAAAAATGCATCTTTAATTTATAAATTAAATTTATGAGATCGGTTTTCATTTTATTTCTTAAAAAAAAGCAATTCAATTACTTTATTTAGATAATGAAGTTTGAACAGGAGTTGTAGATTTTTGCTCTTCTTATAAAGATACTTGGAAGTTTTCGTAGGTAAATTTCTTACATAATTTATAGGCTCTTTTCATTTTAACGAGAAGAAAAATGCTTATAAAAAGACTGAAGGTTTGAATCATAGTAAATACAAATCCAAGGATAATATCACTTAATTCTATTTATGCCTTGGAATAATTAGGATCATCTATAATAAGAATTAATTAAATTTTTATTAATAAATCTATAATAATTGAATTTTACTTTTAGAGTATCTAACTATAACGTTAAGGATTAATGCATCGTATATAAGGCCTATTGTAGCTGATCTTTATTCATATTAATAAAAGATTTATTAAAGGATATTTTAATACAAGCAAAAATAATTTAGTTTAATTAGCATTAAAAATGTATTATGAATCAATTAAATTTAGCTAGATGCATAAAAAGATTAATATATTACGCCACGCTGTGCACTAAGAATAGTTTTACTTTTCTGAAGTATGTTAAATATATGAGAATTAAAGCTAACAACAGTCCAAAAGCGCTCTATTATTTTTTTAAAAAAGCAATATTATTAATTATTCTGCTTAAAACAAACAGTGAGCACAAAAATCATTTCATAACAAAATATTCATAAAGTTATAAACAGTACCTGTGTTATTCCTAATACTAGCCTTAACTAAAACTAAGATTTAATAACTAGATTCAGTATGAAGATTGCAATAGAGCTGCATAATATAATTGCAGCTATTGAATAATTTAATTTACAGCATTTATTTAATTTTTTTTTTCCAGTTTCTGATATCTCTAACAGAGGCATGGATTTATCTTGATCCATATTTAAGAAATTGAATAGCTAATAGTAAATTCAGTTAAATTTTCGAAACTCTAAGATAAAATGACAATTTTTTAAGTGAATTTGAAATATCAAAGGATTCAGATTCCTTTATTTGGTTATGCTTATCTAAATGAGCTTTTTAGAGAGATATTTGATTTATTAAGTAATAAAGATTAATAATTACCAGATTTTCTTTTATTACTAAAACTTTGCTTTTTAAATTCCTATAGTATTAGAATGTAAAAAAAAGTTAAGCGTAAGTTAAGTTAATCATGAATAAATACCTAAATTAATATGTTATTGAATACTTTTAATAATATTTTCAACAATACAAAAATATTACTCTGTCTCTCTGCCTGTCTCACTAACTTACATCCTGTTTTAGTATCTCAATTTTATAGCTAATTCTATTTCCAAAAAGATTTGGAAAAAGATTGATTTAGGCTAATAAATTAATAAATAATTTAATTAATAAGCCCTAAATACAAATATAATTTGGACAAAATTTCTAATTAGAATAATCTTACTTACAAGTTTTAATTTAGACAAGTTTACATGACACAAATATTTTTCTTAATTTTTGCGAAATTAATTAAATTAAAAGAAGATTATTCATTCTTACACAATTTTAAATAAAAAAATGTAAATAAAATTGATGAAAATCATTTTTTGATTTCTAGACCGTCAATTAAAACTTATCTCGTCCCCCTCAAAAAATATGAAAAATAAAAATTTATCTTTAAATCTGCTTAATGCATTTACTCACTCAACTGATAATTTTATCCAGTGTTTATAACTATTTTACATGTAAAATTTACAAATAATATGAATTTAAATATATTAACTTGTTATGTGTTTCAAACTTAAATGAATTATTTGCAAACTGGACAATTTTTTTCGTTTTTTAACCACTGGTTGATGCAATCAGGATGGTAAAAGTGTTTGCAAGGATTTAGCTCTTTCACCTTTTCATTATTTTCAAAATCACATTAACATATAGAACATAGGGCACTCTAATCTTTCATTCTCAACTTATCATATCTGATTTCTTTTATTTTATTAATATCTTCTGGTTTCATACCTCTACTCACATATCCTATCTAATCCTGCAGGTTGATAATTTCCTTTTATCAAAAATAATTAATTTAACAAAATTTTCAAAATTATAAATGAAAATATATCTGTTTATCTGATAATAATTTTCATCATATTTGATGATAATTTAGAATTAATTAAGACTTACTTCATATGTCATATTATCTACATTTGGGGCTTAATTTTAATTATTATTTTCTTGCTCAATTTACTCTAATGCCAGCATATAGGCATATTACCTCTAAATCTCCATTTCTTCTCTCTATCTTTATCTCCTTTATTACTTTTATTACTCCTATAGCTCTGGTTATATTTATTTATTAATTGATTAATATAATTAATAAATTAAATGCTTAATTAAATAAATACTTCTTTGCTAATCTTTGTTTTCATAATCTTACAATTTCTATTCTAAATCTTTTACTTTTTCTTACAATTTAATATTTTCTTAGTAGAGATTAACATCCTTCTCACGATATTTCTACAATTCCTAAAAATAATCATAAAAAGACAAATAAACTCAAATATTATTTTTATATAAATATCTATTAACTAATTACTCTTTTTAGGTTGAAGTTTTCTTGCTAAAGGTCGTTTATAAGCTATTACTACCTTTTTGGAGAGTAATTATTTTAATTTTAAGTTTCGAACTAAAACATGTTTTGAATATTTTAGGCTGAAGTTTATTTGTTTATTAACTACTACTAATTTAAATTCAGAGGTAATTATCCTTCTGTTGGTTTATTTAAAAATGTTTTTGTAAGAAGCTCATTCTTTTATATTAAGAAATTGTTGTTGTTGTTGCTGTTTGAAATGGGATTGTTATTGTTAGTTGTTGACAAAGGAGTGAATTATTTCTCTGAAAAGTGGTTATAATTTGTAAACTTTTAATTGATATTTGTAGGATTATTAGGCATCTGAGTTTGTGGAATGTTGTTAAACTAAAAGTGATTATTTTTTGAAATGACTTCACTAGTGATATTTTGAGGATTAACTGGCTTAGAAGATATACCTGAAGCTAAAAAAGATTGCGGTTATTACTTATTATTAAGTTGCTAGCTACTTAAAATATAATTATTCCTTTAGTCATCACTTTGAACAGGAAAGCCTATGTAAATTTAGAAAAGTTATTGTTAATAAGTATTTAATAATATAAAATGGAGAAAGATCTATTTTGTCGCAGATGTAAGAAAATTTTACTTGTTCCGTTATTATTGGGTAAATTACTTCTACGATTAAGTGGAAGTAAATTTGTATTCGTTTTACGAACTTAGAAAGTCTGATCTTAGTTTGATTTTTTTGAGTATAAGTAAAATTAATAAAAATCTAATTGAATTAAAATTTTATTATTGCTTACTGGTTTAGTTCTTTTTGAAATATCCCTCCATTTTTTTATATTTGTCTTCTTTTTTTGTTCGAGTATTTATTTAATATTTTTTATGAAAATAAAGCTGATCTATTATCTTTCAAATTTTTCTTTAATTTTTAGATTTTGTTGATTTCCAACGCATTTAATGAATATAATTAATTAGTTAATTATTTTAAGGATCAAATATGCAATCAAGCAAGCAAACAAGCAAATTAAAAATACTAATAGCAATGCTTGCTTTGCTGATTCGATTGTTAATAAATAATATATATTTACATATTAAATAGTATTTTTTTAAATTAAGAGCAGTGAAGTAAAATTTCAAAATAATATTTTGTTTGAATAATTAATTCTATTTTTACAAACTAAAGCTTTGAATGATTTTTTAAAAAAAAATAAAAATTACTTCCATTAAATATTTCTTGATTTCTACTTTCAAAAATTCAATTGCTTTATATTTATTTTCCCTTCCATTTAAATTAAACATTTCAGTAAAATATTATTTATCAATCTAAATTGAAAATAATTGTGATAAAATTATGAAATATCATTTCAATTTATAAGTTAATGAAGTTATACTCAAATAAACCCACAAAACAGAATTATATATTTTCAAAACAAGAAATTTATTTTTTAAATATTTTTGAAATAAATTAATTTAAAACACTATTTTAACTAGATCATGGAAATTACTTAGCAATCAATCTGATTTTTTAATTTGACATTATTTTTATTCTTAGTTTTAAATTGTTTAAACATATTAAGTATTATATTTCACAAAAATGCTATCATTTTCATCATCATATTCAGAAGGAATACATTACTGGCTTTAATTCTTATTAATGTTATTTTTAGATGTTGTTTCAACAGTATTTTTATCAAAATTGCTAGTTTATTTATTTATTATCAAAAATAATATTAAAAAAAATTAATAAATATTAAAGATTAATTTTGTTTATTATAAAAATAAAATATTTATTTACCTTTCATTTGTAGTCTGTTAAACAGAAGATGTTATTTCAAAGTTGCTTATTTTACTTAATTTAATCATTTTATCTTGATTTTTATTTTACTTTTATTAAAGAGGCCTACATTTTTTATATATAGATATTTATAATTTATAAAACTTATTCTAATATTTACCCATTTTAACTGAGACTATTCCTTAAAACTATACTTTTCTTTAAAGATAATGACTGTATTCCACCAACTTATGAATTATTGCTAGATTTTTGAATTCTCTTTAAAATAGGATTGCTGCTTTTGTTATTACCATCATCAATAATAATGCTATCTTGAATTAACAAAGACTTCTTTTTCAAATTAGTATTTTTATCTATTGATGATACCATCTTTTTAAAATTTATTTAACTAAAATTTTTTTATTTTAATCTATAAATTACTTCAAGAGTGGTACTATTTTAGATCATTTCAGGGAAAATAGACTATTAATATAATATATCTTTTGTAATCTAAGGCTGATGAGATTCTGTGGTGTTTAAATTATTTTAAGCATATAATTGTGAAATCTATTAGGAACTTCTCATATCCTTTAATTTGTATTTCTAAATGGGTGTAGATTCACCTAAATTAAAAGGTGCAAACATACAGGCATTTTTATTTTTTTTTCTTCTTTTTAAAAAGTCACCAACTACCCATCTATTTTTAACAAAGGTTATCAAAATAAAGAAATAAATAAATAAACAAATAAATAAAGAAATAATAAAAACAAATATTTACGCTAGATTTCTCCATAAAATTCTGGTTTGAGATTGATTAGACTTAAAATACTTTTGAAAACAAGAGTATACTTTAGGAAGCTTCTTTTAAAGGCAAGAATTAAGAAGAGATTTTAACTTTACAAAACTTTTATTTTTCTTAATGACTTTGTAAACAAGTATGCTGATAAATAGATAATTTATAGAGCAGATTAAATAAGCAAAAAAGTTTTAGTATTTATCATTTTATGACTCTAAAACAGCAAGAAAATAGAGTAAAAGCTATACTAATGTGCTATATTTCTCAAGGTTATTTAAAGAAGTTTTCCTAAAGGGCTGCATTTTATTTAAAAGTATGAAATAAAATAACAGTACCAACGTACTCATTATCCCTTTTATCTAATTATTTTATGAAAACATGTTTATGCAAATTGTTACAAGAATTCTTTTGAGAATCTTTAAAATTTCCCAAAAATAATTTTATGGAGTATATTCTAAATAAAGCAGACCATATCTTAGGATATTCAAAAAGTTATTTAGCTTCTTTCTAATAGATATCAATAAGTAAAGTTTGAAGATTAAGGAAAATAATTAAATCAAAAGAAGAGGTAAAATCAAAGAAACAAACAAATCTAAATGATCTTTTCCCCAACATTCCATTGAAATGTAGAGCTTTACAAATGATTTATTACCTATCTACCTGCAACTTATGCTTGATATTAGGATTTACATGATACTATATTAAGTAAACAAGGAAAATAAAATGAGTGCATTTGTCCAAGTATAAAACTTAGATTAAACTAACTTGAAACAGACTAAGATTTTGTAGACTATAGCAAATATGCAAATGTAAAATATTGCATTTAAGTGTATCCATATTATCCTTGCATAATTTAATGATAAAAATTCAAAATTATTGATCAGAAAGCAATCTAAAGAAAATGAAGTTTGGCTAAATGAATCACCCAAAAAATCAACAAATAAGTTAAAATCAGCATATCTAACTGAGACTTGCTTGAGACCTGATATAATTTAAAAATAATCGTTTGCTATTTTGATGTAAGCAGCAGTCAAGCTAATGAACGAACTTCTGCCTAAGCTGATCATTTTAATTATTCTCATAACTTCTACTTGTATAGTTGCCTTGGCCCTATCTATTGTTTGCTTTACCGACCACAATAGATAAAAGCTCATAAAAATAATTATGCCAGCAATTAATATATGCTATTTTATTTCATTTTTACAAGGCATACAATCAAAGTTATACATATTTAGCTTAGAATATCTATTCACATTTTAAAAAATGTTTATTTATTTTAAAATGATTTATTTTTAATTACTTTTAATTGAATATTTTTCCTTCTATGTCACAGTCTTCGCATAGAGGACCTGAATATTAAAAACATGTTTTTTTTAATAAATTTATTAAAAATGGATATTACCTAAATGACCCTCTTTGCAAGTATCATTACCTGCACAATTACTTGGATTATTTACACATTCCAAGATTTAATCAGTCTCGTTATTAAGTCTCCAAAAACCAGGATTTAGGTATATTTAACTAAAAGAACAATAGCTTGCTTAGGGAGGACATAACATGCATTTTTAATTGTTCTTCTCTCGACTTAGAGGGTCAATCAAAGAATATAGACCTATTTTTTTAATTAAAATTAAGTTAGTTGTTTACATTTTTTAATGAATGACTTAAATTTATATGAAAATTATGTATTTTCAATTTAAAAAGAAAATGTTTGATTAAAAATTAATTTAATTATTTTGTACCATCAGAGCACTATCTGCATGTAAAATATTCTTTAAAAGTATCTTAGCTATAAACTTCTCCTTGTAAACAGTCTCTGAAATATATATTTAGTTTTAAATTGTTTTAAAGCATATTGGTTTCTTTTTCGTTTGATTAATTAAAAGGAGGGGGAATAGATGCTGAATTCAATTCTAAGGATGACTATTTGCTTGGAATACCAATTATTTGATTAGTAAATTAAAAGACAGACTCATTCAAAGTTTAGTTATGGATTAACTATATGGCAGAATAGTCATTCAATCTTACATTTTAAAAATTTTACAGACTGAGCACAAATACAGCTTATGGCGTATCTTAGATGCTAATCTTCCTATTTTCGTCATCTAATAGAACAAAGCTAATATCAGCATACTATCCGCTTCTTACATTACTATAATAGTACTCTGATTATTTCTGCTTTTAAATCTATTTCTAAAGTGTTTAGATTTTAATGGGACGACTGCCAATATTCTATCCGAATATTTTACATTAATTTTGTAAGAAATTATTTTGTTAAATGATTTTATTAACTAAATTTTATTTTACAAACTAGCTCACTTAAAAATAGTAATAATAAATACTTCCTCCTACTAAAGCATAATTTTAGTTAAAGATGTTTTTTTTTAAGTCAAAAACAACATTTATTGCACAGACTGCTCCTCCAAGTAATTTTGCTGTGTTATTATGAAAGGAACTTTAATATATTTCCATAGCTTAAGATGAGATATAGCTATTCTACAAATACACTCCAGTACAGAAGTAGCCTTAGTTATCTCTGAAAATAGAACCAGTTATATTTAGTTAACTATTTGAAAGAAACACAATTCCTTTCAAATTTGTGCTAATTATATTTCTATAAACAGATTAATCTATATTTGCATTTATATTTTATCCATAAATTACATGATCAAAATTTTTAATGTTTTCAAAAAAACTCTTATAAACAAATAGCCTTGATTACTGTTACAAAATAATCAAAGAATTGATTTTATCTGGTTAGCTTAGCAGATATTCTTTGACTTAGCTATCATATTCTACTAATATGTTAGGAATAGACATTGAATTTTAACTTTGATTAAAATTACTAAGTAAAAATGTATTCAAATTAGGCTTGTACTCAAAATGAAGGGTGACATTTTAAATATCTTCATAAAGGAATGGGTATTTATTTAATTAGTTTTCAGAAGTTTTTGGATAGTAATTTTATTAAATAAACCTGATCTATTACTATAGAAGAGTTTTTTAGATGTTTCTGATTGTAATTTATGATAGAGTTGTCTAACCAGATTCTGTTACCATTAAATTATCAGTTATGTTATTATTATAGATTGAGATGTTTTTCATGCTAAGAGAAGAATTATTTATTTGATATTCATGGGAATACATTTCATTTAATAAAATCGCAGACTGTTAGTATAAATAAGAAATTCCAGAATTCATATAAAAATGGGTATTGCAATGTTAGTGATTAGAGATGCCAGCTAGAAAGAATATTTTAGAGAGAATTCCTTGGTTATATTTAATTATTAAATTTTCAATAAAAAGCTAATTTGAATTATCTATTAAGAATATTTTAGATTAAGAAAGTACACTTCTAGTAACTTAAATTTAAGAAATACTTATTTCAGCTCTGTTCGTTAAAAGAGTCTCAGAATATATTTTTATTAAAGTGCTATTATTTAAAAAACAGGAGTCTATATTGAAGTTAAGTAGATTTACATATTGAGAATTTATTATTTTGATTCCGCTGCTGTTATTTAAAGATTAGTATTTATAATTTACATTCATAAAAGTCACATTTGAAATGTTTTTAATATTAAGATGAATAGGTTATTATAAGTATTTATTACTCATAGGAGGATTAATTCCTATCTATGTAGGATCTGTTGTGTAGTAGAAATCAAGGTTTATAAACGTAATATTTTAATTTAGTCCATAGTTATTTGTGATATTTAAGTAATAATTTTTATTTTGCTAAATCTGATTTTATTGAGGTAGCAAGACCACATTTTCAATGATAAATTGATTCCACAATCCTATATCATAAATGTAGTGATTTTTATTATTTTGAAATGGAATCTCAATATTTTTTTTTTAGTTGCTTAACCCTTTTAAATGCAAGGTGCTATTATATTTAAATTTTAAATCAGGTAATTCTTTTAGCTTCTACTTCATGTTCAAACTAATCATAATGTAAAACGAGTCAAAATTTTTTACTGTTGTGTCATATGTTGTTTCTAAAAACTTCAGAGTTTTTTAGATTATCAAGAAATCAGTTTCTAAGATATTATGCTAACAAATTTTCTCTTATCCTTAATCAATCGGGATAATGTGCCTATTTAAAAATTGAATTTATATTATTAAATATTTCACAAAAATTTTATTAAAAAAGTAATAAATTTTGCATAATAATAGAAGAAAAGTTAATTTAAAGAGCTATTAAATTATTTAAGTAAATTTAAAAAAAATATAGCAAAAATCTAATAATACTAATAATAATAAAGTAAAAGATTTCTTTTTAATATTTGAAATAAGAAGATTTAATAAATTATTTAAATTAGAAAATCTAATAAAAACAATAAAATTCTTAATAAAAATAGGAAAATTGAATGAAAATAAAATTAATTAATAGTAGAATTACATCATCAAGCCTTTTTCATGATATCCTCTTATTTGGATGTTTTGGTTTCCTTGATTATCAACTAGCACATTTATATTTGAGATTACAGGAAAATTTAAGTAAGTAATCTGCTTTGACTCAATATTTAATTGGTTAGAATTGGGAAATGTTCTTTATTTGGAATTTAAACTGTTTACAAGCTATATTATCTTATAACCCTTTTAGCAAGTTGCCAAAAATACTTTATTTTATAAGTAAATGATCTTTTAGAAATATCCTAATTAAGAATCTATTAGGTAGTAGGATTAGACTATAGTTAAAGTGTTTTTAGGCTATTAAATGTTCACCTAAACTTAGTATATATTTATCTAAAAGTCTGTTAGAACTAAAATTATATTAGATTTGCTGCATGATATTAATTAGGAATTAAATTCACTTAATGGTATTAATATACTTTTCCAATGTTTCATTGTCTAAATATCAACAAACTGCAATCTTTATAATCTAGGAATTATGAAAGCTATATAGCCACTCTCTTGTGAAATTATTAAATCGTTTGGTTGAGCTTAAATATTACTTTTATCAGCATATTAATTTAATAGAGTTAGATTTAGATTGAAAATATTTGAGAATTGTATTGAGTTGCAATTATTTTGATTGCTTTGTGGGCTAAAGTATTCTTAAATGCTTTCTCTATCCTAAAAACAAAGTTGATTTTCATTTTATTTATTTGCTAAAGCTTAGCCATCAAATTCTAGAATAAATTTGCTAATTATTCCCACTCTATCGAATGAAAACAATATAATGCTCTTTTCATTTTGTGAGATTGATATTTTGACCCCTTAGATTTGAGATTTGTGGGATTATGAGTTAATATTACTCATTTATTTTAAGTCAGATGTAACAACAATTATTTAACCTGAGTAGTATGAGATAAGTAGAAAATCTTGAGTTAAGAAAAAGATATCCTCTATTGTTTACATTTAAACTTAAGTCTTTTGAATATCATTTTACTAAAATTGTATTGAAGAAAATTTTTTAATATTTATCTCGTTTCCTTATCCAAGACACACAATATATAAGTTTATTTTGTTGAGAATTCTGTTTATTCCATATAAATAGTTGGAGTTAGTCTTAGATTAAATTATGGTTTCATTTTTTATTTGAAAACTCTTGAATTAAAAAACTGATTTGGTTTATAGGTCACTTATTTGGATAGCTAGCAACTAATTTTAGCAGTTAATTACTAAAATTTCTAAAGCATTTATTATCTAAATAGGTTTACAGTTGAAACCTTAATGAATTAATTTAAATTTGTCTATTTGAGAGTCCCAAAATTCTACAGTCCCCACGCTTTTCTTACTCACAATTTAAGAATAAACCAAAAGGCTATTTGCTTGGAAGTAAACTGCTTGCTAAATAGATTTTTTCATTTGCATAGTTTTGAGCATGAAGTCAGGATTTGTAAATTGGAACATATTTAAAGTAATAATACTTTATTTTGTACAAATGATTAAGAGTCTAGAATATATAGAAAAAAATATTTAATCAACAATGGTATTTTAATTATCAATCAAAGCAGAGCCAATTAAATTGCCTTAATCAAGATTCCAAGCTTTCACTTGACCTTACTAGCAAATAAACATAATATTAAATTCATTTTAGATGAATACTTTTGTTACTTAATCTAAGAATTATAATTCGTAGTTTAACTAATAAGATAGCAGATCTTCAAAAGCATTGTCATTTCTTTATTTCTTATATACATATACTATGTTTGACGAAGTTCCAACAATAAGGTAATTTTAAGTTTAATCTGTTTGTAGTAAGGTAATTTCTGAGTTTTGAGTTAAAATTGCTATAGGAAGGAAAGAAGATTACTAAAAAATTTACACTCTACCAGCTTATTCTCCCACTATAAATATATTTTATTGATAATTTACTATCAGCGAAGTACAGTAGCTTATCAAGCTTGAAATTTCCTTTATTATTTTCGCCTGAGTTATACTGTATACATAAATGGTTAAACTTTTCTGAAGAGTAAAAAAAATCTAAGCAGAATTAAATTCTGTAATAAATTTATCTACTTTTTATTTTAAATATAAAGTGGGATTTATCTGATCAAGAGTTAAAGCATTCCATAACTTAATTTAATTTTCAGATTCACAATAAGTGATAATTATTAAGATTTACTAACTACCAGCTTTGATTTGTATAGCACCGTGGCTAACTATTGTTACATTTGAGTTATGGACTCCTTATTTATATTTCAAAACTTAAGAATTATTGAAATCGTAAAGAAACATGTCTATGAAATTTTAATTAGTGTTCTAGTTTTTTCTTAATTAGAAAGCTATACACTATAGTAATTTGGATTAATTTTAATCATTTGGTTGTAAAGGTGTGTTCAAAATTTAAATAAATAACAAAAAAGCTTATTCTTATTTACTCCATGTAAGGGGTTTTATTATATAATGTTATAAAGATAAATTATCAATACTAATTTATGATAATTAATATTGATTTTAATTGTATTCACTGAAATAGATAGTATTTTATTCATTATCCATTTAGAAAAAAGATAAACCTTGAATTTAATTATCTAAAATGGCAATTTTATGATGTATTTAAAAAGGAGCCTGTGTATTTAATTTCCCTATTGTACCGTCTTTAAAAAGTAATAGGGCAAGCTAGTTATTTTCTTCGTAATCAATAAAACTACTTACTTGTTAGCTTAAGCTGAAATCATAAATGGGCTATAATAAGCTTGAAGAATCAAGTATAATTACCTAACATTTTTAATTTATTTAAGATTAATATATCATATTAAATGGATTTCGTTTTATTACTCTTTAGTCTGAAAGTGCTATGAGGATGTTTGCTGATTTTATCGAAACTGTCAAAATGCTAGAATTAAAATTGTTGAGATAGGTTTTAAGAATTTAAAAAGAGTTAGTATCAATGGCTTAAAAGAATTATTTATTATACAAAATGATCAGATTGGTTTCTTCTATTTGTTTTAGTTAAACATTTTAAATATGCTATTTTGTATAATTAATATGATTTGTAAGATTAAAATATTTATAACTATAGTTTAACAGCCTAGTAGAGGTAGCAATAAAAATATGTTTTTAGTTAGAGTTGACATGTAATTGGTATTATTATTTAAAAGCTATTTGAATTGTTTATAGAAGTTAAGTATTTATGTTCATCTTTGAATCAATTTGAAGGTATTCGACTTGATAAATTTATATATTCGACAAATAGAATAAAATCAAAATTTTATTGATTTAATCATAATAATTGTCTTGATATCCCTAATCTAGATTAATGAATTTTTAGAGAGGTTGGCCTTCTACTTAAGAAAACTTTAAGTAATCTATCTTTGCAGATGTCAAACTATCAATCTTATAGATCTTCAAAAGAAATAAATTTAAAGGTTCAACCAATAGCTTTATGTTTATGATACTTTATAAAAATTATATAAATTAAAATATAAATTATATATTCAATAAACAATACTTAAAAGGCTTAAGTAATTCTTCTCTAAACACTGATAAATCTTAGTTAGCATCTTTGACTATAGATAATACTACAATCTTTGTTTATTCTGAAATTACAAATATTTTTGTTGTTTTTTGGTAAAAAATCTTCGTTGGGGCTTCTATCTCTTCATAGATAGTAATTAAAATACCACTCCAGTAATCCCAAACTGCTATAGTTTTATCTAGTTATATTGTGACAAATATTCCCCTCACATTATCAATTGCCATATCTAAAACTTCATTTAGCTAAGTGTTTTATTTATCTAAATACTTTTTCAATGAAGAATCATCATAAAATAACTAAGTCTCTTTTGAGTAATTCCAAGCATCAATTTCAAAATATTAAAACCTGACTATAATTTAGTTTTCAAAATCAAAAACAGCATTTACTTTTTTATCATCATTTTCTTGATATTTTAATATTAAAAAATATTGATAAAAAGTGGGTAAATTATATTATTTTAAAATTAACCATAAACTTTCCTTAAAACTAAACTGAAAAGAGAGAGAGAATTTTTTTTACAATTCACTTAATCTTAATCTTAAAATTTCAAAAAATGTATCAAAAAACGGCAAATTTTAAAAAATATCCTGTTAATTGAAAACACCAAAAATAAATTTAAAAGAATATTTTTTTTATTTAAATAAAAAATAATAGATAATTAAATTGAAAAAATTATTTACTATTAACTTATTGAAGCTAAAAGTTTGTTTAGGGTAAGAGACATTTTATTGAATCTAAGCTTTCCTTTATTGAGTCATAAATATAAAAACCTTCTGATTCTCTTTTGGTTTATATGACGATATACTTATCGAGCTAAAAAATATTAGTTATCTTAGAAAAAGATATTCTCTTTTTCATGAAGCTAATACTACCATCGCTTGTATATGGACAAATGAAAATACTATCACTACCGTCGTGAAAAATAATTTTCTTTGTCAAAGAAATATATGATACTTAAGATATATGTTCTAATTTAGTTGGAACTGTCATCTCATTTATAAATGTTCCTTTTCTTTAGGAATAAATTTAAATTATACTATTGTTTAAAAAAAGAACTATCAATTAAGCATCATCTAGCATAAGATACTTAATAATCTTGGCTTGCTGAGAATTGATTTACCAGTACACATTATTGTAATCAAATGATCTTGCAATTAATTATTATTAACTTTAAGAAATACCTACAATAGAGTTGATTGAGGCCAAATAATTTTGTGTTTCTACAATTATTTGATCGTTATTAAATTAAATAATTTATTATTAAATATTGTTAATATCATCTTTTTATATTTTAAGTAATAAAATCTATCTATTTTAAAGGAACAGCAAAACACAAGAGTGATCAGCTCTGTCAAAAAAGGAAATATGAACAATTTTGTCATTCAAATTAAAAGTTTAATTAATTGTATAGTTATAAAAATGAAATACTTGTACCTATTTTACATAATAAAATACTCTTAATATTTACATTAGATTAAAAAAAATTTATAATTAAAAAGTATTTTTGATTTTTTCTTAACTTTAATATTACTTCAGCTTACTTTTACTTAATATAAATTTTTGTAAATATTTTTGCAAAAAAAAAAAACTATGTCAAAATATTGATGAAGCAATGAAGCAAATCTAAGTTAAAAATATGGTATACTTTATTTTAGAGAGTGACTATGAACGCGTATGGTAAATACGGATGAAAAAACGAGCTGTCAGATACTCTTTAGTCAGTGATTTTAAATTCTTTTATAGTTTAGCCTGATGGATAAGATTGTATTGTAAGATATCCATTCTAGTTTAGAATAATTAATTCATTTTAATCGGAATCTAAAAAAATGCTAACAATTTAGCTGTTTTGAGCTGTAAACATCTTTAAATCATTCATTTATGTTAAATCCCATAATATCGCCACATCCTCTAATCCATATGAGATCAAGCGATTATTTTATTTATCAAAAGCTAATCCTTTTATTGCTTCTCTATTGCATATGAGCCCATTATTTTTAAAGAAAGAACAAAGCTTTGAATCAGCAAGCTGCGCAAATATGAGCCAAAATATAAAAATTAAAAAGTATCCCATAGAATTAATCTTTGTTTTTATTTAGAGAGCTATATTATTAGATGGCTTTGAATTTATGAAAGAAATTTTCTTTAGCTTAAATTAGTTCTCAAACCACTTTTATAAACTCTCTTATTTTTCTATTTGTAAAGTATCCTACTTTGATGTAAATAACTTTATAAAAAATAATTCAAATTGACTAGCTTTCTCTAAATCATAAATCTTATTAATTATTTTCATTTAATTTAAATAAATATGACACCATTCTATTAATGGGTAAAAAAGTCCCTAAATTTGTTTTTTAGAGAAAGGATATTTATTTATTTATATAATTGTTTCAGTTTAGTTGATAGCTTAAAATTAAATTTGAATATAACCAAACATAATAGAATTTGTTTAATTTTAAATCTTAAATATAATTAACTTATAAAATGCCTTCTTATGCTATGCAGTTTAAATTTTGATTGTTCTAGGCAATTGGTTTCATACACACCTTACAAACTTTTACTCAATTTTGTAATAAAGTTAAAAAAAGGTATTTTTAATTGATATGCTTTAGTTTGTTTTTATTACTTTTAACAATTTAAATTCTAAAAATTATTTTTAATAAAGATAAACATTAAACAAAATTAAAAAATTATTTTTCAAAAACAATTGAAAATATTTTGTTTAAATAATTATTATAATAGATAATGATTTTAGATTAAAAGCTTTTTTAAATATTTTAATTATTCAAATAATTTCTAATAAAAATAATTAAATTATTTTTAAGAAATGAAATATATTTTTTAATTGTATTTTTGAAGTAATTAAATTAAATTTTAAAAAGAAATTATTTATTTTTTATTTATTATATAATATTTTTTTATTGTAAATTTTGATTATTTTGATTGTAAAAACATTTAATTTTTTTGCAAACAAAATCAGAAATCTTGAGATTAAATTTATTTAAATGTTAACATTTATCTTTTTATTTTTCTTATTTAAACATAAAAGATTTCATATTTTACTTGTTAATGATAAAAAAAATATTTTTTCAAAGTTAATAAAATATTATAATAAAGTTTTCTTTTAGGTTACAAAATCCAATTAATTCATGTTGAATTAATATTTACATTCTTCTTCTTTTTTCGTAATTTAATTTTAGAAAAAATAAATATGAAATATCTAACTAATTAAAAAAAATCTCTAAAATTATTATAAAATTTTAAGCAAATAATTATTTTCTTTTTCTTTCATAAAGATATTCTTAAAAAAATTGGAGTTAATTTATGATGCATTGCTGAAATTTAAAATTTTAACTATATTAAAACTAGATTTAATTAAAAATTCATGAATCTTACTTTAACTTTTAATTTTGTTATCAAACCTTTAAAATTTTCTTAAATTAGAAATATGAGCTTTATAATAATGTTATAGATTTTCAATAAAAGATTAGGTTTAAAAAAGAGAATTTCATTGTATTTTCTTTTCTTGAGAGCTATTTTCACCTGCAACTGCAGAACTTAATTTTATTAAAGTGCATCATAACAATTAATGAAAAAATCAAAAATAACTAAATTTAACTTTAAACAATGCAATAAATTTTTATCATAGCTTGTCCATAAATAAATATTTGATATCAAATAAGTATTCAGAGGTTAGAATTATTAAGACTTATAGTTAATAAGGGCTAATAAAAATATTTATTTACTCATAAATTTAAAAATCTCCCCCTTCAAATGTATAAATTAGTTTTTTAGTAGAGTTACTCATAGAAAAAATACGAATAAAATAGAAATTATTGAATATTGGAGCAAGTATCTATCTAAAGTGAAAATGGAATGAAAGAGTTAGTGAATGACTGAATTAACAAGCCCCCTTAAAAAAGCTATATTTAAATTAGAAACCAAAAAATCATATAAACACATAATTTTTAGAATGAAATTAAGAGCTTCCATAAATAAATAAATATTTATTAAATCGTAATTAGATAATTAATTAAAAAAGCAAAGCAACAAAAAGAAGCTAAAAAATAAGCTAATCGTTGAATTAGTATTTAGAAAGATAAAATATAGTATTTAGTATAGAGATGATTTAAAATTAGAAAAAGATAAATATAGACCCTGCAGAAGCAGCAACAACTTTAGTAGAAACCCCTCATACAACATAAGAAACAAATCATGCCCTTCATGGTGGTATAGCAGGTCTAATTGTTAGCACTATTCTTCATCCTTTAGAAGTTATCAAGATAGGAATAATCATTAATCCTATGCATTCTGAGGCTATTTAAAAAGCTAACTTTGCAGAATCTTTTATAACTGTTGGCAAATATATTTACAACACTGAAGGCCTCAAGGGCTATTTTCGTGGTCTGACACCAGAATTAGTTCGTTCTTGTGCAGGTACATCAATGTACTTCTCTATTTTGCATTAGCTTGAAAAAATTTTCCATCAGAATGGCTCAAAAAAAGATGATTAATTTTCTTAATTCACAGCTTCAGCTTGTGCAAGAATGGCAAGTGCTTATTTAACAAATCCTCTTGGTGTGGTAGCATCACGTAGCTAAGTCATAGGATTTAATGTGTATAAAAATATGTTTGATGGTATTAGAAAAATAATAAAATATGAAGGTGTTTCTTCTTTTATGAAAGGTTCATTAGCAAGTGCCTTAAAAGAAGGTCCTTTTGCTGGTACTTATTACGTAATTTATAAACTTCTGAAAAGCTCTTTTACTCATGTTGAAAGCAATTCTCATTATTTGATTTCATCTCTATTCAGTGGCATGACAGCAGGTTTAATTGCCACTACAGTCTCCCATCCTTTTGAAATTATAAGAGCAAGACTTTAAATTATAAGTAAATTTGATAAAAATCCTGACTAAACATACAATGGTATTTTCGATGCATTTAAGAAGATATATGAACATGAAGGAGTTAATGGATATTTTAGAGGGCTAGCTCCTCGTCTAGTAAGAAAACCTCTTGCTAATGCAATGACTTTTACTCTCTTTGAGCTTTTCCACATGAATAGCTCCAAGAGATGGTGATTTAATTGCAGTAAAACCTAATTAAAATCCACATATAAAAAATAATTAAATTTTAATTTTAGCATCATCAATTAGTAAAAAAGTAATTTTTGAAGCAAATGATTAATTGCTATGCATAAAATAAATTTAAAAAATTTAATTCAATTAAATATTAATTCTGAATGAAATGATCGAATTAATTATTCCTGAATTGATGCAAACAAAAAACAAAGAAAAACTAATTAATTAAAAAAACTTAATAATAAAATTAAAAAATTTCAATTTAACTGAAAAAAGCAAAAGGTTATGTTATTTATTTTGCAATAAACTTTAATAACAAAACAAAAAAACATATAACTACTCCCTCCTTACATCTCTCCTTAACTCAATCAATTAATTAACCAATAAATCAATCAATCAAACATTTATTTTCCTTTAGTTTTTCTTGGTTTATACTTAAAAACTATTTTCTTATTGTTATATTTATTATTTGTTAGAAATATTTTTTTTCTCAATAAATTATCAAAAATAACAAACAAGTTCTAAGTCTTTCTTTCTTTCTTCCTTTATTTTGTTTATATTGAAATTAGTCAAAAGTTTAAATTTGTTTATTTAAATTAATAATCAAGTAAAAATAGAATATTCTCTTTAATTTCAGATTTGTTTCTCCAAAAATAGAAAATTAAAAATATTTTAAAGTAATATTTTTATCAAATAAACAATTTATTTATTTGTAAATTTTACAAACATTGTCAAATTATTACTTCCATTTATTCATAGATCAAAATGTTACTAAATCAAAAATTTTTGATATCATATCAAAAACAATATTATTTTCTTTTAAAAAATTTGATTGGCTCACATAAATGCTAAAAAAAGGTTTTCTGTTATTAGCTTAAAAATTAAAATAAAATTCCTATTTTTTCATGTCATATTTTTCAGCTCAACCAATAAAAAAAATATGATTTACTTATTCTGTATTATTACTTTAATTTTAGCAACTTAATGAAACGAGACACTTTTTAATTTCTATTTTTTTATAAAAAGTTTAAAAAATATATTTTTGTCAGTTGATTTTTTCTATCTTTGATAAATTTAACTTTTTAATGATAAACATTTTTGTATAAAAGTATAACAATATGCAAATAAAATTATACAATTTTTACTTGTTTACACTTTAATTATTTAGCCTATATAAATTAATATTTATTTTTTTTTTTTTACAATTTTCTTATTAAATTGTTCTACTGTTTAGTGATAGTTTTTAGATTTCATTTAAATTGAGATGATTTGAAAACTAAATTTATTGATAAAAATAAGATTTTATTCAACAATTTTGAAAAGAGAAAACTAATCAATTAGACTCTTTTTGTTTAATGATAATTTGATGGACTTTTTTTATATATTTAGCAAAAAAACCAAAGAATAAATTGAATTTTAAGATATTTAGAATGAAAATAGTAATAAATTTCTTTTATAAATAGCAACTGGAATTAAAACATAGAATTAATTAAGAATTTACGAAAAAATGTGATTATTAGTTAAAAGAATGATGTAATCACTCTTTAATTAATTTAAACATTTAAAGTAAAATAATTTGAAAATCAATGATGTAATCCCTAATCACCTTATCAGCTAATTAATTGCCTGATCAAATATTTATATATTAATTATATTATTTCAGTTTATTTTTATAGAGATAAATATTAAAATAAGTTATTTGCTTTTTTATATAGATAGTTGTAAGAATATTAGTAATTATTTTATATAATGTAGATATATTTTTCATGTGTAATTAAAATTTTTGTTTTTTATCTTATTTTAATTTATTAAATCAAGCGAAGACACCTTGTTACAGATCTCGATTTTCTTCTTAGTAAAATTTTTATAAAAATATTTCTGCTTTCATTTCATATTCAAGCTAAGAAACATTTTAAACCTAAGTAGGTTAATTACGTTTTGCCAAAACATCTTAAATTATATTTAAATTAGCATCTAGGATGTGTATATCAAGATATTCACTCATTTTTTCTCCAGGGACAATCTCAAACTCGTTTAAAAATATTCTTTTTATTGAGCAATTTAAAGGAATAATCAAGTCATCAAGAGTAATTAGATTTAAGTCAAATGTTGTATTTCCTTAAAATTTTGCATCAATCAAATTTACCATTCCTTAAGCATCAATATATCTTGGAGTACCAATTCTATTCATGTATTATTCTAATACTGAGAAGTCAGACTTTCCTGTAAATAGCTCACTCATAGTCATATTACTTCCTGTATAGTGCAACTTGTGAGTTAAAGTACTTGGATCAATCTTTTTATAATGAAACATTATTATTTTGTCCTGTGTTATGCGCTTAAGATAATTCTAAGCTAATTTTAATGATTATTAGTGGTTATTATAAATTATATGCTCTATTTTAGAATGGTCATTTCTGTAGTAAGAAAAAACCTTTTACTGCAAAGTTTACAAGTTTTAATAAAAATTATATAATTAGGCTAAGTTTTAAGAAATTCTGTATGCTTTATCATAATTCAGTGAAGCTAGCAACTAAATAGGAAAGTTAATATCAGTAATTCCCATCTAACTATTATCAACAAATGCTAAGCAATATTTTTCTGTTTTTTCTGTAGCTATAACTGGGCGATAAGCAGAAACCGGACAAACATTCGATAATTTATTATCTCTGCTATCCACAAATATATCTTTATGGATAAAAATGTCTCCTAAGAGCATGATATTAAGCTAAATATCTATATGTCTATTTATTTCAATCATTCCTGTCTTTCTAAGTACTTTTAATGGTTATTTCTTGCTCTTTTAAGAGTAATCAGAATTATCTTCTGAAATACTTTCAAAAGATTTTTCTTAATATTTAATTGAATTTAAGCTGCTATCTTCATCATAATTTATTTCATATCCATAATTATATTTTTATAATTACATATCTCCATAGTTATCAACATCAATTTATCTGTAGCTATTTTCGCAGTCAATCATATCTGAATTTATGTAATCAAAACCTTGTTCTTCAAATCTGTTTTCGTTTTGAGCCGATTCTTCTTGTATTTAGTTATTTGTAGAAGATTCACAGTTATTTGAACCCCCTTCAATACTTATGGTTTCTTGCATTTCTTTTAATTGTATTTTTTACTTTTTACTTATTTTTAATCTTTGTTATATTGTTTGTTAATTATGTTAATCTATTAATAAAAAAAACAATTATTATTCTTTTTTAATTTGGTTTGTTTTTCTTCTCTATATTTTTTGTAATACTCATCAAGTATCAAAAATTAAATAATAGCCGTATTTTAAAAATCTAAATTATCTTAGACCAATATGGAATCGCAAATACTCTATAATTTTTAAAATAAACCCAATATTAAATTTACTATTTTGATATTTTTAAGTTCCATCATGCAGTGAAAACATCAGAGTGTAATAAATACTGCAGATATTTTTTTATAAAATTATACTTACGATCAAAATCAAAAAATATTGAATCATAAAAGAATAATAAATACTGGAAATATTCCAGAATTGCTCTAGAAAGAAAAATAAAAATACATCTTTTTTATCAACTATTTATAATCAAGCAACCAAAAAAATTTATTTTGGTACTATTTTGAAGTAATTTAAAATTTTTGATTTTCTAAGGTACAAAATTAAATAAAATCTTCTAACTTTCATGTAATGATGTAATGTAAATAATAACTACAAAAATATACTTTAATTTAAATAAATTTAAATTTATTTGAATATTTTCGTTATTAACTTATTAATTACATCGAAAAAAAATAATTTTTTTTAAATTAAGCTATGACTTGAACACCAATAAGACTGTCTAAAATTATTCAAAACTTCTCATTTTTGCAAAGAGATTGTTTTGAAAAATAATAATTTTGATTAATAAATACTTATTTAGATTTTTAATGAATAAAAGATAATCTAAATTTTAGTATTTAGAAGTTGTAATCAAAAATTTAATTATATTTCAGTATAAGTATAGACCTTATTAGAAAAAAATTAATTAAAAATCTAAATTTATTAATTTGTAATCTTAGTATTGGAGTTTTAATAGAAGAAATGCTTTTTTTGTTGAGTGTGTAAAAATTATTTTAATTTTAAAGCTCTTAAATGAAATTATATAAAAATTTTGTAGCTAAAAATTTATTTTTGTTATTTTTTTGCTGTTATTTGTGAAAAGTAATGTTATTTTTGAGTAAAAATAATTAGTTTATCTTAATATAAATTATGAATAACATATATATCTTTAAGAACTTTAAATAATTATTCACTATTTATAACTTTATTATTTTTAAAAATCATAATTATGAACTTTTGCTTGTTACTAAATAGCTACATTTTTCATTTTCTGGATATGCTGACATATCAATGTATTGTTTTTATGAAAAAGGTTCTCTAAGGAATTAAACAATTGATTCAGATGCAGTAACTCCATTGGGATAGGGAGAAGTAAATAACCCAGAATTGTAAAAAGGGTAATCTAATTCAAACATATGATTAATACAAGAAACAGTCCACACACTAATATTTTTTTTATCAACAAATACTTATTGTAAAGTTTAAATAGTCTTAGTCCTTAGCTCCTCAATAAGTTTCCATTATTGATCATTGCAGTTATAGAAGCTATAAAATCCATTTTTAGTTTTTAGACATTTTACTTATTTTTAAATAGCAAGCACATATGTGTCATATGAACTTAGCAAAAAAAGTGAAGGTATTTCAAGTTAATAATAATTATAAACTGGTTAAATGCATTTATACAACTAAGTATCGTCTTTTAAATATTAGCAGTTTAGAGGTATTATCTCTTTTCTTTATTTATTGTAAGCAATATCCATTTATAGTTACCACATCTTTTTAGAATTAAAAAAATTATTGTAAAAACACAAAATAAAAATTTATATTAAATTACTTTAGGGTTAAACCAACCATCATCAACAAAAAATCCACTGTCGCTAATTAATTAGACTAATACTTTTTAAGGCATTAAAGATCTCAAATATTAGCTCCAATTTGTTGCACCTATACCACCAGCACTTGAACCGCTTAAAACTATTCTGTTTGCATTTGTAATATTCATATTTTTTTGTAGGTAATTAAATAAGGCTATCATATTCTCTTTCCCTCTAAAGTAAAGGGTAGTAGTTGAATTTAGCTCTCTTTAGCTATTCCCTTGATAAGCAAAACCATCACAATAATTTACAAATATAACATTCCAGTTATAAAAAGCTGGGTTTTTTGTTATAGATTGATCTAAATTTGCAGAATTTGTCATATTCTATGGCCAAAATGAACTAGATCCTAAGCTTGTCTTTGATCTTTATAAGCAGCTATCAATAATTTCTTCTTCGTTGCTACCTTAGCACCAAGCACCACCTTAAAGATGAATCATGAAATTATTTCTACCTTCTCCTTAACCTTCTCTAAAATAGAATCCTGGCGAGGTTCCATCTAAGCATCTTGCATTTTAGTAGTCTTACAGTAATATTAACTTAAGTAAGCCATCATCTGATTAGCACTATGTGTAAGTAAACAATTAGATTGCTATCAATAGTAAACACAAAATTTTCAATTTCGTTTTCATTTTAAACTCAAAGCGATATTTTATTAAATAAACTTTTCTTTTCTGTAAAAGAAAATCAAATTATACACTAAATAAATTAATAAAGATTCTATTAAGATTTTACATATAAAAAATCAAGATTAAATAATATTTGATAAAATTACAATTCCAAAATAACAATATTAATGAAATACTATCAGAGGTAGTTATAATAAAATGTAAACTTCTTTTTAAGAAATCTATAAAAAAAATATTTAATTACCATAATTTTAATTTATTCTTTATATCCAATTCAATATTTAAAAAAAATTTATTTACAATAATATTTTCTTTTTTATAAATGTTATTTAGACTATTTTTAGATTTATCCAAATATAATTAATCTCAATTTAAATAGCATGAATAATATTCAATTTTAATAATTTTTAGATGAATTCTGAAATAAAAGCATTATAAATTTGAATTTTTGCATTATTTTTATAATAATAAAATCCAATTAAAAACTTAATTTTAACATTAAAAAAATTTATTATTAAATGAAAAACCATTAAAAGAAATTTTAATTGAATTTATTTTAAATTTTTATAAAATTAATATTTAAAAAATTTTTTTTAAAATTGTTCAAAAGTTACAATTTAATAATTTAAGTATTATCCAAGTAACTAATTGAAAATCCTTATTAATTATATCATTTGTAACAATAAATTTCATTTTTCATTAAAAAATTGACAAAAAATAATCATATAGTGATTAAAATCATAAATTTATTATATTTATATTTATTAAATTTCATTAAAATTATTGACTTAAGAGTTGCAGTAATTTTATTAATGATACTAAATACTTAAATTTAAACAAAAGATTTTAGTTATATAAAATATAAATAAATAAATTAAAAGCATAAAATTATTACAATTTTATTCATAAATTATCATAAAAATAATTATTTATTGGAAATTTTTTATTATTTTAATCAGATTAAATTTAATTTCAAAAAAAATATTTTCTTTAAAAAATAAAAATAATAAATGAATTAAAAGAATAAAATTATTAGAGTTTTATGTCAATAAATTATAAAAATATTTATTTATTAATTGATACTTATATTCCTAGCAATAAACTATAATTTATATGAAAAACTTTAAATATATTTCTAAAAATTTAAAATTATTTTTGTTTTTAACAGATTTATTTATTGATTTATCGCTTTATATGACGAGAAAATTTGATAAAATAATTTAAATTTATTTACAAAAGATTGCAAATTAAAATGTCTTTGAATTATGATAGGATCGTTTTTAAGATTTCAGCTTGTTATTTAATTGATTCATAATGGGTTATTTAATCTTGCTTATTATTGTATGGTGTAATAAAACTTAGTTTTAGTTTAATTCTTTTAAAATAAATATTGGTACGGCCAATAACAAATAATGTGAGAATTCAAAATTTTAAGATAGAAAATTATAATAAATTATTGACTGCCAATTATCACTTAATAAATTAGGAAAGCTTTTTGGGTGTTTTAAGAATGAATTTTGCGTGCTTCAAAAAATAACAAATGTTTAGGAAAAATTATTCTTTAAAAATTCGCAAAGAAATAAAAAATAACAAAAAAAAAATATTGCAATTTAAAAGCACAATTTATTATTATATTAACTGTTGAATTATAACAAAAATTAATTAATTAATTAATTTTAATAGAAAAAAGAAGAGAAAGAAGAGAGAAACTGAATATATAAAATAAATACAAACAAACATACATACATGGACAAAGAAAATATAAAAATGCAGCAATAATAATTATAGAATTAATATAATCACGTTAAGTAGATGTAGTAATAATAAAATTAGCAATAACAAGCACAATAGTAATAGCTGTAACAACAATAGTAGCAATAGTAGTAGCATTAGTAGGCACAACAGCACCAAGAAAAGCCTCAAAAACCAATTCAAGTACCTCCTGGTAAGCACAAATTTGATTGTGGGCAGACTATTTTTGTTGTCGATGAGAAATATGAATATATAAAATAGATCGGATATGGAGCTTACGGTGTGGTTTGCTCAGCAGTAAATAAAGAAAATGGTTCAAAAGTTGCAATTAAAAAGGTTTAAAATGCTTATGATGATTTGATCGATGCAAAGCGTATTGTCAGAGAAATCAAACTTTTAAAATTCTTTGAACACGATAATATTATTTCACTTTTAGATGTTATTAAGCCTAACGCGCCAGTAGGTGACGAAGATATCTACATGGTATTTGATTTGATGGAAACTGATTTGCACCGTGTTATTTATTCTCGTTAAGAACTCAGCGATGAGCATATCTAATATTTTGTCTATTAAATTCTTCGTGGTCTCTTATACATTCATTCTGCAAATGTTATTCATCGTGATCTAAAGCCCAGCAATATTTTGCTTAATAAGAACTGTGATCTTAAAATTTGCGATTTTGGTCTGGCCCGTGGATTCGAAGAGCCTGGTGAAAGCTTGACTGAATACGTAATTACTCGTTGGTACCGTGCTCCTGAAGTTATTTTGAATGCTAGTGAGTACAATCAAGCTGTTGATATTTGGTCAGTTGGTTGCATCACTGCTGAATTATTAGGAAGAACACCCCTTTTCCCAGGAGAAAATTATCTAGATTAAGTTTAGCGTGTCATAGCAGTTTTAGGAACCCCTACTCAAGAAGATATGGCTTATATTGGCAATTAAGATGCTATTAAATATATAAAATCTCAACCAAAAAGAACTAAATAATCATGGTAGAGTCTTTATCCGAAAGCAAATCCACTAGCTCTTGACCTTTTAAGTAAAATGCTCACTTTCAATCCAGAAAAACGCTATACTGTTAAAGAATGCATCGAACATCCTTACTTCGAAGGACTTCATTACCCTGATGAAGAACCTGAGTGTGAGTAAGTTTTTGATTGGTCTTGGGATAAATTCACACCTACTAAAGAAATATTGTAGAAGATGATCTACTAAGAAGCTAAATCTTTCCATCCTATTCACTGAAATGCAGGATTACTTTGTACAATCATTATAAATTTTTAATATTAAAATACTAAATAATAATCATATTCAACCATTCATAAATTTTAAATCATTGTAAGCTTTATTCATACTTTAATTCTATAAATAGCTTGAAACATTTATGAAAATTAAGAAGAAAAACAAATTCAAATTCAAAGATTAATAAAAGGAGATAAATAGATACAAATAATCAAGCAAATAAATAAATAATCAAGCAAATAAGCAAAAGCAAGCAAGCAAACAAGCAAACATTTATTTATTATTACTATTGTAGTTTTTTAAATTTAGAATTTTTTCAAACAAGAAGTAATAGTAATTTAAAAAATATAAAATACATTCTCTAAAATCATAGCTTGACGCTTCATTTATCAACATAACGATTAAAAAAAGGTATGTCATCATAATTTAAAAAAGAGTACAAATTATTTATGTTATTACTTAAATCCAATATAATAAATAAATATCTCCTTTTATTTCTTAAACAGTAAAGAAATGTTAATCAAAACGTATAAATATATTTATATATATATATAGTTATATAGATAGTAAGTTAGATAATCACTTTGTCTTATAATCTAGGCTTCATTTAATATTAGCACCAAAAATCAATTAGACATTAACTTATTATAATATTTTTGTATAAATATTTTCGACTTTGAAATTTTAGTTATTTTTAATTTATTTAAACTCTAATTTACTATTTTTTTTTGAAATATTTATGACATAAAAAAAAACATGAATAAATTTTTGACAAATATTATTTGTGATTATCATTCATAAATATTAAATTAATCTGTTTAATTTTAAAAGTTACTATTTGTTCATTAATTATTTTTTTTAATATTTATCATTTTTTAACCATTTGATGTGCTTTTTGATTTTCATTTTATTGAAACAAGATTTTATTTAATTAAATAAATAAGAATTTTTGTCATTTGTTATTTTAGGTATTTTACAAATTAAGTTTATTTTTCGCACTAGAAAGTTTGTCTTCTATCTTGGCCATACGGTTTTTTAATCCTTTGAGCTTTAGTATATATAAGGGAGCTAATTAAAATACTTATCTGATTTGCTTAATTTTCTCTTCTTCTGAAATGTTTTCTTTCACTTTTTAAATGCTTATTTTATTATTTTCTTGTGCTATCCTATTATTTTATCAACAAATAATTAATTGAATTAATCATCTTTTTTTAATTTTTAATGTTACTTTAAGTTACTTATCTTGTCACTAATTTCATTAAGTTCTTTACTTTTATACTCTTCAAAGTAACTTTTTAAACCTATAATATCGTCAAATACTTTTTCTTTGCATTCATTCTTGACTTTTATCTATTAGGATTCCTAAACATGTTCGCCTTAGATATTTGTTCTGCTTAGGTTGTTTTTTTATGAATCAGAATTTGAAATTTATTATTACACTTAATTATCTACGTCTTCGTCTATTTCTCCTTCTTATTCTATTACCTTAACATTCCTTTGATTTTTATTTGACATGGCTATGAAGCTAAATAATTTTTTACTTTTTTGAGATACTTGCTTTATTGCTTATATAAATAATTAAAGTTGAAGATATTTTTGATATAAACGTTTTTAGATTAATATCAAATTCTAAGGATGTAATTAAACAAATTATAACAATAATGTAATTAGATAAACCACAGCAGCTAAAATATTTGACTAAATAATTTTATATTTATAATTAAATATATTTTAATAATTTCCAAAATTATTTTTGAATACAAGAAATAATTTTTTTATTAAAATAAAAATTTACTATTTTTAAAATTAATTTAGACTTCTAAAAATTACAAAATCAAATTTTAGAATAAATAGAAAAAAAATAAGTCCGTTTAAAAAGTATTTGAAGTAATATGATAGAAAATTCAAACCTAAAAATAAAATTATAGATATTTTATTTTATTTATACCAAAATAAATACATTAATACTTTTAATTTACCTGTTTTTCTAGCTCTCTGTAAGTTTTATTTTCATTAAAAAAAAAAATTTATTTAAATTATAAAATAAAATAGGATGAGAGAAAAGTATTAAAATTTGTTTTTTTTCTGATAATCATACTTGAAAGATTAGCATCTGTTTCTCAATTATTTACCATAAATGATTTGAAAAAAAATGAATTCATATAAATTCTTGCTTTAATTCCTTTTTATCTGAATTAGATTTATTTTATTTCAAAAAACTAAAGATTTCCTGACTATATTCAAAACAATTTATTCAAGGAGTGCTTTGATGAAGGGATAATTTTACTTCCTTTATAAATTATAGCTGTTTTTAATTTACTATGCTCTCAAAGCATAATTAACTAGCTACTAAGTTGCTTTATTCAGCTATATATTGTTATGAACTTCTTTATAGTATATTATCATTTGCTCGTTCACTATTTTGATAAAGATTATTATGCTAATTAAAAAGATTTTTAATATTAAATTATTAAATAATTTATTCTTACATCCTTCTAGCTTCATATTTACTTAAAATTAATTTTATTATTTCACGAAATGCCATATTTTTGGGAAATTTATACAAGCTTAAGTGTTTTATAAGCTTGTCGGATTTGGAAGGAAATTTTTATTAAAGAGAAATAAAAAAAAATACCTCTATACTTTTTTATTTTGTTATAAATTTAACAAATTGCCTTCATAAATCTAGACTACAGATTCATACTAAATAAGTTGAATACTAGAGTATTAAAGAATTACGGGTTTTTTGTATTTGATATTATTATAGAAGGTTTTTTTATAATACAGCTGTATTTTAGTTGCTACCTGCTATTTTAATTTGATTTTAATATTCTGAAAATAAAAAAATAAGATTATACATTAGTATTTTTGCAGATCCTTAGCTTTTCTATCAGTACTATCAGATATTATAAATATATTATAACTTCTTATATATATGGATATCCAGCTATCAATATTTATGATTAAGTAAGTTTGAGAAGACTGACATCAACATAAAATTAATAAAAAATAAAAAGCTAATTAGCAAATCTCAAGTATGTAATGATACACATAACTTTATCCGAATAAACATAAGAAGAAATTTTGTTTTATTTATTTTACTGCTTTGGAAAAAGTGAAATTTAAGGTAATCTACACAGCAGATCAAATTAAAATTAAAAAAGCTCCTTTCAAGCAGTCTCTATTTAGTTTTACTTAAATATAGAATTTTTTTTAAGTGTAATAAAAATTAACAGAAGAATATTACCTCAAATATCCTAAATATATTTAAGAATTAATAAATCAAACAAAATAATTTAGTTATTTTAACTGATGCTAGAAGTTGATATGATTACAAAAGTATTTCTGAACTAAAATTTAGATTTATAGTTAGCTCTTAGTAGCTATGTAAATTAAATTTAATAGCAATTACACTTTTATTAACTATTCAAAATAAAAGTTGAACCTTTTATGCTTTGCAATCCTAAAATGATTTATTAAGATTTATTTTTTTGATAAAGTTAAAAATAATATGATGAATTTATTCTTATTAAATTTTAATGTTTGAATATGATACACTTAAGTTAAAAAAATTTCGTTAAATACTTAAAACTGTAAGGTAAATATGAATACATATAAAATTATTTATTTACTTTGTTTGTTTGTGTGTATTTAAAATTAATATGTGATAAATTTAAAGTTAAATACAATTTACAAGCAACTTTTAAAGAAATTTTTTGTAAGAAAACTATTTCAAAGATTCATAAAAAAATTTGAAAAGCAGCTAACTTTGAATTGATACTACAGTCAATTTTACTTCATTAATAATAATTCGTAATTTTCTTTTTAAAATATTTTTTTTGTTTTTTTTATAATTAATAGTAGAAAGAATTTCAAAAATATGCCTGATATGATAAATTCTAATTTCATTAATTAAAAATTTTAATAATTACCTTATTTATGGATATTATTTTTCTATTGGCTTATTTATATAAAAAAGTTCAATGGATAATATTAAATAATATTTTGAAAGAAAAATAATATAATTAAATTGAATAATTTTGCATAAATATTATAATATAAAATGGGACAGAATAAGTCAAAATGAATAATACAATAAACTTCTGAACCATTATAAAACAAAGCAGAACCATAAAAAAAATATGTAGTTTAATATAAGGTAAGGAGTATAACATAATTGACTATTTTGATGAAAATAATGCTAGAATATCTTACTTTACATGCTAGTATGCTAAGATACCTAATTAAAAAAGGTTTAGAGGTGAGCAAAGATACACTAGCTATATACATAAAAGATTCTGATAGCGAATAATTTAAAGAATTTTTAAATATTATTAATAAAGAGAAATGCAATTTAATTATGATTCACAAGCTCTCATTAATATCATTAAACAGAAATGGTAGATGTAATTTTGTCATCCAAATAACTTATAAAATTAGATTTATTATCTAAAAGGAGAACTGAATCAATCGATCAACTAGTGCGGTTATTTGGTAAAATTATAGATTATTATGAGTAATCTAACTATTTACGAGATGTAAATTTTCAAATTTAATACAGTACAATCAGAATATATTGTGAAAATAAACTTTTCTTAGTTGAAATCTTAAAATTACATCCTCCATAAGAGGAACATAAAATTTAGCCAATAAATTTATTTGCTATGAAATCAAAATGCAAATTCAACAAGATTTATATAGGTGTTTATGCAGAAATTTTGAAAAACAGAATATTTTCTATTATAGATTTCTTAAAAAATAATCAAGAAGAATTATTAAAGCTTAATTTGAGTTTTTTCAATGACTTTTAAGAAGATGAAATAGAATTAGCCCTTTAGCGTATAACTCAAATAACTTAAGAAAACAAAATAAGTTAATGTGTTATTTACATAAGAACTAAATCAAATATAATTTGACATATAGGAATACATAATCAAAAATTAAAATATATTAAAATTTAAGATAAATAATATAGGAATTTATGACAATCATACATTAATCTATTTTGATTTAAATAAAAGTATGCAAGCTTAGCTTTAAATTTAAAAAATCATTTAAAACAATCCTAAAATATAAATTCTTAAATTGTAAAATGACTTTTTCTAATAATTAAAACCTAACTTAGTAAGAATATTTAAAGCTATTACAGTAGCTTTCTAATGTTAATTAGTTTGAAATAGCAATAAATGATTCATATAACTTAAATTGTTAAAATTTTAAAAATATATTAAATAAATATGAAAATGAGATAAAATTATATGCCATTATTTATTTGATTGTAAAAAAATAACTTTAAAAACTACTCTATCATCAAGCTGAGAATTCCTTCATTGATCTGTGCATAGATTAATGAATTAAATCATAGCTTGTCATAATAAAGTATATATATTATTTTTATAATTAGTATTTTGAATATTAATTTTATGAATGAAACTACTCTATTGATTCAATTTTTTAAACATATATTCTTGGAAAATAATTTATTTTTACTGTGTTAAGAATATTTAAACTAAAATATATTTTTAAAGATTTTTGTTTACTGATAAATATTTTAGAGTGTATATTTATGTTTATCTGTTTGGTCAATCTTCCTGTTGTTATTGACATAAAATATAAAAAGATATTTATCAGAATTAATAAAGTTTGATTATTAATTTAATGCATCTACAACAATAATTTATAAAACGAATATTTTCAAGGTTTCTAAAAGCAAAATTTAAACTTTTAAATATTTATTTATATAAAACTTAAAATTAAAAGAAAAGTATTAAAGACCATGAATAAAAAACCATTTTAGCTTCTAGTATTTTTCTATATAAAAATAGTCACAGGAGGTTTGATATATTTTTTCTTCTAGTTTTTAGAGGTAATTCGTTTCAGATAAATTATAGATGAATACATATTTTTAAAAATATTTAGCATGAAAATAACACATTTAAATACACCTTCTTATCATTTTACATCATAGAGAGACTTATATGCTTCTTTTCTATTTTTGCAAATTTAAAGCCTAACATTTTTGAAACAATATTGATAGCTCTCCTCAATCCTATCTAGCTTGAAGAGTTTTATTTACTGATTAGAGGAAACAAATATCCACGATACTAAAATGAAGGTATTGATGGCCAGGCTTTTGTGATATCTGTTTTTAGTGTTCCAAATTATATTTTGATCTTAATTTGGACATTTTATTATCCAGAAACCGTTAATATAGTTATTACTACTCTTGCTCTTGTTGCTTTAATATTCGGATAATTCTTTATATGCTACATTATAATTTACCAAAGAGATTTGAATGTTAACTTATATAATTCTCAAATATTTTTGATATTTTTAAAAGAAACTACTTCTGTAGCAATACACTTTTTAAGTTATGTGGCTTTGCTATGCGTAAATCTCCAAATGGAATATTTTTTATATTATTTAATAGCATTTGAGGTATGCTTGATCAGCTATTATGTTACTTAGATTAATACTAGAATATAAGATTATTGTAATTCAAGTATTGAAGCAGTTGGTGCTGGCTTTTTATTAATATGTAAGGAAATTCTACACTTAGTAATAGATTTAAGAGATTTGATTGATAGCTTTTTCAAACATTCAGTCTAATCTTATGGATTAAATATATATAATAACATGCTTCTTTTTGGTTTCTTAGTTAAAACTTATCTTTTTATTATGTTTAATCTATTCCTTTATCAGCATAATTAATTCCATAACATGAAGCTCTTTTACGTATTACTTTACATACTTTCAATTATAAGCTGTATCATATTAGGTTTCAGGGTATTTGAATATATGCTATGGCCTGTTATTAATGGTAGAACATTTATAGAATTTAATAGTATTGATTCTTTCATTGAATATTCAAAAAAACAATCTAATACAAAAAAATTTGAAAAATTAGAAACAATACTGTTGTTGTGCAAGGAACAAAATGCTACTTAAGATTTTATCTTTTAATTTTTTTATGGTTTTTGTAAAAGTTAAATAATATCAAAATCAATTAGCCGTGAGTATATCTAAAAATCACAATCTGAACAACAAAAAATTTGCTTTTAAAGAGCGGTTAATGTAAATGATATTTAATACATCATAGAAAAACATGGAAGAGTTCTTCCCTAGATTAAAGAAGTGTATTTTTTACATAGCGATAATAAATATGAATACAATTTGTTTAGAGTATTTTCAGAAGATAATATCTCTGTTAAATTAAATTTTAATACAAATTTAGTTCCAGATGAATTGACACAACTGAATACAAAAACAGTATAATAAATAAAAGCAATCATTCATTCATATTTTATATTAAATTCTCAAAAATATGATATTTTGGGTCAGTAATTAACAAATCCTTAATTAGTTTTCTACGATTTATTTGATGAAGTAAATTGAAAAACAAAATCGATAATTTTGAGAATTATCAATTATTATCTTGGTATTTGTTTAAACAAATAAATTTTCCACTAAATATTTATAAATTATTAGAATACTATTAGATTAGTAAGGAAGATTATTTATTTCATATTTATGTTTTGATTAATGTTAATTTTTAGAATTAAATAAAATAAAAAGTTTATTTTTTATAACTTTTAAAAAAGTATTTAATTTATGCATTGAATCTAAATAAGGATAAGGAAAAATACCCTTACAACAGTTCCTTGTTATAAAATATTAATATATTAACGACTAAATAGCAATCTACATATTTTTTCTTTTTTTTTGATAATAATTTATAAAACAGATATACTAGATATACTGTACCTTTAACAATAAAACTAAGCAGAATATTTTAATTTTTTAAGCAAAAAAATTATTATAAAAATTTTCAAAAATATGCTTGATAAATTCTAATTTGATTAATTTAAATTTTCGTAATCACGTTATTTATAGATATTATTATGTATTTATTTATTTGCTTATTTATACAAATTAGCGCAATTGAAAATATTAAATAATATATTGACAAAAAATAAATATCATAATTAAATTGAATAATTTTGAATAAATATTATAATAAAATGGGACAGAATAAATCAAAATAAATAATACAATATACTGCTGAACCTTTATAAATTGAAGTCTAGCCAAAATAACAATATTTAATGTTATTTTAAGGTAAGGAATATAATATAATCGACTATTTTGATGAATCCCATGTTAAAACATCTTATTCTACATGCTAATGTATGCTAAGATATCTAATTAAAAAAGGTATAGAGGTGAGCAAAGATTCACTAGCTTTATACATGAAAGATTCTAATAATGAATAATTTTATGAATTTTAAAAAAGCATTAATACTGAGAAGTGTAATTTTATCATGTTACACTTATACTAATTTTATTTGTAAATAAGAATAGTAGATATAATTTAGTAATGCAAACAACTTATTAAAATAAATGTATAAGCTTATAGGTATGCTGAATCAAACGATTAACTAATATAGCTATTTGGTAAAATTATAGATTATTATGAGTAATCTAACTGTTTACAAGATGTATATTTTAAAATTTCATCAAATACAATCAAGATAGATTGTGAAAATAAATATTTCTCAATTGAAATCTTTAAATAGCATCCACCACAAGAATAGGATATTTAGCAAATAAATTTATTTGCTATGAAATCAAAATGCAAATTCAACAAAATATATATAAATATTTATGCAGAAATTTTGAAAAACAGAATATTTTCTATCATAGATTTCTTATAAAATAATCAAGAAGAATTATAAAAGCTTGATTTGATTTTTTTCAATGATTTTTAAGATGAAGAAGTTGGATTAGCTCTTTATTGTATAACTCAAATATTTTAAGAATAAAAAAAATTAAATGAAGTTAGTGTGTTTTTAACAAAAGATCTAAATCAAATATAATTTGACATATATGAATACATAATTAAAAATTAAAATATGGAAAAATTTACGATAAATGATATTGGAATATGTGACAATCTTGCATTAATCTATTTTGATTTATAAAAAAGCATGGAAGCTTAGCTTGTAATTAAAAAAATCATTTAAAATAATCCTAAAATATAAATTCTTAAACTGAAAAGAGACTTTTACTTATAAGGTTAATTTCTATAAAATTTTGAAGTGGAAATTCCAAGAAGAATTAAATTATAAATTGAAATAAATAGTTACAACCTAACTCAGTAATAATATTTAAAGATATTAAAGTAGATTTCTCATGTTAATTAATTTGAAATAGCAGCAAATGATTCATATACATAAGGAATATAAGGTAAAAATTTTATAAATATATTAAATAAATATGAAAATGAGATTAAATTATATGCAATTATCTATTTGATTATAAAAAAATAACTTTAAAAGGTACTCTACCATAAAGCTGAATATTCTTTCATTGATTTATACATAGATTAATGAACCAAATAGTTAATTTATCTTAATAAAGTATACATATGGTTTTTATATATTGTATTTTAACTACTAATTTTTTAAAATTACTTGTTGGTTCAAGTTTTTATAAAAAATTTAAGCCAATTCTATTTACTAATCTTAAATTTTAGATTATATTTTCTAAAACACTATGTATATTTTTTTGATCAATCTTAAAGTTATAGACATAAAATATAAAAAGATATTTATCAGAATTAATAAAGTTTGATTATTAGTTTAACGCATCTACAACAATAATTTATAAAACGAAGATTTTGCTATTAAAAGCAAATCATAAAGTTTGAAATATTTAGATTAGACTTAAAATTTATAGAAAAGCTAAAAAATAAAAAGGTATTAAAGAAAATGAATGAAAAACCCTTATAGCTTCTACTATTTTTTTATATAAAATTAGTCACAGGAGGTTTAATATATTTTTTCTTCTAGTTTATTGAGGTAATTCATTTCAGATAAATTATAGATGAATACATATTTTTAAAAATATTTAGCATGAAAACAACACATTTAAATATACATTCGTATCATTTTATATCATTGAGAGACTTATATGCTTCTTTTCTATTTCTGCAAATTTAAATCCTAATATTTATGAAACAATATTGATAGCTCTTCTCAATCCTATCTAGCTTGAAGAGTTTTATTTACTGATTAGAGGAAACAAATATCCACGATACTAAAGCGAAGGTATTGATGGCCAGGCTTTTGTTATATCTGTTTTAAGCGTTCCAAATTATATTTTGATCTTAATTTGGACATTTTATTATCCAGAAACCATTAATGTAGTTATTACTACTCTTGCTCTTATTGCTTTAATATTCGGATAATTCTTTATATGCTACCTTATAATTTACCAAAGAGATCCAAATGTTAACATATAGAATTCTCATATCTTTTTCATATTTTTAAAAGAAACTACTTCTGCAGCTATTCACTTTTTAAGTTATGTGGCTTTGCTATGCGTAAATCTCCAAATGGAATATTTTTTATTTTATTTAATAGCATTTGAGGTATGCTTGATCAGCTATTATGTTACTTAGTTTAATACTAGAATATAAGATTATTGTAATTCAAGTATTGAAGCCTTTGGAGTTAGCTTTTTATTAATATGTAAGGAAATTCTACATTTAGTAATAGATTTAAGGGATTTGTGTGATAGCTTTTTCAAACATTCAGTCTAATCTTATGGGTTAAATATATCTAATAACATGCTTCTTTTTGGTTTCTTAGTTAAAACTTATCTTTTTATTATGTTTAATCTCTTCCTTTATCAGCATAATTAATTCCATAACATGAAGCTATTTTACATATTACTATACATACTCTCAATTATAAGCTGTATCATATTAGGTTTCAGGGTATTTAAATACATGTTATGGCCTGTTATTAATGGAAGAACATTTATCGAATTTAATAGTATTGATTCCTTCATTAAATATTCAAAAAAACAATCTAATACAAAAAAATTTGAAAAATTAGAAACATTACTGTTGTTGTGTAAGGAAGAAAATGTTACTTAAGATTTTATCTTTTAATTTTTTTATGGTTTTTGTAAAAGCTAAATAATATCAAAATCAATTTGCCGTGAGTATATCTAAAAATCATAATCTTAATAACAAAAAATTAGCTTTTATAGAAAGGTTAATGTAAATGATATTGAATAAATCATACAAAAGAATGGAAGAGTTCTTCCCTAGATTAAAGAAGTATTTTTACATAATGATAATAAATATGAATACAATTTGTTTAGAGTATTTTCAGAAGATAATATCTCTGTTAAATTAAATTATAGTACTGATTAACTTCCAGATAAATTACTAGAATTGAATACAAATACTATATAATAAATAAAAGCAATCATTCATTCATATTTTATATTAAATTCTCAAAAATATGATATGTTGGGTCAGTAATTAACAAATCCTTAATTAATTTTCTACGATTTATTTGATGAAGTAAATTGAAAACAAAATCAATAATTTTGAGAATTCTACATTCTGGTCTTTCTATTTGTTTATACAAATGAAATCTCTACCAAATATTTATAAATTATTATAAGAAAAATATTAAATTAGTAAACTAAATTATTTATTTCATATTTATGTTTTGATTCATGTGAATTTTTAGCATTAAAAAATTTTTTTAAATAAATTAAAATTTTTGAATATAATGCTCTTAAATTTAATGAATTTCAGTAAATACTTAAAACTTTAAGGTAAATATGAATAAATATAAAATTGTTTATTTGTTTTATTTATATGTATTTGAATAAATACGTGATAAATTTAAAGTTAAGTACAATTTTCGAGTATGTTTTAATGAAATTTTTTCTTAAAAAAATTATTTTAAAGATTGACAAAAAAATTTTGAAAATCATTACTATTAATTGATAATTTAGTCAAATTTACCTCATTAATAACTACTTGTAAGTATTTTTATAAAATAATTTTTTTTTTATTATTGATCATGTAAAAAATTTAAAAAATATGACTGATAGATAAAATCTTATTTCATGAATTAAAAATTTTCATAATCACCTTATTTATGGATATTATTTATCTATTAGCTAATTTTTTTAAATTAGTGTAATTGATAATATACTGTCAGAAAAATATCATAATTAAATTGAATAATTTTGTATAAATATTAAAATAAAATGGGACAGAATAAGTCAAAATAAATAATATAATAAACTGCTGAACCTTTAAAAATTGAAACTTAACCAGAATAAAAATATGTAATGTTAAACAGTAGGGAATATAACATAATGGACTATTTTGATGAAGCTCATGTTAAAACATCTTATATTACATGCTAAAGTATGCTAAGATATCTTATTAAAAAAGGTATAGAGGTGAACAAAGATTCACTAGCTTTATACATGAAAGATTCTAATAGTGAATAGCTTAAAGAATTTTTGAGAAATATTAATAAAGAGAAATGCAATTTTATTATGTTACACTTATACTAATTTTATTTGTAAATAAGAATAGTAGATATAATTTAGTAATGCAAACAACTTATAAAAATAAATATATAATCTTATAGGTATACTGAATCAAATGATCAATTAATGTAGCTTTTTGGTAAAATGATAGATTATTATGAGTAATCTAACTATTTACAAGATGTATACTTTCAAATTTAATCAAATACAATCAAAATAGATTGTGAAAATAAACACTTCTAAATTGAAATCTTAAAATAATATCCTTTTCAATAAGAGTAGGATATTTAGCCAATAAATTTATTTGCTATGAAATCAAAATGCAAATTCAACAAAATTTATATTTATGTTTATGCAGAAATTTTGAAAAACAGAATATTTTCTATAATAGATTTCTTATAAAATAATAAAGAAGAATTATAAAAGCTTCATTTGAATTTTTTCAATGATTTTTAAGATGAAGAAGTTGAATTAGCTCTTTAGTGTATAACTCAAATATTTTAAGAATACAAAAGATTAAATGAAGTTAGTGTGTTTTTAAATAAAGAAATAAATCAATTTTAATTTGACATATATGAATACATAATTAAAAATTAAAATATAGAAAAATTTACGATAAATAATATTGGAATATATAACAATATTGCATAAATATCTTTTGATTTAAATAAAAGTATTTAAGCTTAGTTTATCATTTAAAAAATCATTTAAAATAATCCTAAAATATAAATTCTTAAACTGTAAAGAGACTTTTTCTTATAAGGTTAATTTCTATAAAATTTTGAAGTAGAAATTCCCAGAAGAATAAAATTATAAATTCAAATAAATAGTTACAACGTAACTCAATAATAATATTTATAGCTATTACAGTAGTTTTCTCATACTAATTAGTTTGAAATAACAGCAAATGATTCATATAAATCAGGAATATATAGTTACAATTTTATAAATACATTAAATAAATATGAAAATGAGATTAAATTATATATCATTATTTAATTAATCCTAAAAAAATAACTTTAAAAGGTACTCTACCATAAAGCTGAATATTCTTTCATTGATTTATATATAGATTAATGAACCAAATAATTAATTTATCTAAATAAATAAAACATATGATTATTATAATTTAGTATTTTAAATATTAATTTTATGGATGAAATTGTTAATCATCTATTCTTGGAAAATTATTTTTTAGTACTGTCAAATTTATTATTTTTCAAAAAATTAGTTTTTATTTTATATAAAAAATAAAAATAATCAGCTCTATAAATAGCTGTTCTTGCATATGAAATATCTCAAACTGAAAGTAATTTAATGGTTCGTGCTATTTCATATCATTTTTATATTATTTTATCAATTTGATTTTGTATCTTCAAGAGCTATTTTATATTTATTATGTATATATTTAATCAAATCTGATTTATTTATTTTATACATTATAATACTAATAAATTGAGCATTCCTAATTTGAACATCCTATTTATATTTCAAAACTTAAGTTTAAAAAACTTGATAAAATATTTGGTTTAAATTACTTTTATTATTTAGCATAACATCAAAAAAAAATCTTACAATTGATTATTTTGTAAATTAAAAATTGTTTTGAGAAAATAAAATTTGTGCTGAAATTTTAAATTAAAAGCATTGAAAAAAATGCAAACTTTCTATTTCGGAATTAATAAAGTTTGATTATTAGTTTAACACATCTACAGCTATAGTTTATAAAACAAATATTTTTAAAAGGTTATTAAAATCAGATCATGAAGTTTAAAATATTTAGATAAGACTTAAAATTTATGAAAAGTGATTTTCTACATGAATAAAAAATCCTTTTTGTTTCTACTATTTTTTTATATAAAAATAGTTAAAGGAGGATTGATATATTTTTTTTTCTTGTTTTTTGAGATAATTAGTTTTAGATAAATTATAGATGAATATATATTTTAAATAATTAAATTTAGTATAAAAGCAACATATTTAAATACACTTTCCTATCATTTTACATCATCCAGAGAATTATATGCTTCTATGGTATAATTGGATTTTTAAGTAAAATTACTAACTTTTAATCATTGTTAAAAAATATTTTAATAATTCAGTAGATGAAGAGATAGAAGGATCTACCTTAGTTATAATTTTTTTACAAGAAATTTTATTAGTCTTTTAATTTATAGCTTTAAGAAGTAAAATATGTTTATATGTATCAAAATCGAAGCAATATTAAAAAAATATTTAAATTCTTCATCTGATACTCAGCTCTGAACAAGAGTACCTATTTTATTTATTTAAAATTAATATCTAAATCTAATATAAATTTTTAACAATTAAAATAAATAAAATAAAAAATTTGCTTTTTAAATGAAAGACTAAAAATAAGAAAAATGAGTTTATTAATTAGTTAAATATTTATTAATTTTAAAGCTTCTCTATAAAATGAGTTAAGAAATTAAAAAAAATTAATTTGTTTGTCCAGATTATTGCAATATACTGTTTTATATTTAGACAAAGCTTAATTTTTATAAAATATAAATTAAAATATTATAATTTAACAAAAAAAAACAAATTTTAAATTTATATTTATATCACAAAAACAATATAAAAATTATTTTAAAGATTTGTTCAATTTGTTTCGGAAATTACATTCTATATCATACTTGCAAGGCTAAAAAATTAATAGACATATCTAAATGTTTGATATAGATAATAGGAAATATACTTAATAATCTATTTTCATACTCATAAATAATACTACAATATTATTGAGTCTAATACTTATTTTAGAATAATATGATGTATAAATGCTTTAAATATTAAATGAAACAATACTGCTAAAATCTAATATAAATTAAAGGTGACATCTTTTCTAAGAATTTATTTCAGATTTACTCAGAAAAGAAGAAATTTTTTGATTAAAAGTTTGAAATATTGAAATGTTTTCAGAAATAATTAAAATAAAGCTTCTTAAGAAACAATAAAGAATATAAAGAGAAACTTTATAGAAATTCTGTGATAGACAAATTTAAGCTGAGAAAAAAAGATAAATAAAAACTTGCTACTCAATTTAAATATTTTGAAAATTATTTTACATTCATAAGTAATTGTAGAACAATTAGCTTATTTGCAATGACATTAGCTTTTTTTAAATATAGAGAATCATAATTGTAAGTATTGTCAATTGGAATTGAAATTGATAAGAATTTAGTAAAGGTAGATAAATTTATGAAATTACAATTATTAATAGAAGAGATTTTAAGATATGAATAAAAGTAACCCAATTTATTTGTGAAATTCTAAATTTGTTTATTTTGAGAAAAACATAGAACACAATACAATATAAAATCAGTAAATCCCTTTTTAATTAATAAAAGAAATTAAAAGCTTAATTTTTTCCTTTTTTAAATTTTTAGGTAACAAGGTAGTAAGACTTTACTAGAAGTAGATGATAAGTTATAAAGAGAAGGTAAAAATTAAGTAATTAAAGCAATCAATGAATAATTCGCTGATTAGATCAACTCATTCATTCAAAAATTTCATCAGAAAAGATGTACATCTAAATTTTTATTAATTTTTTCAAAAAAGTTCCTTCCTATTTTCTACATTTTTGAATAAATAAAGTATATTTTTATCTATTTTCTCAACCTATTTGTTATTCTAGCCATTTCTTCTATTTGAATATCATTCCTTTTTTGTTTCAATTTAGGATAGGTATAAATTTTTAGTTTTAGGTCATAAATTCAACAAACAAACGTAAAATCTGTTGATTTAACACAGAAGAGTAAAATAGACAAAACATAAATTTTAAATATATTTGAGTAATTCTAGCTAATTCAGTTATAAATTTAAAAAAATTTTACTCAAATGATGACGAAATCAATCAATCAATAAATCTAAACTATAAAATTTAATATTTAGATTTACTCAAACTATTTTCTTCTATATTCATTTTATCTCTCTTTTATTTTAATTGAATGGTCTAGTCAAACCTTTAGTTAGCACTTTTTTAATATTGTTTGATTAACACTTATATACTTATATGTATTTCTTTAAGTAAAAAAACTTGTTGAAGAAAATTTATTATTCAGTAAGAAATTGGTAATTTAATAAACAGAAGGTTAAAAAAATTTATGATTGAAAAAATTAACTATAATGAAATGAGAGGAAGAAAATATTTGATTAAATTTAAGTTATTGGGTAATTATTTGGAAATTTGTTTGAGTAAATTGGATGAAATTTTAATGGTATTACCTAATGATGAAATAAATTCAAAGGAAGCATATAATAACAAATTTATTAGTTATAAAATTGTGGGTAGAATTTCATATAGTTGATTTATAGTTTTGTTAAGACAAATATAGTCTCTCAATTTTATTTATTTATTTGATATAATGATCTGATGTAAAGTTGTAATTGCAAACAAGCTTTCCCTTATTTATCTATTACGAAGGCATTGGATATAAAAGTGCGGAGGTGATTTGTTTATAATTAATTAGTAAGAAAACATTAAAAAGTAAAGAAATTTGAGAGAAATAAAAAAAGGGATACATAATTTATCTTTTTTAAAGATCGATTGATTGAATTAAAAAATTAAATTTTTTGTTTTTTTACAAATACTTAAAATTTAAGAATAAAAAGATAATATTACAAATTCACAAACACTAAAAAAAGCAATTTGTAATAGTGAAATTATATAGAAGTACTGAATATTATCATAAAGATTTGAAAGATAAACGCGCTTAAGGCATTTATTTATTTACAAAAGAGTATAAAGATTTATAATAACCAAAGAACTTCTTTGAAATAAGCATTTTACTTTGAATAATCTTGGTTATATAACATAATGATTTAATTTTCTGTAAGGTAGCTTGAAACTATAAAAACACCTGCGCTTGAAAAGATTCTTTAGCTATACAAATTCTATCTAGTTTCATTCTTAATATGCTTAGCAGCAGCATTAACAGGTATTGCTTATTTGATATTAACTGCCATTAAATCTTGCTCAGTATAGTAAATTCATATCTTTACAATTATAACTGTATTATTCTATTGCTTCTTGGTAGTCGATATGTTACTATCTGAAAAAGCAACCCTATAATTTTTTAATTAACACTGTAAAAATTTAAATTTGACAGAGAATGTAACCTTCAAAACTTTCTTATAGAGCGTAGAGCGTCTCAGGTATTACTCAAACTAGAAAGAGATTTCTGTGTTTTAGGTTCGTGAAGTGCTTTGGAACTCTATGCAAATTCCTTATTATAAGATATTTTTTTTAGCTCAAGTCTCTTGTTGGATACTTTATGGAATAAGTTTCTTTTTTGCCTTTCAATACTTTGGAAAGGGATGCATTCATGAACATGAGTCCCTGATTATTTTTATAGTGTATCTATATCACAATTTATGGTTTATTATTTTAGTAGGATTCTCCTTAGTAGTAAGCGTTTCCGCCATCTTATTTTTACCATTTATTATTTGTGCTTACTTTAAATTTAATGACAGCTCAGAAATTCCTGACGACCCTGAAGAACAATAAAAAATATTCTTGTAAAACTAGTTAGAAAACTTTTAATATGATCAATCAAAAGCTAAAGACACTTTATGTGCTATCTGCTTGGAAGACTTTTAAGCCGAAGCACCTGTTAAAAGAACTAAATGCTGTAAATCTATCTACCATCCAGTATGTATAAAGGAATGGGTTGTAAATAGTATTACATGCCCTAACTGTAGAAAATCTCCTTTCACAAAAAACAATAAAAACTCATAGCCAAATGAAGTTCGTGTTGATTCAGTAGTACCTCTAAATAATAATATTTTAAATACAGAATTAAATAACCAATAAGGAAACAATCCAAACCAAAATAATAATAACAATCCCATTCAACCAATTAATAATCCGAATGAGATTAATATAAATTAAGCTTAACCTGAATAAATTGCAAATTAAAATGTTGTTGTCCACGAAGATATTATCGCAGATATAGAGAACTAAAATATTCAACCAATGTAGGATGCTTAAATGATTGAAAACTAGTAATAAGTAATAAATTTATAGCAAGAAAATCAAGCTAATGCAGAACCAATTAACCCTCAATAAGTTTAGATTTAACACAATAATCAGAGCTAGCTACCTCCAGCTTGTAATTAAAATAATAATTTGTAAAATGAAGATAGCTACATCATCTAATTTTCTGATAGTTCTGTAAATTAATCAGCTAATAAAAATCAAAAAACAAAAGAATTCAATGGTTTATAACAATAAGATAATGAAGAAATAGAACAAGAATAAATATAAGTTGTTGATGATATAGAATAAATTGATTAAAACAAAGATGCTACCTTTGATAAAAATAAATCTCAAAACGAATCCTCAACGAACAGCAAAGGAAGAAAAAAATTCTAAAGTACATGTACATAAGGTGATGGAATAAACAACAATGGAATTTCAGAACTCCATGGCTAAAGATTAACCATTTATAATAATATAGATGGAATGGGTATCAACTCAACTGAAATAAGTACTCAAAAAATAAATATATATCATAAAAACAATGACATCCCAATCCATAATGCAGGAATAATAGATCATTTTGATGTAAATGATTTTGATAACGCAAATGAAAATAAAGTCAATGAAAAGTGAAAAAATAAATACTTGAAAATTAATTAAAGATATATATTAAGTAAGCCTTTTAATTAATTTAAAAACCAAATCCAAGTGAAAAGTTTATTATCAATTTCTAATTAATGAAGCTAACATATATTATTAACAATAAATATTTTCAAATTTACAAATAAACAATTATTTCAAATTAAAACAATCATCACAAATTTATTTGAGGAAGAAAAAAACTAGAAGAATAGATTAGATAAATAGATAGTTAAATATAGTTATGTAAGCTAAAGTAATAACTAACTTTTTATTTATTTATTTATTAATAAAACTTTTAAAATTTTTATAAAAATTTCTAATTAAATTTGACAGACGCACTAAACTAGATATTAAATAGAGAGCTAGCTTTCTTAATAGATTATGCTCTTCTACCTATTTAAATATAAAATAAAATTCATATTAAATTATTCTATTTAATTATTATATCTACAATTATATGTAAAAATACTTCTTATTCATAATATTTACTACATTAGATTTTCAATTCTAAAATCGTTTTAAAAAGTTTAAAAATATTATTTATAAATTTATTAATTTTTTTCATATTAAATAAAAAGCTTCTAATTCTTTTAATATACTTCATTTATTTTTAATTCTAAAATAATTTTAATAAGTTTAAAAATCCTATTAATTTTTAAAAAATATTATCATAATATACATCTTCTTACTAATTCATTTTATATTATGTTAGATTTTAAATTCTAAAATCATTTTAGTAAGTTTAAAAATCTTATTAAATATTTAAAAAAATATATATTATCATAGTTAATATCCAATTTCATTTAAAATTAAATTATTTTATTAAATTAAAATATCTAAACTGAAATTTAAAAACTTCTTTTTCATATTTTTTACTACATCCTATTTTAGTTATTTTACAGCTTTTATCTAATAGAGAAAAAATTTATCATAGATTATATCCATCTTCATTTGCAAGCATAAAATAAAATTGAAATAAAATTATTCAATTAATTACAATATTTCATTATATAAAGAGCTTCTTATTTGTATTATTTACGGCATTCTATTTTAATTTCTAAAATAATTTTAATTACTTTACAATTTTTATTTATTAATAAAAAAACTTAGATTATTTTCGAGTTATTAAATAATCTTTTGCTACAAGTTTCTGAATTAAAGTTTAATATTAGCTTTTTTTGATAGATTTTATTTTTTTTAAGTACAGTATGTTTAACTTGATTAAAAATGTATAAGAAATATTTTATTTAGATTAAAAATGTTGAATTAGAATAAATTATTAAATAATTTATGTTTGAAAATAAAAATGCTTTATTTCACTTTTGATATGATTTTTAATAAAAGTAAAATTTACCTTTTTTGAAAGTATTTTTTTAAGATTTTGAAATCAACATAAATTCTACATTTACTTTTGAATGGTGTAAATTATTGAATAATATAAATAACACTATTTATGTATGTTTAAGTATTAACGAGTTTTATAATTACTAAAAGAGGAGAAGTATTTATAATATTAGGTTTGAATACATTAAATTCAGATATTTAAAAAATTCAAATTAAAAATTAAAAAACACAAAATTTAAGTAAATTGTGTTTAAAGATTTATATTCAAGTTGGAAAGAGATCTAATCAGAACTACTAATTAAATTATATATAATACATATGAAAAGCTTAATCAAACGAGATATTAATCGAAACTATTTATATTACAATATTGAAAATTTAATTATTTATATTTAAAAAGACACCTCAGACTAAATAATCAAATATCTGAATTATATTCATAAATCTCTAGTGTAGATAGAATAAAAGTATTGAAGATATAAAAGCTTAATATTTATTTTTAAAATATTTATAAGCTTTCATTAATTATTAAAGTAGAATTTATTATATTTATTATATAACTTATATTTCTGTCTCTTAAATCTCAAAGATATAGATAGATCAATCAGTCTATAGTTTTAACCTAAACATCTATCTCATAAATAATTATATAAATTAATTAGTATTTAGAAACACTATCATAAATATTCAAGGAACATTAATAAAGTAGATTGAGTCTAAAAAAATATTTTTCAAGAGTTTTCAAATATTTAGATGAATTAAGCATCAGATAGAAGAAGTGAAGCTTCAGATTAATACGCTGTTGCTTCAGCCAAAAATAGTTTATCAAACACATAATCATCTAACTAAAATAATAATGCAAGTAAAATTTTTATTTAGTAAAGCTTTTTAATAATTCTCATTACTATAAAAAGGTTAAAATAATGAAAGGAAAAATGATTGCAGGGTTTAGGTTGCAGTAAGAGTAAGACCTTTTATAAATAAAGAGCTAGTTGATTGTGAAAGCTCTTGTGTTAAAACACAATCTAATAAAATTATAATAGGTGGAGATAAGGATTTTGAGTTTGATAAAGTTATAGACTAAGAAGCGTCTTAGGAAGAGGTATATCAATGGTGTGTCAAAGATTTGCTCAATAAATCTTTTGAGGGTTATAACGCCACGGTATTAGCTTATGGATAAACTGGATCAGGTAAAACTTTTACAATGGGAACATCAAATACTAGCCTAAACGATGCATAAGAAATGGGTATAATTCCAAGAGTAATTAGAGAAATATTTAGCATTAGAAGGGAGAAAGAAAAATCTGTAGAAATGCTTTTAAAAATTAGCTATTTTGAGATATATAATGATAATATTATTGATTTGCTTGATCCTAATGCTATATCTGGTACTAATAATGCTGCTGCATCAAAAAAGGGAAAGTCAAATGCAAATGCAAATAATATATTTATTAGGGAAGAGCTTGATGGTAGCATTAATTTATATGGAATAACCGAAGAGAAGGTAAATTCTCCTGAAGAAATGCTTGCAGCATTAGAAAGGGGAGGTTTATGCAGGTCTACTAGTGCTACTCTCATGAATTAAACAAGCTCTAGATCTCATGCGGTTTTTACAATATTTTTAGAATAGCATTGTATCGATGATTTATATCAAAATTAAGATTAAAATGCTATGATTCCTGAAGATGCAGATGGGTAAAAAACAGTAGAGAACATTATTAATGAGGGATTTAAAACAAGTAAGTTTCATTTTGTTGATTTAGCAGGAAGTGAACGTATAAAGAAAACAGGTGCTGTTGGTAATACTATGAAGGAAGGAATAAACATTAATATGGGTCTTCTTTCTCTTGGTAATGTTATATCAGCTCTCACAGAACCATAAAAGCCTGGAGCTGCAAAAAAGCATATTCCTTATAGAGATTCAAAGCTAACTCGTATCCTTTAAGATAGTTTAGGTGGAAATAGTAATACACTTATGATTGCTTGTGTAAGTCCTGCAGAAAGCAACTTTGAAGAGAGTCTTAACACTTTGAAGTATGCCAGTAGGGCAAGAAGAATAAAAAATAAACCAATTGTAAATAGGGATCCACAAAGTGCTTTAATAAGCTCCCTTAAATAGCAAATATAAGAGGCTCATTTGGAAATAGCAAAGTATAGATAATTGCTAGTTACAAATAATGTAAAAATACCAGATGGCATGATGGGTTTTGGATTAAATGCATTACAAAATGTTGAAGATGGTGGCCAAAAAAGAAAATTGACATAGGACCTCATGATGCTAAAACAAAATAATAATGTTGGGGGAGCAATTCTTTCAATAGGGATCGGTAATGAAGCTGATATAGAAGAAATAAAGCAATTGCGTTTAAATTAAGTAAAGTTAGAGAAAAAAGTAAAAGAGCTGTAAGCTGAAAATAGCCAATTGAAATCGCATACTTAAAAAGGAGAGATAGAGGTTTATACAATTTAAAAGCAAAAGGATGAATATAGATTAAAATTAGAAAAAATCTTACAAATAGCAAAAGAAAAAGGGTTATTACATTAAGCAAGTTCAAATAGTATGGATGTTGAAGGAGAGGATCAAAAATAGCATATTTTTATTAATCAAAATGGTGAACTTGAGTTGGGCTAAGAGTAGCAAAACTTATTCGATGAGTATAATGAAAACATACAAAAGCTAAAAAAAGACCTTTTAAAAAAAGATCAAGAAAAAGGAGAGATGCAATTTGAATTTGAAGAGTCGATGAGAGCTTCAATTAGAGATTAATAAATATTGTGTGAAAAAGAAAAAAAGATAATTACCTTGAATAGAAACTTGAAAACAAAAGAGAATGAAATTAAAAAGCTTATGAAAGAGTTGCAAAACTTAAAAAAAGAAAATGCAGATTTATTAAAAAATGCAAATGTAAAGTTAACAGCAGCAGATATGGAAAATATTCAAGATACTAGTATAATGTAAGAAGAGCAAGAAGAAGAGTTTAATGATGAAGGAGAAGGTTTGGATTAAATATCTATGGATCCTGAGTATGTTTAAATGGAAAGTTAGTTAAAATTAGAAGAAAACTAAAATAAGCTAAAGCTCTCAAAAGTTGATGGATCTATTTAAGAAAAAAGCGAAGATCTACGCAGATTAAACTAAAATTAATTAGAGCTCTAAAAGTAGCTTCTAGAGAAAATGAAAGAACAATACCATTAAAAAATTATTCATCTTGAAACTGACATGAAAAAAATAGAAAATTAAAGAGATGAGGCTCTTTAAAAGTTATCTAATAATAACTCTAAGGAAGCTATTGCTGAGAAATAAAGAGTTATTGAAAATTTCAAGTAAAAAGTAGTAGACATGCAATCTAATCTCAATGAATACAAAAGAAAAGCAAAGGAGTAGGAGACACTCTAAAAAACTGTGTAGGCTTAAGAAAGACAAATACAATAACTTGGAGTAGAAATAAATAAATTTAAGCAATTAAAGACTAACCTTTATAAAGAACTTAAAAAGAATAATGAAGAATTTGAAAAATTCAAACAGAAAAAATATAAGGATTTAATGGATGAAAAAAAAAAGAATATTGAAAAGGAAAAGCAAATATTTAAGTTATAAAATTAGACAAAAAAGTAAGAGCGTCTTTTACAGAAGAAGTAAGAAGAATACAATAAAATGATTAGGTCACGAGATTTAATTAAGAAAATTATCTCTTCAAAGAGCACTAATTAGCTTAGAGGAAAAATTGCTTCTCAGCGTTATAAGCGTAAATAGAAAACAGAATTACAATTTGGTATGTCTGAAGACCAAAATGTAACTTTAAATACGAGCATAAACGCTTTTACAAACTAGTCATTTGCAGAAAGTAGCTCTGATGACCTTGAAGAAATTCTTGATAAGTGTCTATGCAAATTAATAGAATCAATAGAAATAGAAATGAATATTGAAAAAGTAGAGGAGGAGTTAAAAACAACTTCACAAGAGCAAGAAGAAGCTTAATAAAAGTATATTGAGTTTAAGCTAAATCTTGAAAAAAAAGAGAAAGCAATTAATGAAAAATAAGCTGGCAATAAAAATAAAGATGAGAGTTTATTTGGTGATGATATGATTGAGTAACAACAGCATTAAATAGATTAGTAGAAAATGGAATTAGAAGAGATTTAGAGCAGACTTGATAGTTTAGAAGCCAAATACGAATTTACAAAGGAGAAGCTAAACAAACTAATCAACGATAAGCGTTCAAGCAGTTTTGAAACTTTGTAAAATGAACTTCTAACATCACAGAAATATAACAATATCCAAACTCAAAAAATTCTTTTTAAATATTTAATTGAAAAATTTGGATCGAGCAGTAATGAGATACTTCGCAACCAGGATAAAATAGAAAACCTCAAGCTTTAAATAGCAGATTTATAGTAATATGTTAAGATGCTATAAAATCAAAAAGACATATGCTAAATTTAGCTATAATAACAAATTGATAGTTTACAGAATTAGCTATAAGCAGCACAGACGCTTTAGTCTCAGTCTTAGCCTTGTCCTTCAGATTCTGATTCTGAAATTAACTAAACCTAAGATGAACAGAGCTTTGGGTATATGTAAGTAAATTAGATAGGAGATGATGGAAACCGCAGATTTAATAAAAATAAAGGGTCTCCTCCAAAATAGATATCTAGTAATAGATATAAAATGATGAGACAGCAATATTAAGCAGAGTAATCTCCATTTAAAAAAGACAATAAAAACCAAGAAGATACGGTTAAACTTTAATAGAAGTAAATTAATGATCTAACCAGGTAACTCAAGCAACATGAATTAAGAGTAAAAACATTACAAAATAGGAATGATACTTTACAGTAAAAGTATGATGATCTTAAGAAAGCTAACTGCAAGGATAAGTTTATTGGCATAAATAAGTAATATATAGAAGAAGAATAAAGCAGCTAGCAATAGTAAATTCAAGCAGTTGGTGTTGTCACAAATCACACTTCTTAGACGTAGAATGCAACATAAATTTAAGCTTAAAACTAACAACCAAACTTGAATTTACCTGGATTATAGCAAAATTAGAGCATAAATAAAAACATTAAGGAAATAGCAAGCATATAGTCTTTGAAAGATAGAAGAAAGGAAATAAAAGGGAAAGTTAATACAAATGAAGGAACCCCATAAAATAATAACAATAATAGTACGAGCACTCCCGTACAAAATACACCATAATCATAGCATATAAATTCTCTGTAAAATTTGTCAGCCTAATCAAACTAATAGGAATAGCATTCATTTAGCGAAAACAGAGAAGACAGAAACATACAATTTTAAATACTTGATAAAGTTACAAATAATGATACTCATATTAGTTTATTTGCTAGCAAAACCAAAGCTCATTCTCTAGCTTAGAAGAGAAATATAATTCAAGAAGCTCGCCTATAACAAAATTCTTTAGCTTAGCAACAGCAACAATAGTAGCAGTAAGCATTATAGCAATTGCAAATTTTAAATACAAATGGTTCTTCAGATTTTGGAGTAAGAGGAAGACTTTCCTAAGGAAATCCATCAAGACAAGAAACTTAGATGCCTAATTTCAATAATTTAACTCTAGAAATAGAATAATAATAATAATAATAATAAAATAAAAATATAGATACCATTTTGAATACCTCAAGTGACAATACAAGTTCCTATCACAATTCTTTAGGATTCAGCTTAGGCAGTCCTCTTAAAGTTCCAGAATAAGCAAACACAAACAATGTTTCTTTAGCAGAGTCAGAAGATTTAACATCGTTACATTAGTAATAAGCTTCATATAATAATAACAATATTAATAAAATAGTAAATGAAATGAATCAACAAGGTCAAGCAACAAACAATATTTTCAACAATTCAGGTTAGATCTTTTCTTTTGCAAACGACTTAAGCACTTCATTAAATTAAGCTAACCAGATAAATAGCTAAAATAATTTCAATAATAGCCTGTCATTACAAGGCTAAAATGGAAGTGGATTAAGAAATTCAGTTGAAAGCAATAATGGATTAGCTTCTCCTGGCGATGAAACTCCGTTTTCTTGTAAATATGAGTGTTTAGCAAAAATCAATGATGCTCATACAGGTTAAGTATTTTGTGTAGAAAGTCATGAAAACTTTTTATTTTCAACCTCTGTAAAATCCCTTAAAATATGGGACTTAGAAACACTAAAATGTGTAAGTGACATACAAGCCCATAACCATTTTGTGAAAGGTTTGGCAATTTTAGAATAAGAAAAATGGATTGCTACTGCTTGTGATAAATATATCAATATATGGGATATGATAAGTATGTAAAAAGTATGTACTCTAACTGGACACAATGTAGATATCAAGCAACTTTATGTAGATTAAAACCATATTTTGTATTCTGCAGGTAAAGGCTTAAATAATTTTGGTGCACTTGTAACTTGGGATATCAGAAAATAGTAAGTTATAGATGAAAGAGAAAAGAATCAAGATATATTTTCAGTTCTACCCTACAATAATATAATCTATTATGCAAGCAGAGATCACTATGTTAGAAGAATCAACATGGAAACAAATTAATCCATAGATCCATTTAAGCCTCCTCATTACGATGCAGTTACTTCTTTGGCCATACTGAATGGTTATCTTGTAAGTGGGTCTAAGGACCATAATTTAAAACTATGGAATACAAATCCTTCAAATATTAGCTTTAAGTAATAGACACACTACTCAAACGAATAAGTTATCTGTTTAGAGTCAAACAAAGATAATAACCTATTATACGTTGGTCAAAAAGATGGTAAAATAAAGGTTGTGACAACTTAAAACAATAGGTTTAGAGATATTAGTGATATTAACAATGGACTACAGTCAGTAAATTGCATAACAAAAGTATAAAGTACAAGTGCTGAAAATGTTTTTGCTTGTGGAAGTGCTGATAAAGTAATAAAAATTTGGAAACCTACATCTGAGTCATAATACAACTTAGCTCAGCTCAAAAATATGTGTAGCAATGAATTATTGAATGCAAATAATTAACTGACTCCTTTTTAGACATTCTAGAGTGAATCAGCAAATGATATTATAGAGTCTGAATGATAAAACTTAATTTAACAAATAGATGGAAAAGCAAATGATCAAATGAACTAATTTTATTTAATTAAATGCAAATATAAAAAATGAATATATTATATAATTAAAAATAGGTTTCTTAGTAATTATTTATTTTTATTTCTTTCTTTTTTGTTTTTTTGGTTTTTTTCAATATCAAAATATGCTTACTACTTTGATTTTAGAAAACCAGTAGGATTTACCTCTTTTTTTATTTAGTGGTTTAATAAATTTGAATTTCTAGCTTGCAAATAAATTTTAAATAAATTAAATAAGAAAGCTTTAATCTTACATTTAGAACTGTAATTCTGCAAACTATTACAAATTTTTATGGAAATAAATTTCTATCATATTTTATATCGAAATTCATTTTTATGTTTTAAGCCTTACTGGGCTACGAATACAATTTATGGATTTACAATAAATTACCAAAAATATTTCTGTTAGTAATATTAAAAAAGTATATTAGTAAAGTTAATATAAAAAATTAATCCATTCAAAAAAATAAGTTGTTTTTTAATAATCTTTGTTTTGAAAATTAATCAAGATTAAAAAAAATAAAAAGTTATCAAAGTATATAGAAAAGTAATATGCAAATATTTTCACCTTAAATTTTCATTAATTTAGACTATTCTAGATAGTTTTTAAAAATCTTTTCATTAAGCTTAAGGCTAATTTTTGAGAAAAAGCATTTTTGGTAAATTAATGAGAAAAAAGGAATAAATACACTTTTAATGACCTAAATTTTGATATTTCCTATTCTAATTGAAAAAATTGTATATTTTATTTAGTTCATGCATTTCAACATTTATTTTAAAAGGGTTATTTTTTTTATTTAGTGTAAACTATCTTTATTCAAGTTTTAAAATTAAAAGCAAGTCAGTATAAATCAATTTGTTACATTTAGTTAATTAGTTTGAGTTGAGTATATTATTTGGCTATTCAAGTAGTTTTATTCTTCTTGATAAATTAACTGATTATGGTTCAATTTGTTAAATTTTAAATTATTTAAAAATCAGTAGAAATTTATTTTGAATCAGTAAATAGATAGAAACTGAAAATTTATTATTTATAATTATAACAGCTATCAAAGAAAATTTTTTAATTTTAACAAAAATAAATAAATAAATATTTAAAATATTGAGATAATTTCCATTAATACAAAAAAATTTGATAAATGCTTGTGAATACTTTGAATTAAATAATAATTATTATGAGTTTTAACCATTAATTATTTTTTGCAATCAAACTATTTAATATTTTGTTAATAATTTTTCAGAATTTAGTATATTAATAAATCTTCAATTTTATATTAAATGAAATTTGTTAGTAAATTCTTTTTTTTCAAATTAGAGTGATTTCAAGAAAGAAGATATTAAGATAAATAGCTAGTAGCTGACTATCTTTAAATAAATTATTATTTTGAAAAATATTTGAAAATGTACTGATTTCTAAAGCATGAATTTTATATTATTTTTTTAAAAAAGGTCTTGTTATCTATTTTAGTAAATTTTATAAGGTTGTTAATATTTTGTTTAAGATATGGTAAGAATAAAGTAGTAATATAAAAGATGTAATTACAAAATACTGATTTTTTAATCAAAATCAAAATAATTTTATCTATTGTAATTATAATAAGTAAAATAAGTATATATAATATCAGAAAAAGTTTGAATTTTGATTAAATTCAAGAAGATGAAGTTTTGTATGATGATTGGTGATACTCATTATTATTATTATTGTTATTATTATTATTATTATGAATAGAATTTATTAATGAATTATTCAGCTTCGATTGTGTAATGAAAGTCATCTAACTTAAATTTTTCAATGACTGCTTATGGAGTCAGATACCTTTAGCGATGAACACTATCAATTAATTTTTAATTTCCTTCTAATAATCTCACTTCTAAGAAATCACTAAGTACGTGGCCAGGTATAATTTCAAAGGGTTAGAGATTAATACGCTTTATTGTTGTTGTAAGTGGGATTTCAAAATCATCGTAAGTTACCATGCTCATGGTAAAAGATGTGCCACCTTCAAATATCACACGAGATAAATCTATGATTCCCTTAGCATCCATATAGTGAGGTAGTCCCCAACGAGACATAAATTAGCTCATGATATCAAGATTTTGAGATCCTATAAATAAATTACAGAAGGAAGTATTGCCTCCTACAAAATGCTATTTAACTGTTAAAGTATAAGGATCTACTTTCTTGTAATGCAGAGCAATAACTTTGTTTTAATCTAACTTATTTATAATGTCAAAAGCTTTTTTTAAAGAGAGTTAGTGGTTTTATGCCACAACTTCACGAATTTTTTATTCATCATTATTGTAGTGATTAAGCACCTTGTTTTTAAATTCTTGTTATCCACTTAGCTAAACAGAATATTTTTTAGATAAAAATTCTGAAATAAGTCTTGCTTCGTATGTGTTTAATCTATCAAGCATATGGACAGCAGCATTTACATCAGTTGTTCCATTATAAGTATCATCCAGCTAAGCGAGGCAATAATTATTTCCCTTAAATACTTGCACAGGAGGCCTAAAGTAATTTATAGGACAACAAGAAGTTTTAATCTTTTCTATGTCAAGATCTGTAAATACATCTTTACAAACGCACATATCACCATAGAATAAGAAATTGAATTATTCATCTATCAGCTTGTATAGGCTCTATTTGTATTCAGCTTTTTGTTGAATGCGGATAGGCTTGAATTTCCTCTTTTACTTTAGTACACTTAAGGCTTCTTCTTCACTTTTTTTCTTTTCTTCATTTTTTCTTCTCTTTTCTAAAATGTATTATTTTTTCTTGTTTTCATATTCCTTTTTATTCAAATAGTGGAAGTTATCTGAAACGGGTTCATCCTCTTCGAAGATATTGTTTGATAGTCCCTCTTTTTTATTCTTTTACTTCAATTTTTCAAAGTAAATATATAAAGAATTATATTGAGTTTCTATAAAATTTTGATTGTCATCTTTTTTTTCTTCAATTTTCTTTCTTTTAATTATAAATGGCTGCACAATACATTAATCTGCATCAGATTTCGTGATCAATCCATTTTAAAATCCATATTTTTAAGTGCTAGCTTACTTTTATTATTATAATTATTATTATTATTATTATTCGACAAATTTAGCATCAAACAAAAATCGATTATCTTCCGAATAATTTTAAGCAGAGTAAGACACTTCAAATGATTTATCTTCTAAATAGGGAGAAGAGACAAAATGTTACACTATTTCTTGATTAGAATAACCCTCAGTTTCGTTGGAATTAAATATATTTTCTGCGCTGTTATTTTGTTAATTTAAAGAAATTGAGTTATTAATGTATGAGTGGTAGTCAAAACCAGTGCAATCATCTAGTTTTTCGTAAAACAAACTAAAACATTCTTTTGAGGAATGATCCATTAATTCGTTATTATTTAAATCAGGAGAAGATGATTCTTCATCATTTAAAAATGATTTGGATTAACTGTTCATTTTATTTAACTTATACTTAGCAGTTATTTAACAAGTATTTTTTATATATGCTTTAGACCAGAAACTTTTTTATAATTTAGACTGTTTTTTAATTACTTTTTTTTTGTTAAAATCTTAATTTTGCAGAAGGTATGTAAAATATTTAGATTCAATATAGAATGTTTTGGGACTATCAAGACTATAAGGATTTTGAATATTAAAGTAATTTGTAAATCAAAAATTTTGTTACTTGTTTTTATATTGGATGAGATATATTAAAAATACAAACTAAATTTATTGAAATTACGCAGCAGGGTAATAATGAGGATTAATCTTTCTAAAGAAAGAGAGACAGATTACTATAATTTGAATACTTTTTTTAAAAATTTTGCATCTCATATTTTTGATGAATTTGAACAAAATCAACCTAATTTTGATTTAAAATTCTTTATATTTTCTATAAAAGTTCTATTCAAAACTATTGCATGATCCACAATTATCTTTACATTTACTCCTAACGCTCATTTGTTCATTACTAACACTCAAGTTAAATTCATTTACCATAATTTACTAGGACATTTTTACAGAAAAATGAAATAAACACTAAAATAAAAATTATTAATTCTGTTATTTTAACTTATTCTGAAGAATCTTTAATTTATAAACAATATAAATAACTGAATAACTATAAAAAAATATTCACAAAATAGCAAAGATGACAAACTAAAGGTTGACGTACTTTAATTTTGATTTATATTTTAGATAATTGTTTGTTTATCTATTTAATATTACTATAAAAGATATAAAAATATTTATTATTTGATTCTTTATTTTCATTAATTGTCTTTATCGATTCTGATTATTTATGACCCTTATCAGGCAATTAGTTACCTAATCTGAAAAATATAATAAATCATGGTAAAATTTTTCTTCTCGTTCTAGACCTTTAATAAATAAGTGAATAAGTTTAAAGCTCTATTAGCTTTGATTAATTTATTATTACTTTTTGTTACTTTGTTACTTGTGTAGCATACTTAACTTCTAATTTTTAATGTTTTTTTGGTATGATAAAAGCAAGAAAGAAAAAAAATACTAATGAGAAGTTTTAATCTAAATATTTTAGATAGAATTAACATTTTTAATTAGGAAATGAAAAAAACTTTTTTTTTTGATCAATTTTAATCGTACTTTTCTACTTGTATCTCTTTACACTTTCCAATTTTAAAATTTATTTATTGATTAATTAAAATTGTCTAAGCTTCTAAAAGCAACCCATTTTACTATTAAGCTTGATTATATACATTTTTAGTAATTGATTTGAAATAAAAATAAAATGAAAATTGATGGTTTTTATTGTGTTATAATTTAGGTTATATTTTTCGGATACAAAAGATTAATAAATATGTATAAATTTTTACTTTATTATTAAAGCTAATAAATAGTTTTTAATATAAGGTACATTGATTTACCTAATTCTTTTTTAATTTAAATTAAAGATAAAATTACCTTTATTAGTAAAATATATATAATTAGTTTTTTACTTCCTTATTATTTGGTTTTTCCTCGTTGTTTATTCTTTTATTAACTTATTTGAATATATAAATTTAATAATATTTTCTATTTATTAATGTTAGAAGTGATTGCTGCAAAAAGCATTTGCAAAATCATGAAAATAATATTCTGACAAATATTACATAAATTCATGATTTAATTTAAACGATGGCGTCACCAAGAGAATTAGTGTGTAATCTCTTTAACTCTTTATGCCTATTATTAATAATTTAGAGCATTAAAAGCTTTGCATACACTAGTTATTCTCTTTAAAGCGACTACTATAAGAAAATACTACCTCATCTTTGAATTCAAGCAAATTAAAATTTTGTATGTTGATGATTTTCAATATACTTTCTAACAAATTTATTTCTAAATTGAGGTTAGAGGAAGAGATATTTAATTATATGTTTTAGTTGTGGTTGTGCCAAAAGCAACGCCATCGTTTTGCGATTCAGAGATTGAAGCATGATTTTCTTAATTGAGAATCTGAAGAAGAATCAGATGTAGGAGGATTAGTTTTTGATTTTTTATTTTTCTTGTAAAATTTATTAACAAAGGCTTCTGCCTCTAAGGTATATCCTAAATCTTCAATTTTCAAGTAAGTTTCCATTTGGTTAGTTTCAGTACGAATTTAGGCTACACTTTGATAAACTTTAGGGTTGAACTTCAACTCTCTCATTTCGAATTTATCTCCAACAGAGAGACCAGGAGCAATTTCTAGTTAGTGGAGAGGAACAAACTCTCTGACACCTTCAAAGGGAAGGACTTCATCGTCAAAAGTAACTAAATTTGAGAAATATGAATTTTTGGATTAGAATTTTGAGTACAAAACATTAAGGACACCAGAGACATCATTAAAATGAGGGAAACTATATCGTTAACAGTACTGCCTCATTAATGTGATATCGTTTTAGCCAAGGAATGCTTCAGTAAATTTGGTGTTACCTCCAACAAAGAATAGTTTATTTGTTCCTGCTTCATAGTCGAACTTCATGTAAAGGAAAACATATGCCTTGTTTTTATCAGCTTTTTCCATAGCTTCATGAGCAATTTTAAGTGAATTCAAGTGATTAGCTTTTACCTACTCTATCAACTACTCTTTGTTAAAGGCATTATTTAAATTAGTTCTGATCAACTGCAGCTAATTAATGTAGTTTTAGTAATTCATTATAAATGATGATATTTCAAAAGCTTATTAGTTTTATAAAAGTTTTAGCATAGTTACAGGAGCTAAAATATCAGTAATACCATTATAGGATTAGTTGAGAGTGCAAATAACATAGTTCTTACCAGTTTATACAGAAACTTAAGGGCGATAATTATGTAATGGGCAATAGGCTTCCACTTAAGAAGAGTTTTGTTTTAAAAACACACCTCTATCTACTGTGAAATCTCCAGCGAGCATGAAACATGTTTTATCATCTAGATTTCTCAAAAACAATTCCGAGTAGTTAGCAACTCTGCTAACTCTAAAATGTGAACCTCTGTTTCTGGTAATTGTAAAGGGTTTTATTTTTTATACTTTATTTGAGAAATTAAACTCTAAAGAGCACTAATTCTTTTATCTGCCAGTATTATCTTCGTTATCATCACTTATTTCATAATCTTCTTCATTTTTTTTTGTGACTATATTATCAAATTAAAATGAAGTGACTCTTGTTAAAAGTGCATTTAAATCAGTAGTATCAAATGCTTCCTAAGGTGAAGATAAGAAAGAGTTATAATCTTGATTTTTAACTTAGAAGTCAGCTAAGAGGGATAAAGTTTATTATGAAGTGTGCATTTTTATAATTTTTTTTGAGTTGATGAGTTTGATTATTTCTTAATTTATCTAGTTAATTCAATTTTGATAATTTATTGACAAAAATAAATATAAATCAATGCAAAATTGCAAATTCCTTAATACCAAACAAACAAACAAACATACATACATACAATTTATCAATCAATCAAACAAGCAAAATAAATATCAAAATCCAATTTGAAACTTTAGATATATCATCAATCTATATTTTAAAGTTATTTATTATCACTTATGAGTAAATTAAAAATTTCGAAAAATGTCCTAAATCTACATTCTAATTCTTTTACAAAAAAAATAACACCTTATCAAAATATTATTATTTCTGATGACTATCTTTGAATATTTAATACTAATAATGCATCATTATTTTATAAATAAATTTAGATTTATTATTTAAACAAATATTTAAGGGCGCAGCATCCAAATACAAAAGCATTAACTTTATAAAAGTCATTGCTAATAAATTTTGTAAACAAATTAAAAATTATTTACTATAAAATTATTTCTCAGATTCAATTATCATAGAATTTTTCTCATAAAACACAAAATATAAGTAACAAATAAGTTAATTTTTATAATTTTCAGAATACTTTATGCTTATTTAATACATAATTTTTAGTTTTTGATGTAAAATTTTCACCCACATTTAGGCAAATGGGTTAAAATTAATTATTCTTTTACATAAATTTTACCTTTATATTAAATAAGACCTAAATCATATAGAAAAATATCATTTTTTATTTAATGAAATCTCATCTTTTAAAAGATTAATTTTTTTAATTCTCAAACTAATCAGATTTATAAATTTATTCTTAATATTAAATATTGTCTAGCTATTGTAGAAGGAGTAAACCTAATAGCCACTAAGTATAAACAAAATATGACTAATTAATATTTTACTTACTTTTTAAGCGGTATATTTGTAAGTTTAGGTTAAATTTAATCTTTAAAAAATTAATCTAGTTTTAAAAGAAAAAAAATTATGCTTAAAAATAATTTAAAATAATTCTTAATTTAAAATTTATTTATTAGTTTATTAACAATTTTTTAAGTTTTTCCATTTATACAGGATTCATTTTTTATATAATTTAAATAAAATTAAATATAATGTTAGTAGATATTGTTGTAAACTATAAATATCAATTGATTCAATTCAATTTAAGCTAAGTATTTAATTAATAAGATTTGGGTAGCCTTTTATTTTTCTATTTATAAAAAAGAAGATAATTTTAGTTTTGTTAAATATTATTTTACATTACTAATCAATTATTTTGAAAATTATTTTAAGTCTGAATTTTGTAATTTCTATTTTCAAATAGATGTAATTAATTAAAACTCTAAATTAAAATATTGGCAAAGAGTAATTTATTTTTAAATGATAAATAAATACCTTTCAATCTAAAAATATATAGTTCTTTGGATAGTAAAGATAAAATACACTCTTCGATTGTGAGAGAATTTCATCTAAATATATTTGATTCATGTTTTTAAGAATAGAAGTTTATTTTTTAAATTTTATAAAATAGAAAAAAAAAATAACTTATTAACTCTATTATTATTAGTATAAAAATAATTTTAGTTATGAGGTTTATTTTTCTGATTCATAACATTAAAAAATTAAAAATTCAAGTTTTATAATAACCAAACTGATTGTTGACAGTAAATTCTTTTATATATAAAACTCTACTTTTAGTTAAAAATTGGATATTTACAATAGATATGATTGGTTTATTATATGAATTTAAATTAATTATAGAAGAATAACTAAAAACAAGTTTTACACTCACTTTCAAGAAATTCTAATGAAAATTAATGCTTTTTTAATATTTTTTCTCTTGGATAAATCTTTATAAAAATAAGATTATTTTTAAACATTAGTTTTTTTAAATCAATTAGATCAATATTAAGATGTTTTCAAAATGGCAATATATTGAAATTTAAAATAGATAAACAAAAGGCTTTCCATTAAGTGTTTAATTTTAAATTATATTTAGCTATTGTTTTTTGACATGATATATGTGTTATTTAAATAAATTATTTAAAAAATAAACAATAAAAATGGCTCTGGTGGTTTTTTCAATAATAAACAAAATTTAAAGCTGTATACACAAAGAAGTGTAGTTTGTATTGATGTATGATCATAAAAAAATATTGTTTTATTAAAGAATGATCAAAGGTTAATAGAAAACTTGATATTTTTATTCATTAACGCTTTCTCCATATCATTATTTACGCTTTAAACGAAAAATAAAAAATAAATATGAAACAGTACTATGAGTATAAATGCTTCATCCTAATTCATTCTATTTCATTAGCAAGGATAGATGAAAACAGGGAGAGAAGTTAACTGATTTATATATTTATTTTTTATTTTGTATAAAAAAACAAAAACCAAAGTTAGTTAGATAGATAGATTGATAGATAGATAGAGATAGGTTAGGAGGCTTTTTGAAAAAAAAATAATAAGAAAGTTTTAAATTATATTAAGGCAATATATGGATAAGATTATTAAAAATGACTAATTAATTTACTTATAAAGTATAAAGATGAACAGAGATAAAGAAATAAAAATTGAATCATAACTCAATTTTAGTAATAAATTTTGAATATAATTAGAATTTGAGTTCTTATTTATTTTTATTAATTGAATGAAGATGTTTTTTTTTAAGAAAATAAAATTCTGAATAATTTTAAAGAAATTATTTAGTTAGTTAGTTGATTAATGTTATTATTTTAGTACCTCAATATTGAAAATTATTAATGATTTAAATTATTAAATTATACTCTTTAGTCTTATTTAATTCATATTTAGACAGCATAGCCAGGAGGCTAGAGATAAAAGAGTATTTTTTAAGTAAGAAAGACAAATAGAAATGAACCAGCGATTTTTGCTTTTAAGATTATTAATTTATTGGTATTTTTTTCACTTTGAGTAGAATTTTATTGTGTCGAGAAGAGATGAGTCGGAGTAACTTCGAAGCAGAAAAACAATGTAAAAAATATGGTATCTAACATCTACAATTTTAAGGCTCTGCTTAAGCCAATCAACTGCGTATACTTCAAGATAGTATTTGAAAAGGATACCAAAACGATCATTCAGTATGAGATCTTTGACAAGAGAATTGTTAATGTTTCTCCTTTTAATAAATTTTTTGAATTACTGCCTGAACTAAGCGCATTTTTTTTGATAAATGTCTAAGCACTCAATGATCACTGAATCACCTTCATCAAGGATAAAACGATTAAAGGATCTAATCAAGTTTTTTAGGTAGTTTGATTTTTATTGTTCTCTAAAAACTTCAAGACACTCAGAACTAGGCATTTCTTAATAAGTAACCAAATACTTATCTATTTTTTATTAGCGAGTTTCTGAAGAATATGATGAAGCTGACTTGCTCATACAAGGCGAAATATCCATAAAAGATTCTGTTTCTTAATTGGAATTGGAGGTATATTAGTCGAAATTAAGAGAGATATTTTCTTTGCTTAAGCTCATTTTATTTAAAGATATTTTGGTAATTATATTTGATATTTTTTATTGAAAGGGTTTTATTATAAATAATTTTAATAAATATTCTATTCTTTTAAATAAAATAGCTTGTTTTCGTTTGATTGATTTAGTTATTTATTTTTAGTTGCTGCCAATATTTTTATTAAGATTTTATTTTTTTAATTGTTATAAATGTTTGTTTTTATTAATTATTTATCAATTTAAGAACCAATTTACATCATTTCAATTTTTTCGATAAATTGGCTATGACGATATGACGATTAAAGTTGAATGAATAACTCTTTTTTATTTTTCTTTTGGTGAATTCGAAATAAAACACTCGTTTACTTAGTGATATTAATTATATATCAGTAATAGCTAAAGCTGAAAATTTAATTAATCTTATGATTTTTTTAAATTAAAAAATAAATCAGATAGATAATTAGATACTCACCCCTTGAATTAAATAATTGCTTTAATTTCAAACTATTCTCCTTAAGGCAAACTATCTTAAACCAGCCAATACATTAATAGCTGTTTTTATTTGATAAAAACACTTTCAATGATTGTTACTTACATCATGAAATTAACTATTTTCTAATGCTACGCCAAATTATTATTTTGTATAACAAAATTTTAGTTAGCTTACCTAATTTATTCTATGCAACAAACAGATAGTTCACGATAAAAGACAAGCGTCATAATTTTCTTTTTTTTACATTTTTATTATTTTAGCCTTCCACCTAAAATTTCATATGAATAAATTAAGTAATTTTTAATAAAATAAATTTTATTAAGCAATTTTAGATTAGTTCTTTTTCAAATAAAACAAACTTTTATATAAAATATTATAAATATTAAAATTTTTATATGGTTTCTCAATAAAAAGCAATCTCAAATAGAAATGTGTAAAATACTAATTATATTTACTAAATGCTTCAAGTATAAAAAATATTTTATCTAAAGAAATCATTATGATAATTTATATGAGTATATTTGATTGTTGTTATATTTATAATTATATCTCAGTCAAAAACAAACATTAAATCCATTAAAAAAATGACGTGCTTTCTCTAAAAAATATTTATTTTTTATTTAAAATAAAAATATATTCTTCAGGTCAAATAAGCTATGATTGAATAGTAGTGTAAATAGAATTTTTTTTTCTTTAATCTTTTTTATTTTAAGTTTTTTACTATCTTCTCAATATCTTTTATAAATTATATTTGTTTTCTATAATTTATTTTTAAATAGTCCTTGAGTTATAAGCCAAACTTTTAAAACTGAAAACATTATTGTTGAATGAGAAAGAAATTATTTAGTGATAAATAATTCAGCAAACTAATTTCAATAAAAAGGTTTACTCTTTTAGAAGTAAGACCTAAAATGATTTATTCATAAATACTCTTATTTTAATAAAATTAAATTCAAGAAAAACAATTAATCAATTGGATAAAATAAAATTATCTTTCAATTTGACATCGATTACAGTTGCTGCTTCTAAGATTTTAAATATAGAAAATTGATTTAATTTTATGATCAATATTTTGAAATTAAAATGTAATATCATATAAATTAGGATATTAATGTATTTAAATAAAAAAATAAGCAAATTAGTTTTTTAAATGAGATTACAAAATTAAATTTTTTAAAAGCTTTATTTTATTGTGAAAATTTAAATATATTTTTCCTTTTTAGGTTTAAATATTTATTATAATTAATATAAGTGTAACAATTAAAAATTTTAGTATATTTATTCACATAAATTCAATATTTTGAAGTTAATAAAATAAATTGATATTTAATTATCAATGATTAGATAGCTTGTTAATTTAAAGCAAAATACTATTAAACAGGTCTAAATGAAATATATATTTTTATTTGATAATTTGATAATAATATTGAATTTTATAACAAATTATCATTAAAAAATGTATTATTAAAACCTAAAAAAATTTTTATTTTATATTATTTTATGTAATCAATTATTTGAATTGATATTTTAATGGATTTTTATCAAGCAGTTTTTAACACTCCATCTTGATAGAATCCTTCATAAACTATTTAATCATTTTAGTCTAATATATAACATTTGCCTTATGCTTTGCCTTTTATAAAATACCCATAAAATCTAAAATTGTTTTATAGTAAAATAACTCCTTCTCCTTCCAAATCATTTTTGTAAAACTCAGCTACGCTTTGTATTTACGAAAAATCATCTGAATCAATTTCGTTTTATAATTAATTTTAAAAATTATTTCCTAGTTTGATTGATTGATTAGATAAATTATTATTTAAGTATTCGCTTTATTAACTGTTAAGATATTATAGATTCTAGCATTAGATTGAATAAATTTGTTATTGATAAGAATTCATTTCATTTTAGTCAATTTTAGATCTCTTTATACTTTAATTGCAATTTAGTTTATTTTACTCTTCTTCACTTTTTTATTGATTACAGTTAACCTATTTTATTAAGAGAAAAATTTAAGTAAATAGATTGATTCTGTAAGAATAAAATGAATATTAATCATCATTGATAACAGCAATATAAATATTTTTAAATTTTGCTAGTTTTTTAAAAAAATGCTTTTATGTTTGATAATATATCCATTTTTTAGGCAATTTTTGATGTTTTAATATTATTAGTTTACATTGACAGAATTACTTTTTAAGGGGAAAATATTTGTATTTAACTCTTTCTTCACTAATTCAGGGCTTCGCACTTAGGAGTATAGTTGTTGCCTTTCAAAGTTTTAGTTTATTTTCATTTGGTTATTTTCAAATTAAAAATCTGAGTTTTATCTTATGCCATCAACTGACTCTATAATCACACTTCCATCTAATTAAATTAAAAAATTCCTCATATTTTTCAAATTTTAAATTAATTTTTATTTTTACTGCTTTGCAATTAATCTCTGAAGCTTATTTTATTACTTTCATAAATTATTATGCTTTCCATTTAGTGACGTGATTAATCTATTTAGCTTTAACGCCTTTCTAAAAATTAATTTTTTTATATATCATTTAACTAATTCATTTATCGTTCTCTGCATGAGCTGTCATTTTCAGTAATTTACACACTTTAAATTAGAGAGTAATTTTATGTGGGAATAAAAACTGATTTAGTTCTCTCTTCCAATTCATTTTATTTTCCCATAAGGAATTTATTTGCCTTACCCTAATTATTAAATTAACTCTTAATATTGCATAATAATAAAAGCAAATAATTAAATACTATCCCAAAATTATTATCAATTTCTAATTATTTTTATTGCAATTGATTTTTTTGCAAATTAAATTAATCTTTACAATTTGTGTGCTACGTTTGTTATTAGCTATCAATTTAACCTAAATTTTAATTACACTTATTGTTCTCTTAAATTAAAATTTTAGGGCTAGGTTATTAATTTTCTATTTTAATAAATTCCTTTTTACCAAGGATATAGCAATCTTTAATTGAGGTCTATTTTTATTAAGAACACTATTAAGACATTTGGACATCATTTTGTTGTTAAATTGAGCACAGTAAATAATTACTTTTTTATTATTTATATTAATCTACTCTCTCATATTTTTAATGTTAGCAATCATGAAAAATACCTTAATTATCTTTTAAGAAAAGAGTAAATATTTATTCAAAAAATAAATTTCAATAAAGTGCTTAATATTTAGATAAGCTTTAATATAATTTTTTGTATACTTTCTTTTTGATCAGCACTGCTAGAGTAAGATGACATATCACTATTGTTGATTGAAATTTTATATTCTTAAACATTACTTTTAATTGGTTTATTTATAACTCCCAATTTTTCTGCGAGCTCAATAAAATCTGGTCTCTTTTCATCATTTTTAACTAACATTTTACACAAAATTTATGCGAAATCGTAGCTGTACATCTTTTCAACTAAAGATAATTATTAATTTATGAATTATTAACTAGCAGAGTCACTATTTTAATGGAAAGAAATACCTATATTTTAATTAACGCATAAATTTAGCATCAGACATCCAAGCGAAAAAACATTTTCTTTATAAATGTTTGTTGGGTTGATACTCAATTATTTTAATGATTTAGGCTATATTTATGTTTTATTATTGAGTTATGAAGTCTTATTTTTATTTTATATAGGAAGTATAGTATGCTAATCAATTTTGAGTTAAGAGGGATTTTTAAATTTTTCTTTTAAATACTGTTAAGTGAAAAAATGCTCATTGAGTTTTATATTTCCTTCATTTGTAATTAAAATAGATTTTAAGTTTAAATTTTAATAAGCAATTTTGTGAATTTGAAGATATGCTAAAGCAGATACTAAACTTTTTAATATAAAAGTTATTTCTTCTAGTGTAAACAAATGTTATTTTGTTAGAGATCTAAATATATATTCAGAAAGTAGATCACGTTCATAATGCTCAAAAAATAAATTAACTAAAAGCTATTCAGTGCACATCGAATTATGTTCAGCTCGCTAAATTTTTTTAAGCCTGACCAAATTTGTATGTTTTAATTTCTTAAATATTTTCGTCTTTTAGATGAACTGCTCCATCTCTAATTAATCACTAAAAATGAAAGATTAAACAGCGTATAGATGCTTTTAAGCTTTATCTTCAGCTATTATAATTTCTCCTTAAGCACCTTGATTATTTTTTATGTGAACATCGAATTATCTAGATATTGAGTTTATATTATTTTCAACTTACACTGAATTGCTTTAGCAATTTTAATTGCCCATTTTTAATTAGAAAAAACTAGTAATAAGAATATATTCTTTTTTTAAATTTATCAATCAAATAGTGAAAACATTTAGATATAGTAAATTACAGTTAAAAAACTATTACTTAAAAACAAAGAAAGAGTATAATAGTTCTTTGAATAAATTTATTTTTAAAATTTATATTTTTTTCAATTTTCTAAAAATCTTTTAAAAATATCTTAAATAGCTAAATAATATTTATTTTTTTAGAAATAATTTGGCTAAAAAATATTTTTTAAATCTAATTTATTGATATTTTAGTCGTTTTTTTTTTAAATTGCTAAAATTTTTTTGATAAATTCTAAAAAATTGATTAGAAAAGATAAAATATTTATATTTTTATAATAATTTCTTTATGTAAGGAAATTTAGAAAAACTGAATGATAAATATCTAATACTTCAAAAGATATTTTGATAATATTTATTATGAGTTTTTGATTTTCTAACTTTTAAAGATCTAAATTTATATTAGTTAAAAGAGGTTCACAGTTTCTTGTTATTTTTTATTTACTTCTCCACTCTTTTTTGAGAACTATTTGATTTAAGAATTTGTTTAAAGAAATTTGTTAAATAATTTGTAATTATTGCGATACTTTTTGACTACTTTTACCTTTAGGAAATCAAATAACATTATTCAATTAACTCAGAAAGTAAATTTATTTGTTATTATACAGACCAAATTTCTTTTTAATTTGGAAAAAGGGTAACTTAAACAATGAATTTCTTATTTTTAATTCTTAAATAACACAAAAAGCTGTTTGTTGTAAATTTTCAAAAAAGTTAACTCTTTAATTTATAAATAACAAGAATTTTTTCAAGCTTTGTTCTAAATTTCTAAGCATTCGTTTACCATAAAAACTAAATATTTATGCAAAAATTAAAAAAGCACTTAAATAAAAACCTCAAATATGATTGATTATTCTAGAGGCTGGCTTATTCCAAGCATAATTTACTCCTTGTAAATTATTAATTTCGACAATGACTCATAATTTATTTATTCTGAATTAACCTTAGAATTAAGAGCAGCTTTTCTTATTAATCAGTAAGGAAATTCAGATTTTTATCAATGCCTATGTAAAACCCAAACTTAATTGAGAAAAAAAAGATTAGAAAAAATGTAATATGATTCTTTACCATTTATCATCAGAAACCACTAACAAATAAAGGAATTCGAAAAGAGGAAAATTTTTAAAATTTGGATGAAGATATCTCTCAAAAAAAATTTGAGGTAATTTTATAGGTTGATAAAACACAAGATAAAAATAGAAGAAAAAAAAAGATTTATATGCTTGAAAGAAACTTTTAGTTTATATAAATATAAATTGCCTACAAAAATGAATTTTCAAAATGTAAAAAAAATTCAAGAACATTTAATTATCTGTAAACTAGTGAACAGAAATTTCAATATTTTGTTAGAAGAAATAATAAATTTAAAGAATGATAATTCTGTTAGTTTCATTGTCTAAATAACTTTTATTTATTTAGTTAATTAATTTTATGTGATCAAGTCAGACAGTTGGACTTATCTAATTTCCTTATTACTCTTCAAAATAAGGTTTTGAAGGATTAAGAAAGTTAATCTTATGTCCTTACCCAAATGAATCTTAGCCCCATTTCTCACTGACAAATTAAGAAAAAATATTGTTTTTTTAACTAATTATATCGTTGGGTAGAGGGTAAGACATTGTAACATCAATATCAGACCTAAAACTAATTTTTGTTTAACTATTCAAATTTTCTTCATTCTCTTTAAGACTAACTATTTAGTTTTATAATTCGTCCACATCATGTTAATTCTGTTCATTCTACCCGTTCTACAAATAATTAGAAACATTATTTAATTTAAAAGTGTTTCTGCTAGACCTCTGGGTAAAGTTAGAGTTGTGCTTATTAGATTACCTTCTAGAAAACACAGAACCTCTGCTGTGATATTTTGAATAGTTAGACTGCTATTTTCCTAATTCCTCACCATCTTTTTGTTACTCGTACTTATTATATAGAGAATTCAAACTTGAAGTTTCTACTTTATTTGACGATTTTATAGTACTACGCTTTGAGCGTTTTTTATTTCTCAAAAAGTTAATATTTTTTTGAATATTCTTATTTTTGTAAGACAATACCTTGTCAACATTATTATGTGGAAAGTAATATGCAAAATTTTTTATCTAATCTATTTCAACAATTATAAACAATTTCTCCTCCATAAGCAAATTAGTAGCAAAATGAGTCAGTTATTTTTCAGTGCCCTACTTTTCAATATTTTTTTCTATATGTTTACTATCAGAGCTTGGAATCCTACTAAGTTTTTTATTTATTTGTCTGTTTTGTGTAATTTAAATAGTTCCTTTTCTTTCACTACTTCTCTTAATTACATCTGGTTAATGTGAAGGAGGAGCAAAGCTTGATGTTATGTTAACCAACATTCCTTCATCTTAAGATAATCTTTATCTAAAAACTGGTTGCTGTGGAAGAAGGGTGTTTCTTTGCTTGCCTTTTCTAACGACTTTCATTGAACTTGTTCTCACATCTTCTTCTTATTCTTGTTTTAAACCTGTAGACATTTAATTCAAGTAGCTATCTCTTTAATTTATTGACGAAACTCCTCCTCCTCCACCACCAATAGATTCAAATTTAAAGTAACTAGGGTTTTCATTCTAAGTCTACTCAAAAGTTTCTAAATGATCATAAAGCTCTTCTATTATTTAATCATTCTCTTCATAATAAATTCTTGCTTGTTAATCTATATCTTATTAAATTGATAATGTTCTTCGATATTTAATCTTATTTATCCTTTGGAAGTCTTTATTTCTTTCGTTAAATCCAAAATTAGCATCTCTGATTACTTTGTGGCGATTTGCAACATAGTGTAAATAGGGACAATCATTTAGTTGATGATTGAAGCTCCTACAAGAGTAGCATCTATAATATACATATTTTTTTTATTTTTTCAATATGAATTAGATGAAATAGCAAAAAATTAAGAACAAAAATAATAAACAATGAAAAATTTATTCAAGAAAAGTAAAAATAATAAAATCTTTATTCAGAAATTCAAAATTATCAGCCTTTGTTCATGACTTAATGTGATTACATCTACATTATACCAGCCTTTGAAGTATTTTTAATCTAAAAATGAAATATTATCCATAATATTTTATGATTACATGTTGGTTAATTTTATATTATGTGTTTTTGAATATAATTAAATTTAATGATTGTGCAAAAGTAAATTAAATCATTAGAAAATTATGGTAGTAATATTCATTATTTAAGCTAAATAAATTTGCCATATTATAATTAATTACCTTAATCCTAGCTTTTAGTAGTCTTTAACGATCATAATTTTATCTCTCAGATAGCAAAATCTTTCATAGTCTTAAGGAAATTCTTACAAAATTTGCAAAAATTCGTCTCTTTTAATCATCAATAGTGTTGTAAATTCTAAACTTCTAACACTCTAAGTCCGATGCAACCCAGTAAAAAATCCAATAGCTCCAAAATTATCTCCTTTTTTAAGCTACTTTAAAGGTTTAAACTATTCTTTTGCGCCTGTTGATATGTCTATGTATATTTCAACACTACCTTTTTCAATGAAGTAAATACATCCTTCATCAGTTTCTCCTTCAAAATAAATAATCTCTTCTGGAGTACACCTAAATTCTTATTTCAATTAAAGCAAAATAGCTCAATAAAATTGGTTTTAAGTTCTTCAATTAATTTTACCTTTAATTAAGGGAACGGTTCTTTTTAAAATTTCTGGGGAAAAATTATCTCTAAACACAGGTGAATCACTCAGCACTAAATGGTTTGCTTCTATTATCAAAGTTTCTTTTAGTGAATCACTTAGCTGGTTGATAATCAAATTTTCTTTTTCTCCATCTTTGTTTGATTCTTCAGTCCAATAATAAAGTAAATACTCTCTAATTTCATACCTTAATTCATTGGAGATGTTTTTATTGTGCATGTATCGAGATATTGTTTGCAGATTCTTTTTGATTTCTTGTTAGTTTTTTCTTAGATCTTAGATAAGCGTTCCTATTTCATTAACTGAATACGCAAATACACCACAAGCTGTGGTCATAATAACAATACATGTTCCTATTTCGATATTTGTCATCTAAAAATTTTTATTATAATCATAAAAAAAATATCAAAAATAAAATCGCCATAATTTTATTTTATAAATCATAAAATATTTTGATTTTTTAATTATCTGAATTTTTTAATAAAATTAATTTGATTTGGTATTTTGGATTTCATTTAAGATTTTTAAAAATTTTCAAGTTTTGTATCAAGAAAATTTAATTACATTTAATAAATTATAAAATCATAAAATTAAAATTAAAGAATTTACTGGTGTAATATCTCCGTAACCAACAGTTATCATTGTTAAAGTGATAAAGTAATAAGAGTTAATGTACTATGTTGGCCAGTCTTAATTTTCAATACCACGTTTAACAAGCCAGTTTTAATCACTTTACGCTCTTCCAATTAGTAACCATAAGCAAGCAAAATAATGAGAAACGAGTAAGTGAACTATAAGTAGTTTAAATAGTTGCATATATGAACTGATTGAAGAAACAAGATGAAATTAATCTTATATTTTTCCTATTATAGAATACATCCTATTTAACTTGATTAAAAAGACTAAAAATATAAATCTCAATATAGTATAGTCAAATTAAACTATAAATAGATCGATAGTAATTGGTAAAATAGGTATTAAGTCTAGTAAGAACGATGTTTAAAGATATTTTAAAATTATAATTCTTCTATCTACAATTTGTTTACCTTATTCATAGTATGTTGTATTCATATTTACAAGAATATCAAATAGTAAAAGAAAATACATCAAATAGGCAAAAAAAGGATGTATAATATCATAAAATGCAATATTAAATGTGATATAAAGAGGCAAGAAGCCGTTAAATGCCATAATAACTATCATTTATAAAATATCCCAAATCAAACGGAATTTTCCACTAATAGAAAATAGTGGTATGCTCTTTAAAAACGTTATTATCATATTTTTATTTTTTTAAGCATCATATTAATTCATTAACTTAAGCTCTGATTAGTAAAATCCCTCTTCATTATTTCCTATTCTTTGCGATACCATTTCCAAATGATTACCTCCTTTATAATTGTCTATACTCCAAAAATCTTTTTTTTCATTTTGAAACTCTATCGTTTTATCACTTAACAAATTGTAATGCCACGAATTTAATACTTTCATCATTCTACTTGGCATAAACTTTCTCCATTATTTAAAATAATTTTTAGCTTTTAGCATCATCAATAAATCTTTAAATTTATTTCCCTCTTTTTTTTAACTATTAGCTTAGATATTTTACTCATTTTCTTCATCAACTTATTTCAATTCAATAATTTGATCTACTGCAAATCCTTATTTTGTTCCTTTTAGAGTTGCTAATGTGTTTTTATTTGACGTAATACGCCTCTTTACATGCGAATCTATCTTTTTAATCTTGTCACTGTTATCATTTATATTTGCAACAGTCTTTTAATTATCTGTAATCTGACTATTATCAAACATCTACTAAGTTTTTTTGAACGGATTGTTAATTATTGATATATTTTCTATATATGAAGGCGTATTTAAAATGTTAGAAGATGACATATTCTTGTTTAATTTTAAGGAAGTAAGCTACATTTTTTCAGCGCTTCTAACTATACTTAGATTTATAATTATACTTTTGTATCAAGCTTATTTGAATAAAATAGATTATTATTAATTGAATATGGCTTTGCTACTTAATTATAAGCTAATTGAATGATTAAAAATATTCAAAGTTTTCAATTTTTTAATGATTAAAAAATTCTTTTAACTTATATTTTTGTTAAGTGGTATAGATAAAAATATTTGCACTCATAATATAAGGATTGGATAGCATAAAAATTTAAGATTTATTTTATAATCTCATTATTTTATGAAAATTGTATTGTTTCTTAGTTAGCCATTAGATTTGGAGACTACTTACTATCTAATAGAACTATTTTTTTTTTTGCATATAAGGATAACCTATCAACCAACACAAACAATATTTTCTTTTCTTTTTTTAACTAATAAAAAAATATTCTTTTAAAAAATCAACTAATTAATCGAAATCATTCAAAGAAATTTTATCAGCCTACCCTAATTATTGATTGCTTAATAAAATTAACTTGAATAATCTATTATTCAAATCATAAATTAATCAAAGTAGATTTTCTTTCTATAATTTAAAATTAATCTATGCTAATTGATAAATAAAATAATTTACATAATTATAGCTTTCATAAAAAAAATAATTAAATGATTTGAGATTTTTAAGTGAAAATAATAAAAATAATAATAGAATATTTATTTATAAAGAATACTTTTATTTGAAAACAAAAGTAGTTAAATAAAAAAAAATATTTAATTATAATTAATTTTATATATGTATATATTAATATAGTTGTAAGTTGGTTGTTAAAGCTAGGCAGATTTGTAGATTTTTCAATTGGATTTATCACTTTAATTCTAGAGTTAATTGTCGATCTTTAATGAATTACTTTCTTCATTGTTTTTAGCATTGTTATAAACTGGAGCAGTCGAAACTCCTTCATAAACTAATTTTGGATATTTACTTTCTAGTTTCTTAACAATAATTTTGACGATATATTTTTCATAAATTATATTAATTAGGCTGTTTAAAATAATAAATCCTAATACTGCCCATCTCCATTTATAAACCATTTCTGTGATAATGGTAGTTCCATCTACATTGGTGAGTTATGGATATAACATAAAGAAATCAACTACATCATATTATTCAGTATAGAGCATATAGATACTTAAAGCTGTAATAAGGGTCAAATATGTTGTGAAATATCTATTTGTATAGAATGGTTTCTTATGCACAGAACCTAAAGAGAATGCAATTATACAAGTGATGTACTAAAAGTTAGAAATCCAATAAAGAACAGTATTATCAAAAGAGTTTTGCAATAAATCACTTGGACTCATTCCGCTTTCATTCTAAAAAGTGATTGGGTCAATATACCAAGACTATGTACTAGTTACAGCTACCACAATTATTTAAAAACATAACTAAACTATACCAAGACCAGTGATAGATATAACGTTTGGAGGAGAAAAGAGACGATGAGTAGGTTATTCAGTATTTAATTTGTCAGAAGCTTCAGTCAGACCAAGCAAGAAAGCAAGTGGGAAAATAATGAAAAGATCCCAATAAAGAAATTAGAAATCAGATGGAACAGAACCTCTTTGATACAGAATGGCTGTAGTGGTAACTTAAATCATACTGTAAAGTGCCATAAATTTGAAACACTGGAATGAAGTAGTCAAACAGCATCTTCCTTCACGGAGAGCATATTCTGCTGCACTTATATTTAAAATTTTACTTGTGAAAGAAGCAGCAATAGAGGCTTCAGCTTCTCCTAAAGAGATACCCATATCAGCATCCTTAAGAGCAGAGCAGTCATTAGCACCATCACCACACATACCAATAAATGTATATCCTTTTTTGTTTGCATATTTCTACATTAGTCTAATTAGGGTTTATTTTTAGTTTGGTTTCATTCTAGCATAAACCTTACACAAATAAAGAAGGGTACTTATTGTTTAAATTTTATTATTTTCTGCATTTTCATCGAAGAACTTTTCAAAGAAGTTACCTGTGATAACCAATTCTATATTTTTAGTTTATAAGATGGTATCTAAATTTTCGATTTCATTTGATACTCCATTTACTTCGCAGAGGATTCTGTGGTTACTATAATCAAGAATGTAAGTATTTAAGCTAGGATTTAGTAGTAAACATTATTTAGCTATGTTAAGAGAGGTAATAGGATTATCACCAGTGACCATGTGTATTTAAATTTTAGCTTCTTGGAGTTTTTAGATATTAGGGATTGTTTCTGGTTTTAATTTATTTTCAAAAATTAAATATCCGACATAATTTAGCCCTTGCTCGAGTTAATCCCTTGGAGAGCCGATACTATTGGCATCAATTTTTTTATAGCAAAGAGAAATAACACGATATCCTTACTGAGTGTAGCTCCTTAGCTTTTCAGTATATCCGTTCTCATTATTTCCTTAAGGAATAGATTAAGGATTTGAAATAGTTTTTAATCTTTCTGGTGCTCCTTTTGTTAATAAATAAGTTTCTCCTTGGTATCTGACAATAGTTGACATACGCTCAAACTCTGATTCGAACTAGAAACATTTTAAAACTTCAATTTTTTCATTTGAAGCACTATCATATATCTCTTAAATTACTCCATTTCCTTCCTTTTAAAGTTCCTCTTCAGTCTTATCTGAAATCTTCCATCCAGAATTGTTAAACATTTCTTAATCCAGTGGATCTCCAACTGATTAACCGTTAAAATTTTACAATGTATGGCATGCTCCTATTATTAATCTTTGAACTTTGCTAAGATCCTTTGCCTCACTTACTTCTTTGAATTATCCTTACTCATATGCTGAAACCATCTTAAATGACAGGAGATTTTCAGTTAAAGTTCCTGTCTTATCAAAGCATAATATTCTAACAATACCGCAAATGTTAATCTTTTAGTGATTAATACAGTAAATTTTACAACGAGCCAAACGTCTCATCGAAAAATTAATACCAAAAGAGAGGCATGTAGGAAGAGCTGGAGGGACACTAATGGTAATAAGATCAAAACAACGCAAAAGTACATCTGAAGACTCAATCATTCCGTCATCTAGTTTTTGCATAAATGTTTTCACTGAAGCTAAAAAGGAAATCAAAGCACATAATCCCATAATTAATATGAAAAACAGAGAATCTTTAGAGAACGATATTTAGGAATGCTTTTTAGGATACATGATAGATCTTATAAGGTTACCCCTTAATGTTTCGAATCCAAGTCTAAATGCTTAACATCTTAAATTAGAAGTTTGTAAAATAATACTACCGCTATAGATGATATTTTATTTTATTTCATGGAATTTTTCATTGTCCTGCTAAATAGGTGTCTTAACTATTGGAATACTTTCACCTGTAAGCATGGATTCATTAACTATTGCGCTACCTTGGGTTACTACTAAATCACAGCAAGCTACTTCTCCTTTTTTAAGTTCAATAATATCACCAAAAATAACTTCATTATTCAATATTTCTTTTTTTTCTCCGTTTCTTATTACTTCTACTTTATATCTTTAATAACTGAATTTTTTTAGTCTTAAAAAGTTGGTTCTTTCTTCAAAAATTCCAAACCAATAACCTAAAAATGCACAGCATAAGATAATATATGCGTAGTAAATGTACCCTTCGAAGAACCACAGTGTGCAAGAGCCGATTTAAAAGAAGTAAAATGGAGTAAATAGTTCCAGCATGCACATAACAAACAAACCTTAATCTGGGATATCAGTGCAATTCATTCCATTTTTTTCTTGAGAGACACTTATACGAGAAGCATCAACAACATTATTCTAAGGAAATTGAATAATTTCTGAATTTTTCATATCAAATACATTTTCAAAGAAAGGGATAAACATTTCATCTTAGTAGATATATCTTTAAAAACGATATTAAAAAATTTTACTATTTCTTCCTTTTATTTTGACGAATTTTAAAATTTTTAAATCATCATCAGGACCAAAAACGCAAACTCCTGTAGCTTCTTACTCATTTACTACTTTGAAAAATAGCATAAACCTCCAGATAGGTACCCAATGCAGAACGACTAAACCTAAACCACCAGTAATTAAATAGAACATAATTTCCATTACAAAAACGGTAACTGATTACTTTATGAAGTGAATAGATTATATCTGGCATTCTTCCTAGCAATTAGGATATAATGTAAACTTTACTCCCTTTTTAGGATACACTCTTTTTTAGTGTCCCATACCGATTTGAGTTGATTGTTGATTTATATCAACTACCTCAGCCATTTCTTTTAAGAGATTAATTATATATTTTCTACTTTCTAATTAAGAAATTTTTCAGTTTATATTTATTATAAACTTTTATGTTTTCAGTAAAATTTTTAAATGTACCTAAATCAGAACTATTTAAGTTAATCAAGTGATTAAACAGATGCAAGAATAATTTGGAATTTAAAAACAACATCGAATTAATTGTTCGAATCGAATTAATATTTCGCATCAAATGAAAAAATTGCTTCGGATTAATAAATAATAAACCACTTTTGTATTAAAAATAGAAAAATTAAACAAAAAATTTACTTTTCGTGCAACTTCCCTTTTTACGAGTTTACCCAAAAAAGGATTAACTCAAATCTAAATCTAAAAAAAGAAATATACAAAGAATAATATAAAAAAATAGCAGTTTTTAAAAATAAAATAAATGTCGATTTAAATGATTTAATTTTGGTATATTTATTTTTTAAATATTTTGCATTTTAAATTAAAATATAAGAATGAAAAATTAATAAAATCAATTTGTTCCTTTAGCACCAAAAGATATTTAAAAAGTATTATATTTGAAAAATCTATCTATAATTGTGAAGTTTCATACAACTTTAGACGTCAAATAGGTTGCTATATCAGATAATTTTATTATAATATACATAAAAAATTACGTATTAAGCAGAGATTAATTTTTTTTAAATATAAGCAAAAAAATAAATTAATGATTACAAATTTGATTAATAGTTAACTGATATTGATTTTAGCTGCATATTTTATGAGCTCAGTAAATTTTTAAGATGCGTAAAGTTTAAAACAAATTCATGCTTGCTTTGAAACTCAATAGCATCAATAGAGATATTATTATTATTGAAAAATTTTCAATTATATTTATGTTATAGAAAATGATCATTTAATAAACAAAATTGAAGTTAGTTTAAAAAAGAGGATTTTTCAATTCCGTTATTTTAAATTTGAGAGAAAATGGGAATTTTTTTTTTCTCTAAATCAAATATAATAAATAAACAAAAAATTTATTTAAATTTTGTTGTTTATAAAATAATTACTTGTGTGGTTAATATAGACAAACCTTCATTGCGTTGAGTAGGTCAAAAAGAGTTATTTTAGTAATTAAAAAGTTTTTTTAGACTGCTTATTAAAAATTTTAGATAGATAGATAAATATCAACAAATAAAAATTCAAATAAATAAAATAAGAAATATTAATAGATAAGTAGTTTGATATAAGATTTTCTGATAAATTTTATGAAAATAAAAATAATTTAAAGGCAAATTTTATAAATTTTTAGCATACGCTTTAATTTTTAAATGCTATGATTTTTAGTGTATGAGATAGTTTATCATTTTATTTCTAAAAGAGTAATTTACAATTATATTCTAAATAATCTGATTTAAAATATCCTTTCGTTTTTGAAGTAATAATAAAAAGTGATAGATACCTCGATATTTATATATTTCCTTAAATCCTCATTAACTAAGTACAGTACAAAGGCTGTTCTTCTTCATAAGCGATTTTATAAAAATTTTGTTTAAAAATTATTCTATTTTTTTTGTTTGTTTTAATTAATAACTAAATTTGGTATATAATAATTTTAATAAATTTTAAAAATTTATTTTATTGAATAAAATATTAGATAAAAATATTGAATAGCTTGATTTAGTTAATCAAATCAAGTAACTAAGTAGAGTATATCTCTTTATTTCAATTTATATCAAACTTTAATAATACTTACCTTTAAATCTTGTGTATTTGAATATACTTATCATTATTCTAAAAAGAAAAATGTTTTTAGAATGTTTTTTTGTTTAATATATCAAAGAATAATATTTTTTTTTCTTTTATTGATTTTTTTACTTCGAATTAATATGTTTAAAAAATATATTTTTGAATTTTATTGATTAAAAATATTTTTATTATTAATTTAAATAATATTTTTTAAGTAAAAATCATTTTTGACAGTTAATTTATGCAAAAATTTCATTCAATTATCTATGAATTTTTTAAGTTAGTTCATGAAAACACCTCCAAAACATTACAATAAAGGAATAGAAATAAATTTAAACAATACTTATTTATTTATTGAACTTTTAAACTATTTTATTGATACAGAAAATAAATTAAAAAAAAATAATTATAAATGATATAAAAAATAAGTCATATTAGTTTGTATCATAAGTTATTTAATAAAAATAGGTAGAAATATGAATAAATTTAAGTCAGCATTTAAAATAATTACTTTTGCAATTTTAATAATATACAATAATTAAGATAAACGCTTATCAAAGAGAGAGAAAAACAATATTCAATCAAAAAAAGAGAAAGAAAGCAAGAGTTTTAATTAGAATAGATTATTTAATCTCTTTTTTACATATAGTATTCGAATAATTTCAATTTAAGAAGTAAATTTCTACGTAACATAAATATAAAATATAAAAGGTTTAAGATAAAACTTACTGGATTAGCTTTAACCAACCAGAGACGCATATTTATTTCTTGTTAATAAAAGAATACCCATATAGAGTAAGGTTAAAATATTTTTTTATTTACTTAATTATCTAATTTTAAACTAACAGGTAGTCATTAATACTGAATCTTACTTACTAACTAAGGAAATTTCAATAGTAATTAATAAAAGTCTATAAACTAGAAATAAATGGGTAACTGCACTGAAATGTTTAATAAAAAGAAGAGTATATTTTATTTTTAAGATTTGAACATATAATCTTGTATCACTTATGCCATATTAATTTGTTTTAGAACAATAACTGATTTATTATTTTTCAGCTTTATAAACTAATTAATTATGACTGGTTCATAAGATATGTTTTTATGATTGGCAAAATAAATGAGTTATTTTCTATTGGTTTATGTATTTTTTATTTTATATAGATCATAATTAGAGTCGTATATGTCCTACTTGCAATTAAAATATACCTGGAACGAATGACTTTAATTAGCATTTTGCTTAGTGCTAACGAAACAGAAATCCAATACAACAACATGCACCTAATTAGAACAACAATCGTAATCTTAATCACAGTGTTAGTAATAATAATGACTCTATTTAATAAGAAGGACAAAATTAATTCCCAAATCCCTCCTTAATAAATAACAACCCTAACTAACGCCCTTCGAACTAACCTCAAAATACAAATACGCACTAACATCACTAAAATCGTGGGCTGAGATAAAATTTTGTGTGGACAAAAGTTTACGATGAAAAAGATAAAACAAAATATACTTGGAAACAAGTTGAAGTAGGGTTGATTGTAGAACAAGAGCTCATAAAGTAGTTATCAAACACAGATATTAAAAATTTTTCATTTGAAGAGAAACAGGTAGCATTTTTTATGAATAAAAGATTCTGTATGATAAATTTAATAAATATAAAATCTACTTTAATACTCCAATTATTTAAATAGCGATCTCTCTTTTTACTATATGATAAATAAACTTTAACTTTAAAATTAATTTATATTCAAAACGAATTATTATTGTTGTTGTTAATTGTAATCCAACTACAAAATGATTGAAACGTATTTTATTTTAAATCTTTATTAGATATGGTTTAGATATAAGCTAGAGCAGCTAAGAATACCTTGGACTGAAGGCGCTCATTGGTAAATTGGTTTATGGAGTAAAACACCATTTTGAAGAATATTAATAAACTAGGATGGAGATTCATACAGATAATGTACTTCTTACAAGCTTAACTGCAATAGATTTAGTTGATCTTCATAAAGAAGTCAAAATAAGTATTAATGGAGATAAAGTCTAAGATGCAGGAGGTCTACTAAGAGAATGGATTCACATGATTACAAAAGAAATATTTGATAAAAATACAGGTAAGATTTACTTGAATCATACAAATAAAACTTAATATGAATAAATAATTTAACAAGGACTTTTTAGCCTTGCAGATTCAGAAGAAATCACATATAAAATAAACTAAGATGCAGATAAGTGTGATCATATTATGAATTGCTTTCGACTATTTGGAAAAGTTTTAGGAAAAGCTATATTTGAAAGAATTCCTCTAGAAGCATATGTAGATAAAACATTAGTAAAATAATTACTTGGCCAGCCAGTGACTCTCGATGATATCTATTCGTATGACCAATAAGTAAGATTAAAGTTTAAGTTCAAATTTATAAACAAAATCATTTATAAAAAAACCGTTTTAAAATTCTTTCCACATTCAAAAAGCTAAAATAAATGAAAAAATGAATAACCAAAAGGCTTCCCATAATTATTGTTTTAAAAAAAATAATTTTAGCAATTTTATTTTAAAAAAAGAGAGAAAATCATTTTTGGGATTTGAAAAATTATTTTTTTTTGGTTTTTAAGCCTAAAACTAATAAATTTGTATTTAAAATTAATATTTTTGAATTAAAATTATTAAATTTTATAAAATAAGCTTTATAAATCATGGCTGTACATTAAAAATAATAAATTGAAAGAGGATGACTTTATAGGTTATATGAGCTTTTCTAGAAAGACACCTTAAGGAATGATTGAGATAGATTTGATTGAAAATGGGTAATAAGTAGAAATAAATGAAAAGAATAAACAACAATATATAGATTTATGTATATAATATATTAGCTATAAATCAGTCAAAGATTTTATTGAAAATATTTAAGCAGGATTATATTCAGTATTCGTTTTTTTAAATTTAAATTTTTCTATAAAATAAATGTAATAAATAGGTCGTACCAAAGCATCTATTAGAGATTTTTGATGCTAATGAGTTTGAAATGATTTTGAACGGTCTTCCATTTATAAATGTAGAAGACTGGGAGCAAAATTCAATCTATAAGAATGGATACACAAAAACCCATCATTTAATTCAAGAGTTTTGGAGAATTCTAAGGTCTTTTGATTAGTAAAAACTTGAAAAATTCTTACACTTTTGTACTGGTTCTAGCAGGACTTCTGTTGAGGGATTTAAGTAATTAACTAATTTAAATTAATATATGTTTTTTAAATAAAATAAATAATAATATTAGAAAATTAGAGTCAAATAGAGGCAATTATGCAAAATTTTGTATTGAATAAGTTAAGTATGATTAAAGCAATCCATATCCTAAAGCTCATACATGCTTTAATAGACTAGAACTTCCTTTGTAAGATTAAAATTTTTATTTCGAAGCTAAATATCCTAATAATTATATTTTATAAAATAGATATCCAACAAAAGAATTATTAAATAAATATTTGTAAATAATTGTAAATAATGATTTAGATGGTATATTTGGTATGGAGTAAACGGCTTGCCTTAATCATATTAAGGGATGATACACTATTTTCAATGGAAGATATGTATCTCAAAGCTTAATTATTATTATTATTTTCTTCTTCTCTACTTTTTATTATTTTTCATTTATTATTATTATTTTTTCTTATTTATTGATTACTTATTACTTTTTTACTTACTTATTTACTATTTTCCTATTAAAATATTTAAATTTTATTTTTGATTCAAATTTTATCATAAAAATTTAATGGTAAATTTATTTTAAATAACAACAAATATTCACTAATAGGTCGAATAATTTATTGATTCTTTTATTTTGAGAGTAATTTTTAATACTTTCAAAAATTTAAGAAATACTTTAAGATTTATTTTGTTAAATTTTTTAATAATTTATAATATAAATTTTGCTTACTTTGAAACTAAATATTTTATGTTTCTTTTTTACATCCAAGTGAAAAGGAAGATACATAACATCCAAAAAATTTTCTATAAAATGTATTGAATAAAAAAATATAAAACTATGCATGTCAGAGGATAAATTTTTATTTAATCTACAAAATTAAATATTAGTTTATTTTTTATTATTGTCTTATTTAATTTTAACAATTTTTTAATCCAATTTTTTTTAATTATTCAAAGATAAACAATTTTTAACTTATACCAAAACAAAATATTAAAATAGACTTTTTATTATCATTCGATTAAATAAATTTTTAGAATTGGTTGTAAAATTTAGAATAAATTTAATATATTTATGGCTAAAATACAAATTAATTTAATTTATAATTTTGTTTTTAGATATATCATTTTAAAATTAAAATCAATAATTTTATTTTAAATTATAAAGAAATTACAGTATTTACCAGCCACTATTTTTTCTATGTCAATAGATATTATTCATTCAGAGAGTTATTATTATCATCATTATTTTTTACAAACCAAACAGAAATTTAGTTAAAAACAATAATTAAATTAAAAAGTAAATAATCTATAGAAAACTATTAAAAATGAATTAAAATTCAAGAGATAAGTATTTATCTTTTATGAAATCTTCTGCTGAAGATTAGTACTAAAAGGAACAACAATAATTAAAAATAAAATAACAGTAAAAATAAAAAATTATAAACCATAGAAATGTAGTAATTTTTGGTACAGACGATTAGAAAAAATAGGTTGAGAAGAACCTAAAGAATTAGATTTAGCTATAGTGTGAAATCAAAAGACAAATTGAATCAAAAGATAAAGAGGAATAGCGTAAAAATACAGGAATCGATAGCATTACAAATATGCAAAGAGAAAATTATATAGATAACCAGTATAGAAATCAGATGTTGAAATAAATTCAGAGAGAAAATAAGATTCTCGCTTAGGAAAAGCAAATTAAACAATAAAATGAAAAAAGAGAAAATTAGATGTACAATTAAGATAGATTTTTAGATTACTCAAAAAGAAATTAATATTTCTTTTGATTACATTATTTATTTAAGCAATTTAGAATAATATTATCTAAATTTAATTTTTTATTCCAAGATAAATGAAAATTATTTTATCTTTTTTATCTTTCAAGCATATTTATAGTATCCAGTAATCAATCAATCAATCTTTTTATATTGTTATCAACTTTTAAAATTTATTTTGTTTATTTTTGATTTGCTTTATGATATTTCTTTCCTTTGGATTAAGAAAAACACTATTTTTGTTTTTTAAATGTGTGATTTGTTTAAACATGCTAAAAATCTTAGCTGAAAAAAGGAGTTATTTATTTATTTCTCTATCTTTATTTTTTTGATATTTTTACATTTAATTTACATTGGTTTTAAATGAAAGTATCATTTTTCTATCAATAAATGAAATTTTGAATGTTAGTAAATTCCTAACTAAAATAGGTAGAATTTCTTCTCTTAATTCTGTTTTAATTTTTCTGATTGCTAGAATCGTTTGTTTGCTTGTGAGGCAGAAAATGGTTCTTAATAAAAATATATTTATTATAAAATAACTAAATAAATACTGATGGTATTATTGATTTTTATTTATTTATTTACTTGTTTTTTAGGAAACTAAATAGTCTTTTTTGAAAGTATACATTTACTTAAAGTTGACTCGAATTAAGGAATGAGTTACAAAGTGAATAATATATATTAATTGACAATCTTTAATAATAATTATAATTTATTTATCCAAATTTTATTTGGGGTTAAACATTTTTAGAGTTGAGGTCTTACTAATTTCTTTCACCTAAAAATTAAAAAGAATTATTTTAATATTTATCCATAATTAATATTAAATATATTTATTACTAAGATTCTTGCTTTAAGTTGTACTCCTTAATTTGAGTGCTGAAAGTACTTTGAATTTCAGCAAGTACTTTTTCATCTTCCTTAGTTGAGATGAAAGAAATAGCTTAACCTTTGGTCTCGAAACGACCAGCTCTACCGACTCTGTGCATGTAGTCTTCAGTAATTTATGGCATATCAAAGTTGATAACGAGGTTGACTCTTTCAATATCAATACCTCTTCCGACTAAGTCAGTAGCAACTAAAACTCTATTCTTGCCTTCTTTGAATTCAGAGTATATTTTTGTACTATAATTAGAAAAGTTTTGTTTAGAATAAAGCTAAAGAAAACTTAGTTAATAAGCATAAAGAAATATATATATTTACCGTTCGCTTTAGTCGAGGTTACGATAAATGAAGGCATTGTCGTGGCCTTTATCGGTGAGATACTTTGAAAGATATTTAGCTCTGTCTTACTTGTTGACAAAAATAATAACTTGGTTGTAGTTACCTTAATCAAGGAGTTAACGCAAAACTGAGATTTTCTACTTTTCTTCAATTTTAATGTGATATTATTCCAAACCGTGCAAAACAAGCTTTGAATTATCTTCAACGAAGATTTCAATTTACTTTTGTTAATTTTTGTTTGTTTATTATTATTATTTCACTTAATCAATTAGTTTTTAAATATTTTTTGATTAATCATGATAGATTAATTAATGCAAATAATTAAATTTAGAAAGAAAAAGCTTGGGGAAAATTTTTATTTGTTTTTTTTTTGATGTTTAAAAGTTAGAAGAAGGAGGCAAAAAGTAGGAAAAATTAAGAATAAATAAATAGTAAAGAAGAGTCCTATTATATATAATTCGTATTTATTAATTACATCTTGCAAGAATTTACGGCAGGTTTTTTTACTTTCATCTGACATGGTACCACTAAACATCATAACTTATTTCTTTCTAGGAAGTTCGTAGAAGATATTTTGAACATCAGATCTTTATTTATTATTTTAAGTAAAGGATTTTCAATACAAGCTTGATCCAGTTAAATTTTTAAATTTTTAATCGAGATATAAAGCAAATAGAATGGTTATTGATAAATTTTATTCTGATTTTACCTCATTTTGTTGCTGCTCAAAACACGATCGCATTCATCGATAATGAAATATTCTATATTTTGAGTTTCAATAACAGAAGGCTTAGCCTTGATTAAAGAAAGGCAACGACCAGGAGTAGCAACGAGGATATGGGGCTTCTTAGTTTTGAGGGTATGGATGTCAACAGATTCTTCAACACCTCCATAAACAGCCTTAACCTTGAAGTTGGTGAATTTACCAAGACGCTTGAATTCGTTCTTAATTTGGAAAGCTAATTCTCTAGTGTGGCACAAAACTAAACAACTGAAAGGCTTAGCATCGTCGGGTAATTGATTGAGCACTGACAAGACAAACACAGCAGTCTTTCCAGTACCGGCCTTAGCTTGGCACAAGACGTCTTTACCATGGATTCTATTTTTTATATACAATCAGAGTTTTTTACATGTATTTTCAAGGAGGGTTAAGGTAAGTTTTTAAGTAGATTTTTGATAATTAAGTGGTTGAGTTAGAAGAGGACGGATGATGTTATAATGAACATTAAATTTAATAATTTTTAGTCTCTAAAATGATGAGGTTATTTATACTATTTTGTAGTAAAAACCATTAAATCCATTTATTTATTTATTTTATAACAATAAGCTTTTAAAGACCGATTGTATGTATTTATTTTATTTATTTATGTATGTATTTATGTATTTATGTTTTTGTGGATTTATATCAATAGTAAAGTAACTAATAAATATTTTAAGCTCTAGCTAAGAGACTATAATTCTAATCTATCGTCTTTTATATAACATAATCTTCTTCTCTCTTTCTCTCTCACACATTTTCTTATTATATCTAATCTCTCTCTCGCGATTCCTTCTTCTTCGTCAGTAACCATAATATATTTGTTTGCGCAATATATTATACAACGACTCAGGGGAGGATGTCGGAAGAAAAGAAGTATAATGGCAAGGTTTTGAGTTTGCCATTATATTTTTAGTAGTTTTAAGTAAAGTTGAAGTAGTCTTACGCATTGGGGATACATTAGTGTTGAACTATTTTTTTATATAAAAATATTTTAAGATTTATTCTTTTATTGATTACATTTTCATATAATTAATGAGTAAAAGAGTTCGACCAATCAAACAGATTTTGCCAGCATTCGAAAAAAATATATGATTGCAATCAAATGTTAATAAATGCAACTAAATAAAAGTCTTTATTACCTTCAGATGGTCTTTCAAAACCAGCTTCTTTGACACTTCTAAGTAAATCTTACTTCAATGAAAAGTCATTAAATGAGGAGTGACCGCCAGTGCTATATTTTTAAATAGACAATAATTATTTAAAAATATAATATATAAGTAAAATGCAATAATTTGTTGATAAAAGTATTATTTTCTTATAATAGTTAATTACTTGAAACCTTAGGCATGCTTCTAAACAGGAGCAGTTGAGTTAGCTTCAATTTCATCATCGGGATCGTAGATAGGGACTTCTTCTTCTTGGTTGCTCATTGTATATATTCTTTTTTATGCTTTTTCTTTTTGAAAGATCTTTAATTTGATTTATTATTTAGATACAATCAATTATTGCTTTTTTAAAAATTTTTATTTATTTGAAATGACTTTAATTATAATTATTCATTATTTTTTAAAATCCTTTCATCTATTAATTTATTTATTTATCTATCTATCAATCAAGCTATCTATATATCTTCTTTGTCTTCTTATCAAAACACTCGTTCACCCTATTCTTTATCTCTAAATCCATTCAATTCAATTGCAAAAATGCATAACTTTTATACACTTCTATATATATTTTTATTTTTGCAGCAATTATTATTGTTATTAAAGAAACATCAGTGTCTCCCAAAAGGCTTATCTATTATAAATAAATAAATCTTAAAATACCTACATTTTTTGTAAAATAACATAATTAAAAAATAAATCAAAAATACATTCGATAGATTTAATTAGTATACGATAAAAAAAAAAAAGAAACTCATTTGTGATATGGATATAGAAGAAAAGTAAATTACCTTCTAAAGCGAAGAAGGATAGCAATTTAAAATTGATTACTAAGCGATGTTTTAGTTTTCTAAATTTATTTAGGATTAGCCTGATTTAAACTTAAATGGTAACATATTAGCTTTTCTAAATTTCTAAATAAGTGTATGATATAGAATTAAAAATTAATATAAAAACAGAACCTATAAAATGTGCAATAAGTACTCCTATTCTAGAGTTGATAATATAATTTGTAAATGATAGAAAAACTAATTATCAACCTAAGACTATACCAAAGCCTATACTTTCTGGAAATATTTCTTTATACATTAATGAAATAGATTATTTATTCTTAAAGAACATAAAATCTGAAAAGGATTTATACCAATTACTAAAAGTAAATTAATTGAGTCGATATCAAGAAATAGAATTTTGTTTTAAAATTTTCAAGGCTGGTGAATATTTTTATATGGACACATTATTAGAACTCATTTATGCTTTCACCGCTTCATAGTTTATAGGTATTAATTCTATAAATAGCTTAATTTGCTCATATTTATTTTAAAATAGATAAAACAAACATTGAGTTAAGAGAAAAATATGGAATTTAGGAACCAATGACAGAAACAATAGAAAAAGAGTTGAAAGATAAATATTCAGATATTTTATAAGGTACACCTTTTGAAGAGTGATATTGATATAAAACAATAAAAATTATAATAGTAGTAATTTTAAATTTTCGAAGTAAAACAATATATAACTATTTATATGTATGATTAGCAAAAGCTTAAAAAAATATGATAAATTTATTTATAATTCAAATAAAATATAATAAATCAATAAATGAACTTTTTATACTATTATATTTTTAATATGAATTTCAGAAAGTTAGTTTTATTTTAATAGGTTTCAGTCTCTATTTTTATTTCA